>NC_079195.1:179568592-179894813 GCF_029499605.1 Hyla sarda
GGTGAGGGATTCTGGGAAACATGTCACACATCATAAGTTCTATCTTTTTATAAAGTAAGTCCATGACTCAAAAGGTGAAGAGAATGTACAAAGTAAAATTGGGGGAAATTTATCAAAACCTGTGTAGGGAAAAAGTTGACCAGTTTCCCATAGCAACCAATCAGAGGGGTGTAGAGGAGTGGACAGAGGGGTGTAGAGGAGCGTTCATGGGTGACAAAGGGGTGTAGAGGAATTGACAGAGGGGTGTAGAGGAGCGTACATGGGTGACAGGGGTGTAGGAGTGGACAGAGGGGTGTAAAGGAGCGTACATGGGTGACAGGGGTGTAGGAGTGGACAGAGGGGTGTAAAGGAGCGTACATGGGTGACAGGGGTGTAGGAGTGGACAGAGGGGTGTAAAGGAGCGTACATGGGTGACAGGGGTGTAGAGGAGTGTACAGAGGGGTGTAGAGGAGCGTATATGGGTGACAGGGTTGTAGAGGTGTGTACAGAGGCGTGTAGAGGAGCGTACATGGGTGACAGGGATGTAGAGAAGCGGACATGGATGACAGGGGTGTAGAGGAGTGGACAGAGGGGTGTAGAGGAGTGGACGGAGGGGTGTAGAGGAGTGTACAGGGGTGTAGAGGAGTGGACAGAGAGGTGTAGAGGAGTGGACAGAGGGGTGTAGAAGAGTGGAGATGGGTGACAGAGGGATGTAGAGGGGTGGACATGGGTGACAAAGGGGTTTGGATTCTCCTCTACCCAATTCCATCACCAGATGTTAGACACTGTAGAGAACACAAAGACACAAAGGAAGAGAGACTAGGGGAAAAAAAGACAAAGAACTCTCTCCCACACAAAGGAAAGAGGTCCAGCATGGTGGAAAAGCCATGTGAGATCCCAGCAAGCCGGACTGGTCACACGGTACTAGACCAATGGCTATCCATGACAATGAGATGGACTGTTCAGCCTTCCTAGCACCAGAAACAAGGTTCTTACATAGACTTGATAAGAGACACAAAAATGGTATTCCATTTAATTAAGACTAATTTGGATAATGTGGATGTAATTATACAATTTAGAGTGGCGAATAAATTAATAAAATAAAATAATGAATTATCTCCATATTGAGATTATAGTTTTAGAATATTGTGAGAGTTCATTCTAACTGCAGAAGAATCAAGATTCCTAATCGATCAAAGCATTAAATTACTGCTTATACATATTGATAGAACTCCTACTCGCCAAACTAAGTGTTATAAGTATATTTCCCACACAGGAAATTTGCTTCAAGTATATCATAGGTCTTCCATGTTTATATTCTTAGATGGATTTGCCTATTCATGGAGTCATGTGATTTGTAGTTGGTTAAAAGGGGGCGGAGTGTATTTAGCATTCCATATTGATATGTCTATGATTAGATATTGCCCATCTTGATATCATAAGGTTTCCTCTGAACACAGTGATATGCAACCTTTTTCTTATATGATAATAGCTGAATAACCGGCGTTGCCCGGTTTTTCCTTCCTAATCCTTGTTGGAGAGGAAAATAAACAAAGGAAGAAGCCTTATACTTCCCAACCCCATATCCCGTCCTCATATCCTGACCTCCTATCACAACATCATATCTCGACCTCATATCCCATCCTCACATCCCATCCTCATATCCTGTCCTCCTATCCCAACCTCCTATCCTGACCTCCTATCCCATCCTCATATCCCGACCTCCTATCCTGACCTCCTATCCGTCCTCCTATCTTGACCTCCTATTCTGTCGTCCTATCTCGACCTCCTATCTCGACCTCCTATCCCGACCTCCTATCCCATCCTCATATCTCGTCCTCCTATCTTGACCTCCTATCCCGACCTCCTATCTCGACCTCCTATCTCGACCTCCTATCCCGTCCTCCTATCCCATCCTCCTATCTCGACCTCCTATCCCATCCTCTTATCCCGTCCTCCTATCCAGTCCATCTATCCCGACCTCCTATCCCGACCGCCTCTCCCGTCCTCCTATCCCATCCTCATATCCCGTCCTCCTATCTCGACCTCCTATCCCGACCTCCTATCCCATTCTTCCTATCCTGGTCCTCCTATTCCATCCTCCTATCCCGTCCTCCTATCCAGACCTCCTATCCCATCCTCATATTTCCGACCTCCTATCCCGACCTCATATTTTGACCTCCTATCTCGACCTCCTATCCCGTCCTCCTTTCCCGTCCTCATATCTTGACCTCCTATCCCGACCTCCTATCCCGTCCTCCTATCTCGACCTCCTATCCCGACCTCCTATCTCGACCTGCTATCCCGACCTCCTATCCCGACCCGTTATATGTGTACCAGGTATTGAAATATCTCCAGACGTACGGAAGTTATGTGGGAACATACATTTCCCATTGATTTGCATGGGACTTTAAACAAAAACCCTGACCCTCACAATTGGGGGTAGTTAAGGGTTAAATTAACTATCCTATATTTTAAGTGGACATATAAGTAACATGTGACCAAGTATTATCGAAATATCTCCAGCCGTTTGGAAGTTATGCAGTAACATATATTTCCCATTGACTTGTAATGGACTTTAAACATAAACCCCGCCCCTGGCAAATGGGGGTGAGTAAGGGTTAAATCACCTATCCTATGTTTGTTGTTGACATATAAGTAACATGTGTGCCAAGTTTCATGTTCATATCTTTAGCCGTTTGGATGTGATCCTGGAACATACATACAAACATACATACATACATACATACACACATACACACGTTGAGTTTTATATATATATATATATAGATTCCTAACCTAGTAGCTTTTGTTTCATTGTAGCAAGTTACTTACTACTCACATGTATTGTTCTACTATATGTAGTCAATTAACAAGCTTGTAATGTTTACTAATATATCTAAATGATATTCATTTACATATATCATTGTGTTTGTTACTCTTTTATGTTTATATCCTTATAACTAATAAATCTGCATACTTTTATAATACCTGTGTATTATTGTAATATTGCAAAACTACATCCTTAAGCATTAATGTCATCCCGTCATAAAAATAACTTGTTGATATCTAAAGTAATAGTCGGACTCAGATGTGAATTGTATTGATTAGCTTTGTCTACAATTCACCAGGTCATAATTTTGATCATTTCCAAAAATTTATATTTTTCATAATTAATATTTTTATGACAATAATTAATAATTCATAATTGAGTTATTACCTCACGACACTACTCAGACCACCTTTACTGAATCAGGTCCAGTATCCCTCGTAAAACTTACAGTCAGTGGAAAAACTCTGCCCTTCTTAGTGGACACAGGTGCAGCCAGATCATTAATATGTTCTAAAGACCTAACATGCAACGCCTTAACACTTGAAAGTAAAATAATGGGTCTTATTTATCAAAACTGTGTAAAAAACAACTGTCATTGTTGCCCATAGGAACCGATCAGAGGTTATTTTATGTTTCTTAAACTGCTCTGCTAAAATAAAAGCTGCACTGTGACTTGTTACAATAGGCAACAAAGACAATATTTCTTTTAGACAGTTTTTATGACCATGCCCCAATATTATAGTGTCTTTATGTTTTCATTTAATGTAGTATCTATTCGTAGAAAAAATTCCCTGTAAGTGCACATATTTTGTATTGTGTTATACTGTAGACTCTGCAACAATTTTTACGTGCTTTATGGCAGCCACAATCTCAGAAGATTCCAGGATTTTCACTAAATTTAAATGAAAATATTTATAATAATATAGTTATCTAAATACTGTTATTACATTATACAATTAATTAAAAAAAATTCTATACTTTATATTGTTGATTTCTATTTTGATAAATGCTTTGATAAGGAAACAGCTTATCTGCACGGCTTTCATTTTTTTTTCCATTTATACTGTGTGTTATAGTCTTTGTATTTGGGGGTTTTCGATAAAATATTGTTGGAATATGCTATTACTTTCTGATTTATGGGGGGTCTATCTGCCTGGACTCCTATGATCCGAAGAAGTAAGAGACCTTATAGCTGGTTTAGCCCTAAACCTCTTGAAAATTTAGCATAACCCAATTCTCTACAAGACTGACTGCGATCCTGATAGTCAAATATCCATGGATCAGAAAATGATGACATACTGTACTGTGTATTTTAGTAACTGCCTTTAGTTCTGTGATAGGGAAAACCCCTTTAAAATACCTACTTTATTTTGTTGTGCAAAAGATAAATAAAGATCTGTTTCCTACAGATGACTGCAACGACATCTTTGAGGAAACTCTGCTATCACCCTATAGAGTAAAATATAACAATATCACTACAGAAAACTGTGGGGAACATACAACTCTTCTTACTAGAAATATACTATTTTTCCTTCACAGCAGAAATCTATCTACTAATCCTAACAATTTCAAGGAACCTTCATCTTGTCAATCAGACATTGTTAAACAAAGTAGAGGAGAGGCAGGGCATAAAATATTTCCCTGTTATGAATGTGGGAAACATTTTAAAAAGGAATCTGTTCTTTCTATACACCAAATAATTCACCGAAACGAGTCAATTTTTATGTTTAGAATGGGAAACATTTTGTCATAAATCACATCTTACGATATATCAACAATCTCACACACGGGAGAAGCCGTTTACATGTTCAGAATGTGGGAAATGTTTTAAACAAAAATCAGAGCTTGTTCAACATTTGAGAAGTTACACAGGAGAGAAACTGTACAGAATGTGACAATTTTTCAGCCAGAAATCAGATGTTAAAAGTGCTGAAAACTCACACAGGGGAAAAGCCAAATACATGTTTCGAGTGTGGGAAATGTTTCACCAGAAAATAGCATGTTCTTGATCAGATAACTCACATAGGAGAGAAGCCATTTTAATGTTTGGCGTGTGGGAAACGTTTTATTAGAAAATCATATCTTGTTGAACATTGTGGGAAGTGTTTTAGTCAAGAGTCCTAAGTTAATAAATATCAAAAAACGTGCACAGGGTGAAGCCATTTTCATGTGCAGAATGTGGCAAATGTTTTACCAGGAGAGAAACTCTTATTAAACATCAGCTAGCTCATACACAGGATAAGCTGTTCTCATGTTCAGTGTGTGGAAAATGTTTTACCAGGAAATGGTATTTTATTGAACATCAGAAATCTTATACAATGGAGAAGCCGTTGTGGCAAACGTTTTCACCTGAAAGGTGTTTTAGATACTTATCCCCTATCCGCAGGATAGGGTATAGGTGTCTGATCACTGGGGGTCTGAACGCTCGAGGGGTAGTTCCTCAGCAGGCTGTTGACCAGCCTGCAGTAGTCCTGGACGGACATCCTCTCCGAGTACCTTCCCAATGCTGAGGTTGTTCCCGATCCCTTTCTGTCCAACTTGCCAGTTACAGTGTCATGAGGCCTACCTAGCGGATGTTAATCAATTTGAGGCTAAACAGATCAGCAGAATTTTTTTACAAAAAAAAGACAGAACCCAACCCACCCATACCCTCAGCCCCAAAACTAGAATGTCATTTAAAGTAAAAAGTGCATCACCACAAACAGTGGTACACTTATAGTACTAAACCAACACATAATATTATAAAGTTCATCTAAATAAGAAGACGTGGGGAGATTTATCTAAACCTTTGCAGAGGAAAAATTGACCAGTTGCCCATAGCAACCAATCAGATTGCCTCTTTGATTTTTAAAATGGCCACTGAAAAATACGCAGTCTGAAAGATTGCAGTTTGATTGGTTGTTATGGGCAACTGGTCAACTTTTCCATGGCACATGTTTTAGTTATAGTGTCAGACATATTGGGCTAAGTCCAACAAGTAAGAATCCATTTTGCCTTTGCTTGAAATATGCTTACGCCAATTCCTACATGTTCCCAATTCTACAATAACAAAAGGCCGATAATGAGAAAGTTCCAAAACAATCTAAAGGTTACGGCCAGATCTCACGGTAAGTGAGACCAGGTGGCCGCTATCGGCTAACAAAGCCAAAATATATGACTGTTGTTGACATACTGGTAGAAGCAACACGTCTCTCATTATATCTGTGTGGTTACTGGTAATTTTCCTGTAGATGGGTACTGCATAGCGCCATTTTCAGGGGAATTAGCACAGTGCTGTCAAGGTTTTTTTTTTTCTGTCCTGGGGAGGCCATTTATTCCCATTGGTTAAGAAGTCTGTACCACGGGGTCTACTTGATTGACAGCGAGAGATCATAAAAGCACCTGTGGACAGGAAGTAACGGCGGTTGATGGGAACAGAGCACACCAGAAGATGTCATGAGGTAGTATGACGTCTCCACCCGCCCCAAGGTGGGGTGCCTGCCAAGATGAAGGCCCTGAGAGACCGTCCCAGGTGCAGCTCTGTGTCATGGATAGATACTTGGTAACTAAACCATAGTTTTATGTCTCTTCCTCTCTTCTTTGTTTCTATATACAATAGCTGCATTGTTACATGCAACTGGTAACAACAAGTTAACTTCTTAGATGGTAAGAATCAGAGTTAAGACGTGGATGTCATTATGGCAATTGAGATAGCGAATATATATATATCTTAAATCTCCATTTAGAGATTGTAGTATGTTTAGTATAGAGATCATCCAACTTTCAAATGCAGAGAAAGGGGGCATTGCCTATGCATATCAATGCATTAACATTAGTGCACATTTAGCATAGTTGCTGATCCTTCGCTACTTTATTTGTCATAGATAAAAATATATCCACGGAGTTCCTGATAGGAGCTCCTGTCAAATTTAGTACCGTTAGATATATATATATATATATATATATATATATATATATATATATTTATACAGTATATATATATATAATTTTGTGCTGTATCTAAATTGTTGTTCCATCGTGTGTGGTTAGGCAGATGGGCTCGTTTTAATGTTTGTGTCACTTGTATCCACCAGTAGTGTTAACGATTGTGTCACTTGTATTTCCTATATGTGACGAATAGGTGGGGGGGCCCATTCTGTATATTATTGGTACAGTGGGGATCAAAAGTTTGGGCACCCCAGATAAAAATTTGTATTAATGTGCATAGAGAAGCCAAGGAAAGATGGAAAAATCTGCAAAAGGCATCAAATTACAGATTAGACATTCTTATAATATGTCAACAAAAGTTAGATTTTATTTCCATCATTTACACTTTCAAAATAACAGAAAACTAAAAAATGGTGTCTGCAAAAGTTTGGGCACCCTGCAGAATTTATAGCATGCACTGTCCCCTTTGCAAAGCTGAGACCTGCCAGTGTCATGGATTGTTCTCAATCATCATCTGGGAAGACCAGGTGATGTCAATCTCAAAGGTTTTAAATGCCCAGACTCATCTGTCCTTCCCCCAACAATCAGCACCATGGGTTCTTCTAAGCAGTTGTCTAGAAATCTGAAACTGAAAATAGTTGACGCTCACAAAGCTGTAGAAGGCTATAAGAAGATAGCAAAATGTTTTCAGATGTCAGTATCCTCTGTTTGGAATGTAATTAAGAAATGGCAGTCATCAGGAACAGTGGAAGTTAAAGCAAGACATGGAAGACCAAGAAAAATATCAGACAGAACAGCTCGCTGGATTGTGAGAAAAACAATTCAAAACCCATGTTTGACTGCACAATCCCTCCAGAAAGATCTGGCAGACACTGGAGTTGTGGTACACTATTCCACTATAAAGAGATACTTGTTCAAATATGGTCTTCATGCATGAAAGAGTCATCAGAAGAAAACCTCTTCTACATCCTCACCACAAAAATCAGCATTTGAACTTTGCAAATGAACATATAGACAAGCCTTATGCATTTTGGAAACAAGTACGGTACGTTTGGAGAAGAAGGAGAACAGAATTTAATGAAAAGAACCTCTGTCCAACTGTTAAGCATGGGGGTGGATCAATCATGCTTAGGGTTTGTTGTCAGGATCTGGGCTGGCAGCTGGCAGCAGAGGCTGGTGGTGGATCCGCTGAGCCAGAGAGGTGATGACGTGGGCTGTACCAGGGAAACGGAGTCTAAGGAGTTACTGGTTTTCACCAGAGCCCGCCGCAAAGCTGGATGGACTTGCTGCGGCAGGTAACCCCCAGGTCGTTCCTCCCAGTAGCGACTCAACCTCTCTGGCTGCTGAGATAAGGCAAGATACAAGAGGATCAGGCAAAGGCAACAGGCAGGGAGACACAGGAACAAAGAACGCTTTCTCTCAGGCACAAGGCAACAAAGATACGTCAGGAGGCTGTGGGAGGACATGGTACTTATAGGCAGTGCACAGGAGAGGCATAATTAAGTCCAAACAGCACTGCCTCTCAAAAACCTTAACCCTTAATAAACCGCATTGGACCAAGCACCAATCACCGGTGCACTGGCCCTTTAGATCTAAGAGTCCCGGTGCGCGCACGCCCAAGAGAGCGGGGGTGCACATGCTGAGACGCCGGAGCACTGCCTGGGGACACACGCCGTAAGCGCTCCGGGGACACACGCCGTAAGCGCTCGAGGAGCGGGGACCGGAGCGTTTGGCATTACAGTACCCCCCCCCTTAGGTCTCCCCCTCTTCTTGGTACCTAGGAACCTGAGGATGAGGCTGCGGTCCAAGATGTTCTCCTCCGGCTCCCAAGATCTCTCCTCAGGACCACAGCCCTCCCAGTCGATCAGAAAAAACCTTCTCCCCCTGACCACTTTGGTCGCCAAAATCTCCTTGACAGAGAAAATGTCAGAGGTGCCAGATACTGGGGTAGGGATGACATCCTTGGGAGAGAATCAATTAAAGACCGCCGGCTTGAGAAGGGAGACATGGAAGCTGTTTGGTATCCTCAGGGAGGAGGGAAGATGGAGCTGGTAACAAACCAGATTAATCCTCTTCTTGATCTTGAAAGGTCCCAAAAAGCGAGGTCCCAATTTATAGCTAGGGACTCTGAAGCGAATATACTTAGAGGAGAGCCACACTTTGTCCCCGGGGGTGATGCCCATAGACCACATAGAAAGGAGATTTATTGGAAGCAGATGATTCCTTATGATTATACGAAAATTCTGCCCACGGAAGAAGGTCGACCCAGTCGTCAAGACGAGAGGAGACAAAGTGACGGAGATAGTCTCCCAGGATTTGGTTCACACGTTCCACTTGTCTGTTAGATTGAGGGTTGTATGACGAAGAGAAGTCCAATTTGATTCTTAGTTGTCCGCAGAGGGCTCTCCAGAATTTGGAAACAAATTGTACCCCTCTATCGGACACAATATGAGAAGGGAGTCCATACAAGCGGAAGATATGGTGCAAGAATTGCTTAGCCAACAGGGGTGCAGAAGGAAGAGACTGTAATGGAACAAAATGCGCCATTTTAGAGAAACGGTCCACAACCACCCAGATTACGGTTTTGCCGTGGGATGGAAGCAGGTCAGTAATAAAATCCATGGCGATATGGGACCACGGAGACTCTGGAACTGGGAGAGGTTGAAGCAACCCTGCAGGCCTCTGGCGTGGGGTCTTGTCTCGAGCACAGACTGAGCAAGCCTGGACAAAGTCAGACACATCTTTCTCCAAGGAAGGCCACCAGTATCTTCTGGAGATCAGCTGAGAAGTTTTACAGACTCCTGGATGGCCAGCAACCAAGGAAGAATGTCCCCATTTAAGCACTTTCAAACGGAGACGGGGGAGATGTAAGTCTTCCCGGGAGGAAGACTACGCAGATCTGCAGGGGCCACAGTAACCAAGCGTTCTGGTGGAATGATGTGCTGTGGTGTGACTTCAACCCCAGCGGCATCAGAGGAACGGGAAAGAGCATCTGCACGGACGTTCTTGCTTGCAGGTCTGAAATGAATCAAGTAGTTAAAACGGGCAAAGAATAATGACCAACAGGCTTGGCGCAGATTGAGTCTCTGTGCAGTTTGGAGGTAAAAAGGATTCTTGTGGTCAGTGTAGATCCTTCTAGAAGATGCCTCCACTCCTCTAGAGCCAGTTTTATGGCCAGAAGTTCCCTGTCGCCAATGGAATAATTTCTCTCCACTGGGGAGAAAGTCTTGGAAAAGAAGCCACAGGAAACAAATTTACCCTTTGGGGTCTTTGGACTCTTCGGCCTGAGGAGGCCAGGACTTAGGATTAGCCCCCTTTTTAGTCAAAGCCACGATGGGTGCCACAAGAGTAGAGTAGTGATGGATAAATTGTCTATAGTAATTGGCGAAACCCAAGAATCTCTGTATGGCCCGTAGGACGGGTAGGACGAGGCCAGTCCAGAACTTCTGAGAGTTTAGCAGGATCCATTTGAAGACCTTTAGCGGAAATGATGTACCCCAGGAAGGGCAGACTGGTTTGATCAAATACACACTTCTCAAATTTGGCATAAAGGCGATTTTCCCTAAGACGGGTGTCAGGATCCGGATGGGTATACAGTGAGGATCCCGGTGGTGGATCCTCTGTGTCAGTGGGGTGATGACGTGGGCCGTACCAGGGGAACGGAGTCTAAGGGGTTACTGGTTTTCACCAGAGCCCGCCGCAAAGCGGGATGGACTTGCAGCGGCAGGTAACCCCCAGGTCGTTCCACCCGACAGCGACTCAACCCCAGCTGAAGGCTGAGACAGGCGCGGTACAAAGGGACAAGGCAAGAGCAAGGTTGGATGTAGCAGAAGGTCAGGGCAGGCAGCAAGGATCGTAGTCAGGGGCAACGGCAGAGGATATAGAACACTGGCTTGGAACATACACAAGAAACGCTTTCACTGGCACTGAGGCAACAAGATCCGGCGATACTAGGTAGGGGAAGTGGGTTTTTATAGAGAGGACACAGGTGAAAGTGCTGAGAGCCGGTGCGCGCGCGCCCTAGGGAGCGGGGCCGCGCGCGCCAGGACTGAGTCGACGGAGGACAGGACAGGTGAGGCGATTGGGATGCGAGCCGCGAGCGGGCGCGTCTCGCTACGCGGGTCGCATCCCCGCCGGTGATACTGATGCAGCGCTCCCGGTCAGCGGGTCTGACCGGGGCGCTGCATGGAGGTGAACGCCGCGAGCGCTCCGGGGAGGAGCAGGGACCCGGAGCGCTCGGCGTAACAACGGGAAAGTACTTGGCGGACACGCGCATGGTGTTGTTCCAGATTGGTGGAGAATATAAGGATATCATCCAAATAAACCACCACACACGTGTAGAGCAGGTCTCTGAAAATGTCATTGACGAACTCCTGAAAGACGACAGGTGCAGTGCAGAGCCTGAAGGGCATTACTAGGTACTCAAAATGCCCATCACGGGTATTCAAGGCAGTCTTCCACTCGTCACCCTCTCGAATCCGGATAAGATTTTAAGCCCCTCTCAAATCCAGTTTAGTGAAAAACTTGGCGCCACGTAGGCGATCGAAGAGTTCTGAAATCAGGGGAAGAGGGTAAAGGTTTTTGATGGTGATGCTGTTGAGTTCACGATAGTCGATGCACGGACGCAGAGTACCATCTTTTTTAGAAACAAAGAAGAAACCTGCACCGGCAGGTGAGGAAGACTTCCTGATGAACCCTCTCTGCAAATTCTCCTGTATGTATTTGGACATGGCACAAGTCTCTGGAGGAGAAAGAGGGTAGATCCTTTCCCTAGGTGGTGTGGTACCAGGCAGCAAGTCAATTGGGCAATCATACGGCCTGTGTGGAGGCAAGACCTCGGCTTGTTTCTTACAAAATACGTCCGCAAAGTTGACATATGGTTCCGGTAGACCTGGAGGAGAAACAACTGGAGCAGACTTGGCAAGGACCGGCTTGAGGCATCTGCCGAAACAAGGAGAACCCCAACTTCGAACCTCTCCAGAGGTTCAATCCAGAATGGGACAATGGCGCTGGAGCCAGGGTAGTCCTAGAAGTAGTTCAGAGGTGCAGTGGGGAAGTACAAAGAACTCCAACTTCTCAGAATGAAGAAGCCCAATATCCATCTGGAGGGGCTCAGTACAGAATTGCACGGTACTGTCAAGTCTCTCTCCGTTGACAGTGGAGATACAGAACGACTTGTGAAGACGAACTACTGGGATGCTGTACTTGTGAATGAGTGAAGCGTCAATGAAGTTGCCGGCAGAGCCGGAATCCAGAAAGGCAACGGCAGTGAAAGATGTCTTGGCAGGAGCGGAGATCCGCACAGATAAGGTGAGGCGTGGAGAGGTAATGTTCACACCTAGTAACGCCTCTCCCACGTTTATTAGGTGCGCGCATTTCCCTGATGCGGAGGACGAAGAGGACAATCCTTTAGGAAATGCTCCGTACTAGCGCATTACAGACAGAGATTCTCGTTTCTGCGGCGAGTCCTCTCTTGTGGGGTCAGGCGAGACCAGTCCACCTACATAGCTTCCTTGGCAGGAGGCTCAGTAGACAGCTGCAGTGGACGCTGGAAGACAGGAGCCAAACGAGGATTGCGCTTGGAGCGAGCACTTCCTTCTTCTTGTAGCAGTTCCTCACGTCTCTCGGCGAAACGCATATCAATCCTGGTGGCCAAGTGGATGAGGTCACTCAGTATGTAAAGTCCTCTGCTCGATGAGGTCACTCAGGGTAGAAGGCATTTCCCGTGCGGCAAGAACATCTTTTATGTCACTGGACAGACCTTTCTTGAACGTGGCACAGAGCGCTTCATTATTCCAGGACAGTTCCGAGGCCAGAGTGCGAAAACGGATGGCGTATTCGCCCACAGAAGAATTGCCCTGATTCAGGGTCAATAAGGTAGTCTCTGCTGAGGCAACCTGGGCTGGTTCCTCAAAAACACTCCGGAATTCTTGGCAGAAGGACTGGACAGTAGTAGTGGCTGGATCGTTGCGGTCCCAAAGTGGTGTGGCCCAAGCCAGGGCCTTCCCGGTAAGCAGACTGACTATAAATGCCACCTTGGCACGTTCAGTAGGAAAATGGTCGGCCATCATCTCCAAGTGAAGAGAACACTGTGACAGGAACCCACGGCACTGCTTGGAGTCTCCATCAAATTTGTCCGGCATGGACAGGCGGTATCTGGAGCTTGAAACGGCAGCAGGCTGAGTGGGTGGCATAGGAGCAGGCGGTGGAGATGGTTGCTGCTGGGCTGTCAGAAGTTGCTGCATCATGGCGGACATCTGGTTCAGCAGTTGACCTTGATGAGCGATCTGCTGAGATTGCTGGGCCACAATGGTAGTAAGGTCAGCGACACTTGGCAAAGGCACCTCAGCGGGATCCATGGCCGGATCTTACTGTCAAGATCTGGGCTGGTATCTGGTAGCGGAGGCTGGTGGTGGATCCGTTGAGCCAGAAAGGTGATGACGTGGGCAATACCAGGGAAACGGAGTCTAAGGAGTTACTGGTTTTCACCAGAGCCTGCCGCAAAGCGGGATGGACTTGCAGTGGCAGGTAACCCCCAGGTCGTTCCTCCCAGTAGCGACTCAACCTCTCTGGCTGCTGAGATAAGGCAAGGTACAAGAGGATCAGGCAAAGGTGTAGTCTGACGAAGCAAATGGTCAGGGCAGGCAGCAACGGTCCACAGGCGGTAGTCAGTAGAAACGGGTTCGGCAACAGGCAGGGAGACACAGGAACAAAGAACGCTTTCTCTCAGGCACAAGGCAACAAAGATCCGGCAGGAGGCTGTGGGAGGAGATGGTACTTATAGGCAGTGCACAGGTGAGGCCTAATTAAGTCCAAACAACACTGCCTCTCAAATACCTTAACCCTTAATAAACCACATTGGACCAGGCACCAATCACCGGTGCACTGGCCCTTTAGATCTAAGAGTCCCGGTGCACGCGCACCCAAGAGAGCGAGGGCACACACGCTGAGACACCGGAGCACTGCCTGGGGACATACGCCGCCGACATACTCGGCTTTAAAGTTGTATTGCAGCCAGTGGCACAGGGAACATCTCACGAGTAGAAGGAAAAATGGATTCAATAAAATGTCAGCAAATTTTGGATGTCATCTGTGAAAAAGCTGAAGTTAAAGAGAGGAGGGCTTCTCCAAATGGATAATGATCCTAAACACACCTCAAAATCCACGGGGGATTACATCAAAAGGCGTAAACTGAAGGTTTTGCCATGGCCTTCACAATCTCCTGACCTCAACATAATTGAAAATCTATGGATAGACCTTAAAAGAGCAGTGCGTGACAGACAGCCCAGAAATCTCAAAGAACTGGAAGACTTTTGTAAGGAAGAATGGGCAAAGATACCTCAAACAAGAATTGAAAGACTCTTTGCTGGCTACAAAAAGCGTTTACAAGCTGTGATACTTGCCAAAGGGGGCAGTACAAGATATTAACTCTGCAGGGTGCCCAATCTTTTGTAGATGCAATTTTTTCGTTTTCTGTTATCTTGAAAGTGTAAATGATGGAAATAAAATCTAACTTTTGTTGAGATAATTTAAGAATGTCTAATCTGTAATTTGATGCCTTTTGGAGATTTTTCCATCTTTCCTTGGCTTCTTTATGCACATTAATACAAATTTTTACCTGGGGGGCCCAAACTTTTGATCCCCACTTTATTCAAAATGACATTCAGAAAGTGTGTTAATCCTTTAGACGTTTCACAGGAATAGCAGCAAGGTAAAGGAGAAAATTCAAAATCTTCAGTTTTTACACTCGTATGTTCCTGTAGACCCAGTTTTTGACATTTTACAAGGGGTAAAAGGAGAAAAAGCCCCCCAAAATTTGTAACCCAATTTCTCTCGAGTAAGGAAATACCTCATATGTAGATGTCAAGTGCTCTGTGGGTGCACTAAAAGGCTCAGAAGGGAAGGAGCGACAATGGGATTCTGGAGAGTGAGTTTTTCTGAAATGTTTTTTGGGGGGCATGTTACATTTAGGAAGCCCCTATGGTACCAGAGAAGAAAACCCCCCACATGGCACATTATTTTGGAAACTACACCCCCTAAGGAACATAACAAGGGATCCGCTGAGCCTTAACACCCTACAGGTGTTTGACGACTTTTTGTTAAAGTCGAATGTGTAAATGAATTTTTTTTTTCACTAAAATGCTGGTTTTCCCCCAAATTTTAAATTTTTACAAGGGGTTATAGGAGAAAATGCCCCCCAAAATTTGTAACCCCATCTCTTCTGAGTATGGAAATACCCCATGCATGGACGTCAAGTGCTCTGCTGGAGCACTACAATGCTCAGAAGAGAAGAAGTCACATTTGGCTTTTGGAAAGCAAATTTTGCTGAAATTGTTTTTGGGGGGCATGTCACATTTAGGAAGCCCCTATGGTGCCAGAACAGCAAAAAAAAAAAAAAAAAAAACACATGGCATACTATTTTGGAAACTACACCCCTCAAGGAACGTAACAAGGAGTACAGTGAGCCTTAACACCGCACAGGTGCTTGACAAATTTCAGCTAAAGTTGGATATGAGGGGTGTAGTTTCCCAAATATTGTGCCATGTTTTTTTTTGTTGCACCCTGGGGACTTGCTAAATGCAACATGCCCCCCAAAAACCCTTTCAGAAAAATTATCTTTCAAAAAAAGCCAAATTTTGCTCCTTCTCTTCTGAGCATTGTAGTGTGCTAGCAGAGCACTTACATCCACATATGGGGCGTTTTCTTAATCGGGAGAAATTGGGCTTCAAATTTTGGGGTCCATTTTGTGAAAAAGAAAAATTTGGGGTAACACCATTATTTTAGCGTTAAAAATCTAATTTTCCATTTTCACATCCAACTTCAACGCAAAGTTGTCAAACACCTGTGAGGTGTTAAGGCTCACTGTACCCCTTGTTACGTTCCTTAAAGGGTGTAGTTTCCAAAATAAAATGTATTTTTTATTTTTTTGCTGTTCTGGTACCATGGGGGGCTTCCTAAATGCAACATGGCCCCCAAAAACCATGACAGCAAAAAAATTTTCAATAATCACAGTTTCTCTTTCCCTCTTGAGCCATGTTGTGAGTCTGCAGAGCACTTTATGTAAACATATGAGGTATTTGGCTACAAATTTTGGGTAGCTTTTTCTCCTTATAGCACTTTTAAAAAATGAAAAAATGGGGCCACAAGAACATGTTAGTGTCAAAAAATGCTGATTTTAATGCTATTCTTTGCATAACACCTAAAGAGTTAACAAACTTTCTAAATGTCATTTTGAATATTTTGAGGGGTGTAGTTTCTATAATGGGGTCATTTATGGGGTATTTCTCACAGAAAGGCCCCTAAAATCCACTTCAAACTTAACTGGTCCCTAAAAAATTCAGGTTTAGAGATTTTCAGGAAATTTTTTTAAATTGTTGCTATACTTTGAAGCCCTCTAATGTCTTCAAAAAGTAAAAACATCTCAACTTTCTGATGTCAACATAAAGTAGACATATTGTATTTGTGAATCAATATATAATTTATCTGGAATATATCATCAAATATATCATTTTCCTTACAAGCAGAGAGTTTCAAAGTTAGAAAAATTCTAAATTTTCATGACATTTTCATGGATCCTGATCTGAGGAAGGGAGGGATCCTCCAGAAACGCGTAATCTTGTCCATTTTATTGTTTTTTGTAATAAAATGTCCTGCTGAGCACTTTCCTATTACCTTTGGCATCCACCTCATCTGTCTACAAGAGTCTGCAGCGCCATACCTGAGGGTTTTTTCCTGCTCTACTTCTAATATTGACTCCCAGGACGACTTGTTTCCTCCTGCAACCCATCGGCATAGCAGCGACTCGCACTACATTACCCAGATTATATCGTGGGTGATATGCTTTTTTGCATAGATCTCAAGGTGAGCGGCCATCTATAAGCCCCGTGGGGTTGCCCCCCCCCACTCACCACCCGATCTATTGAGGGTAAATACACGAGGCGCCGTCCGTCGGTCCTTTCTTTTCTTTTCTCTACAGATTCATGACATTTTGGGATTTTTCACCAATAAAGGATGCAAGTAACGAAAAAAAAAATTACCACTATGTTAAAGTAGAATATGTCACAAAAAAACTATCTCAGAATCAGAAGAAAAGGTAAAAGCATCCCAGAGTTATTATTTGTCCTTAAGGTGAAAAAGGGCAGAGTCCTTAAGGGGTTAAGTAATGTTGCTATGCACTGTAACCAAGGAAGGTACCAGTGACCATGTGACCTACAGGGTGACCTATGGGACCCCTCCTGAGTCTCCCCCTTATAAACCCTGGGTGGAGCTAGTTCAAGCTCTTTGAGTCTTTGCTGCACAGACTGTAATTTGTTGTAGTTTTTTTACTTTGTTTTTCCGATATCGAGTGATGGAGCGGAGTGTTAGTATAGCATGTGGTACGGTGTAAAGCTTAGGGAAACTGTGCTGTATATTGTACTGTCATGCTTTGTGCGATTGTAATTTATTGTATGATATGTAATGACGACTGAATGACGAATAAAGCTCTTTCAATACCTTTGCTGAGATTCAGTACAGTCAAGTCCTGAGAGAGTGTCTGGTGTCCTGAGGAGGCCAAAAGCCAACCACGCAGCCACAAATCCACTACCCCACAGGTGAATGTCAAAACCTGGTAAGCTACAAACGGGGTGAAGTCAGTCCCAGTCAAGATCAGTCTGTATACAGTCAGTGTTGGCCTGCATCAAATTGTCCAAGTCCACTACAAGTCCCAGCAAGCCCTAAGGTCTCTGAAGTCACTGGTCACCTCCGTGGGCCTGGCAAAGCTGTTAAGACTGTTACCTCTGTCTGACTCCGCTGCCATCTTTCCGTAACTTGGCGTCTGAGTCATTATTTTCCCCAGTGCCTATCCCAGGATCCAGCGGTATACCTTCGGTTGGTGTAGAGGTTAAACCATGCCCTGGCATCACGAACACAAGCGATTAATGCCCTCTGTCCCTAGGGTAATTCCATCTGCCCTCATCACACCCTCACCACAATAAACTATGTGGCGATTTATCAGAAGGGGATTGCAAGTGAAAAATACAACTCTTCCTGTAAAAATAAACCATCTGCTACATGTTCCACATAAAGAACCTTGTGTTATCTGCTGATGTGCTACAGTAAAGAAACATCATAGATACTACAGCCACACCACACTGTGCCTGTGCCCTCCCCTGTTTGCTGGGTGGCGGATCACATGACATTGACATCATCAAAGGTCCTTTCATAACTGGGAGTTAACTGATTGATCACATGACCATGACATCATGAAAGGTCCTGCATCTCCTAGGATGTAACATCTATAGATAAGTTAGTGATCAGGTATGTGTGACTTGTGTTTATTGTTATCATTTATCGGGATCATTATGTATAACACGTTTATAGTGCATGTAGTATATACTGTGCGGTTTTATAGTTGTATATCAAAGTATTTGTATATCTAGATAGGTGATCTAGTTGTCTATATCAGTGGTCTTCAACCTGTGGACCTCCAGATGTTGCAAAACTACAACTCCCAGCATGCCCGGACAGCCAACGGCTGTCCGGGCATGCTGGGAGTTGTAGTTTTGCAACATCTGGAGGTCCACAGGTTGAATTACCCTAGGGGCAGATGGCATTAACCGCTTGTGTTCGTGATGCCAGGGCGTGGTTTAACCTCTACACTAACCGAAGGTATACCGCTGGATACTGGGCTAGGCACGGGAGAAAATAACGGGAGTTGTAGTTTTGCAACATCTGCAGGTCCGCAGGTTGAGGACCACTGGTCTATATAGTGTGTGTATACAGTAGATATCTATATTGTGTGACTGTATAGCACAGATGTCGTACATAATGCTAGCTTATTATATATCTGTTTGTGTATAGAAATATGATATGGGTTTGTATATATAGCATGTAATATTTACATCATATATCTGAGGTGTGTTTGTATAGTACAGGCTCATTTATACCTCTGCAGCGATAGGTGTGTACTGTATATATATTGTGTGTATGATACATATGTATGTGTACTGTGTGTGCAGTTTATTATGGGGACCAATATAAACATGGAAACAGAAACCTGTGCATCTTTTACAGGAAACAGGTTTTTTTTGTCTGTAAAGGGGTATTCCGGGATTGTTTTTTAATTTGAGTGTGCTACAGGGGATGTAAAGTTAGTGTAGTTCATAATATAGTGTCTGTACCTATGTTTCATGGTGGTCTCGCAATTTTTCTGTGATTTTTACCCTAAGGTTTATTTTTAACAGCATACACAGAGTGTCTTCTCAGGTTTTCCCAGGTTGCAGTGCAGCCCGAGACATTACATCACTAGTCAGGTGATCAGAGGGAGCTTGTCTTTGCTTCAATGGGTGGAGTGACCGCTGGGTGGGAGGAGATTATTCAGCAAGAATTGTAGTTTTGCAACAGCTGAAGTCACCCTGGTTAGAAAACACTGGTCTATTGCATGGAAGGGCTCACATGTGTATTTCAGTGCCATTTTGTAACTTTTGGGGACTTTCAATTCCACACAGTGCACTTTTTGGTAAAAATGACACCTTATATTTATTCTGTAGGTCCATACAATTAAAATCATACCCAACTTACATTTTACATAGACTTTATTCACATCTCGATTAGTGCATCTGAGGCATTGATACATTTTCAGAAGCCCAAAATCGACTGCTCGTGTATCTGTGCTTGGATCGGTACTGGCCCCATTCAATCATTTTTTTTGAAAGTGTCTGACTTTTGACTTGGACTAAAAATCGTAATCTTTGTCAGTTAAATAAGATCACAGGGTTCTCCAAAAATGGCCTGAAAACATATTTCTACCACTGTACAAATCCCAAATCTGACCACACATAGAATACTTCGTACAATTATGGGCACTAGTGCAGAAGACATAGTAAAGCTTGAGTGGGTTTAAAGATGGGCAACCAGTGTTATACATGGAAAGGGGGGACTACAGTACCCAGAAAGAAAATTCCTAAAAAGGCAGATAACCTGTTTATACCATGTTTAAGGTAACCTGTTGTTAATGGCGGCATAACATATGGACAGGCACACTGTTTTTAGTGTCATTACATGGAATTACCTACATGTCTTTGACAAAGTAGAGCTGGGGGTGAGAGGACTACAGTTACCAGAAAGATTATCAGAATTAGGGTTATTTAATTTAGAAAAAATATGGCTTAGGGGCGACCTAATAACTATATATAAATATATCAGGGGGCAATACAGAGATCTATCCCATGATCTATTTATACCCAGGACTGTATCTATAACAAGAGGGCATCCTCTACGCGTTTCGAAACCTTTTCTAGCCTCTTTATCAATGTTAAAATGGCCATTTTAACATTGATAAAAAGGCTAGCAAAGGCCTTGAAATGCGTTTGTTTGCTTTGGCACTTTAATAAATGGACCTTCCTTATATACATCACTGATTGTGAGTATTTCATATGGATTGCGCTGAAGACCCGTGGATTTTTTCCTGCTCTCCCTTGATGTCTCTACTTTCGGCTGACGACTCCTGACTGCTTAAACCTGGGTGGCTGCACCGACTTCATATGCTGTCATAGGTGGTTGTGTCTGGAATACAGCCACAAAAGGTGAGCAAGATTGCCCCTATCCTTCACCCCCAATATTGAAGGGTAAAGTAACACTTCCAGAACTACTATCCCATGAGAAGCTCTTCTGTGCTTTTTTTCCAGACATGTTTACTTATCCCTAAAATTAGAAAAATTGGCTTCTACCTTTTGTAGGTTTCTTTTGCCTTCCTCTTAATCAACACTAAAGGGTAATAGGCCAAACTGGATGGGCGAGAGTTCATTTTCAGTCATTTAGTGTATATATTATTTCATAAGTTCTCCTTTTCTTCTCAGGTTCATTATGGAAGAACATAGGTCTGATCTATTAAGAATGGACAAGAAAAGAAAACATATGGCTGATAGAATACTAAAACTCACTCTACAGATAATCTACCTGCTGACTGGAGAGGTGAGGGATCCTGGATGTCATGTTAGATGTCATGATTTGTATCTCTTCATAAAGCAAGGGCATGTATAAAGTGAGATCTCGGTCTGTCTCTATACATAGGGTTACATAGTTGTGAAGAAGATAACTGAAGACTGTGAAGGGTGGAGCAAGAAGCAGGTCCCTATCACTTTGTCTCCCCCTCACTCACTGATACAGAGGAACAGCTGTCAGATTCTGGAGCTCACCAACAAGATCACTGAGCTGCTGACTAAAGAGGTGAGTACTGCTGGGAATGCTGGGACTTCAGTGTCTCTGCATAATGCAGGTGGTCATGGAGAGTATGAGGCAGATCAGAGCAGAAGACTCACAGAAGACAGCGGAGGCAGGTGGGGGACTTCCGGCTGCCGTGCAGGATGATTGGATCGCCGCGGCAGCGCTGCGGGCGATCCTATCATCCAATTAAGTGACCGCGATGCTGCAGATGCCGTGATCGGTATTGATCACGGCATCTGAGGGGTTAATGGCGGACATCCGCGGGATCGCGGATGTCCGCCATTACCGGCGGGTCCCTGGCTGCGATCAACAGCCGGGACCTGCCGCACATGATCCGAGCATCGCTCCGATGCCCGCGGTTATGCTTAGGACGTAAATGTACGTCCTGGTGCGTTAAGTACCGCATCACCAGGACATACATTTACGTCCTTCGTCGTTAAGGGGTTAAGGCCTCCTTACACATTTTTTATTTGACTATGCTACAGGGGCTACAGTGTAGTTCATAATATAGTGTCTTTACCTGTGTGTGACGGTTTTGGCTCCAGTTGATAAGAAAAAAAAATGTTTTCCAGTGGAGTACCGCTTTAAGGACTCAAATTTATTTTTGCATTTTTGTATTTTCCTCCTCACCTTCTAAAAATCATAACTCTTTTTTATATTTTTATTCACAGACGAGGATGAGGGCTTGTTTTTTGTGTGACCAGTTGTCTTTTTTTTAAACATATGTAGCAAGAAAGAAAAGTAACACGTAGCGACTCACCACTTCTGTAGAATCTTGTTTAATAGTGCTGGTTAGCATACAGCTGGCACAAAACAACGGGAACGGGTGTGCAGGGAGGGCTAGACGTGGCAGGGGGAGCTCGAGACAATGGATCCTATTTCGCGTCCAGTGACGCTTCTTCCGGTCCTAGTGAGCCCAGGTGAGTCCGTATCTTATGCATCCCGCCCCTCTCGGGGGTGGAGCTAATAGATGCGAACAAACAATGTGAACATAAACATATACATAAATGTAACACCTATTATAATGTGATCACGCAGTTAAAAAATATATCAAACAGACCTGTCACAGGTAAGGGGACAGATCATGTCGATCATTCAGACCCAATGCGCCTAAAGCGTTGAGTCGGCTGATCCAATCAATTTCTTTTCTCATGAGAATTTTATTGCGATCTATCCCCTGTCCCTGTATTAATACCCGGTATTAATACAGGGACAGGGGATAGATCGCAATAAAATTCTCATGAGAAAAGAAATTGATTGGATCAGCCGACTCAACGCTTTAGGCGCATTGGGTCTGAATGATCGACATGATCTGTCCCCTTACCTGTGACAGGTCTGTTTGATATATTTTTTAACTGGGTGATCACATTATAATAGGTGTTACATTTATGTATATGTTTATGTTCACATTGTTTGTTCGCATCTATTAGCTCCACCCCCGAGAGGGGCGGGATGCATAAGATACGGACTCACCTGGGCTCACTAGGACCGGAAGAAGCGTCACTGGACGCGAAATAGGATCCATTGTCTCGAGCTCCCCCTGCCACGTCTAGCCCTCCCTGCACACCCGTTCCCATTGTTTTGTGCCAGCTGTATGCTAACCAGCACTATTAAACAAGATTCTACAGAAGTGGTGAGTCGCTACGTGTTACTTTTCTTTCTTGCTACATACGGATACGCTTGCTTTCCATGCACGTTTAGCACCACACTTCACCAGTCAGGAACGGATAGGTCCCATCACCTTGCCACAGCACCGAGAGCCATCAGTCAGCTGTGCCAGGTCTTTCCGCTTTCTTGTTACAGACTTTTTTTTAAACATATTTTATTCAATTTTCTTAGTAGAAAAACAAAGATATAAACAAACATAACAGTCTCGTCAGCGAGACAAAAAACAGGAAAACGAAGGTAAGGCATACAAAGTCAATCATCTGCCCATACAAAGGCCCATGGAACACGTCAGTAAATGCTCGCTTGATAGCAAACACAAAAATCAAGAGTCACAGAAATATAAAACACTCTGTCAGTAAAGGTGAAAGTAAAAAAAGGTGCAAGTTACCAGCGTTCATTGCGTGGGAAGAAGTAAGGCCCCTAATGTATCTCCCAGAGCACCCTGACAATACCATTCTGTGTGAATAAGGGCCTCACTATGCCCTCTATTTCTGATTCTGTATATGCAGAAGTAATAAAGACCTCCCATTTATCGTAAAACTTTTGTGTGCGTGTCATCTTGTGCCGTTCTGTATCTAACCTTTCGACATTGCAAAATAGTTTGAGTTGAGTGAGTAGCATAGTATGGGTAGGGATGGAGGAGGACAACAGGAGGCAAACAGGCAGCGTAAAGTGACCAGAGGGACTACATGTATTAGTTGGGGTATCTTGGGGAGAGTAGGGGAAACCTGTTCTGGAGGATGAAACTGGTAGAAAAGTAGGGAACGCGGTGTGAAAGGAAGTGTTATATCCCATGTATTGTGCATGTAAGCTAGGACCATGTGCCAGTAATCAACTGTAGAAGGACAGGTCCACGCCCCATGCCAAGTGTCTGTTAGTGGAGTAGAGCATTATGAGCAAACCGTGATCCTGTTAGGGAAAGCCGGAGTGGGGAGTATATTGAAGCCGTAAAGGGTTTTATGGTCCAATTTAAAATAAATTTCACGCCATCTCTCATTGATGACACTTTTGCACACCTTATGCAAGCCCTGTAGGATACACTCCAAAATATCTCCATCAGGAATCCAACTGGCCCAAGAGGAAAAAAGGTATCTGGATCAATTTTCAGACAAACTTTTTTAAGGGCTAGATAGAGAGTGGAGATAGTGAGTGTACGAGGATTAGAACCTATGATGTTATCCACCGCGTGCATAGAGGCTTCCTTATCAAGGTTGCACAGTCTATCTTTACAAAGTTAGAAAACCTGATTGAGGGGAAGCAGGTGAGTAGAGGGGAGTTGAAATTTAGTCAGCAGCGCAGAAGGAGAGAGCCAGCTTTTAGTAGAGTGATCCATAAGATCACCCGCTATCCGCAACCTAGAGGGAAGTCCTTGGGGAAAAGCCGTCTCTCCTAGGAGGGGGAAATGTTTGGACATTAGGAACGGGAGGTGGTGCAATCTGCGAACCTCTTTCCAAGCTACCACCGTGTCTCTCAACAGAACTGAGTGTTTCACAGACGGGGGCAACCTTGCAGAAGGCATGTGCAGTAAAGCGTAAAGTCGCTATGGGGACGCCAGAGCACCCTCCAGCCCGTTGATAGCATGGAAGGAAGATCTGTGGATCCAGTCCACTACGAAGCAAAATAGGCAAGCAAGATTATGGCCCCTAAGGTTATATATATGGTAATTGAGACCCTCTTCCTGTTTACCCAGCATGAGCTTCTGTAGTGCAATACGAGGCCTTTTACCATCCCAGATAAATTTAGTAAATGTGGAGTTCAGCAGACGGACATCAACATGACGCAAAAGGAGGGGTAGTGTTTGTAGGGGATATAGGAGGCGTGAAAAGCTGACCATTTTAATTAACTCTCACCGTCCCATAAACGTGAGTGGCAAACCCATCCATTTCCTTAGTTCCGCCTGTATTTTGCCAAAGAGAGGGGGATAGTTCAGCCGCTATAACATGTCTGGTGTTCTGCCCACCCTAATGCCTAAGTAGGTGACCGAGGAGGAAGCAAATTTTAATTCCAAGCCCAGAGACTAATGGCAGCCAGCGTGGGGGAGAAGTGCCCAAGGGAAGTAGTTCGGACTTAGTGACATTTGTCTTGTACCCTGGAAAACTACCGAAAAATTTGAGAAAATCGAGAACCCTCTGTAAAGATTGTCCCGACACATTCATAGATAGCATGATGTCAACCGCGAACATAGTCATCTTAACTGTGTCTGGGCCCACTTTAATGCCCTCATACAGATCGGACGACAATAGGTGTCTAGCTAGCGGCTCTATAGCCAGATCAAAAAGGAGAGGTGAGAGCGGACACCCTTGCCTAGTACCCTTGCAGAGTGAAAAGGGGGCAGAGAGAACCCCGGGGTACTTATTCTCGCCATCAGCTCCCGGTAGACCCCGTTATATAGTCTCTAAAGGCCTCCCTGATTCCAAAGCGAACTTTTAATTAAGTAATTAAATTAAAACTTTTAATGATTTTTTTTTTGGGGGGGGGGGGGAATATGATGTGACAGCAATTTTGGAAAACTTTTTTTTTTTACGTTTATGTTGTTCACCGTACGGGATCATTAACACTATATTTTGATAGTTTGGACATTTACGGATGGGGTGATACTAAATATGTTTATAAATTTTTTTTTTACACTTTTTGGGGGTAAAATGGGAAAAAAGGGACAATTTCAATTTTCATTGAGGGGAGCGGATTTTTCCAATTTTTTTCCTTTTTATTTTTTACTTTTTATTTTAGATTTTTATGTCCCCATGGGGGACTATTTATAGCAATCATTTGATTGCTAATGCTGTTCAGTGCTATGCATAGGGCATAGCAATGATCAGTATTATCGGCGATCTTCTGCTCTGATCAATCTTAGACAAGAGCAGAAGACACCAGGAGACGGCGGGAGGCAGGTGAGGGGACCTCCATCCACCATTATGGATGATCAGATCCCCACGGCAGCACTATGAGCAGATCGCTATGAGCACTATGATCAGATCGATCATCCATTTTTGCTCATGTCTGCCATTACTGGCGGGTCCCTGGCTGCTGATGGCAGCTGGGACCTGCCGTGCATGACACAAGCACCACCCTGATGCTCGCAGTCATGTACAGGACGTGAATGTACATCCTGGTGCGTTAAGTACCACTTCACAGGACGTACATTTACGTCCTGCGTTGTTAAGGGGTTAAAGCAATCTTTGGATTGCTATTACTGTTCAGTGCCATGCATAGGCATAGCATAGATGAGTAATATTGGTGATCTACTTGTCTAGTCTGCCTCTGTGGGCAGACTATACAAGAAGGTCCCTGGATTGGGGAGGAGCAGGTAAGCAAAGCTCCGGACACATTTTTTTACTCATTGGACCCCCATGATTGTGCTGCAGATGGTCCAATTACAAGCATCACAACTGGTTTAGATGCCGTGATCAGTCGCTGGCTGTCCGGGCATGCTGGAAGTTGTAGTTTTGCAACCTTGGTTGGGAAACACTTGGTTAAGTTAATATAAGCATCTATATGGGAGGCACCGGTATGACCTTTGACTAAAACCCACTAGACCCTGTTAAACCCAGTGGGTTCTATCAGGTGCTGTTAATCAGAATATTGCGACCAGTTTTTAGATCAAAGGGGTTGTCTATCATAAAACTTTTACATTGATACTAAGACCATTGAACAGAATTATGTACAGTTTGTAATGTGGACAATAAAGAATCTGCCTGAAGCGTCTGTGAAATCAAGCTTTAGGACCGAGAATAGCCGGAGGAAAAATAGTGTTTGCACCCTCTTTTTCTCCCGCTATTTTCTGATAATGGTGCCCGATGGACCCTATTGACTATAACGGGGTCCATGGGGTCCCGTTATTGGCTGTTATGACCCGTCAAACTGCAAAAAAATAAAAAAAAGGGGAGTTTGACGGCCGTATTTAACGGGGCATACTGGCAATGTGATAGGGGCCTAACATGGTTAAAATAAGATGTGTAAAAAATAGAATAAAGGGCAGTGCAGCTCAATCAATAACTAGCCTGAGGTTAACTGGTATGGTCGGATTACCCCAAGACCACGAAATCGATAGAACATTTTATAATAAAGAAATTACGGTAAATGCCCAGTCCTCAAGGATAGTGAAAAGGAAAAAAGAAGAAAATCGCAAAGGGAAAAAGATTAGAGGTAAAAAGAATAGAGAATAGTAGTTGACAGATATGAAATGGAATAGATATAATAACTCAAATAGTTATGATAGTTGAAATATAAATAAAAAAATAAATAATACCTGCAGAATAAATAGCTTAAAAAAATGATATATATTTATTAAATGAGAATAGTACTGAAACACCTGGGCAGGGCCCTTGCCCAGGTATTAGACAATAGTGCTTTATAAAAAATAGATAAAAATAATTGCCAACCTATATAAAAAAATAGAATGTTCATAAAAAAATTGTAGATAAATAGTCTCAGTATCAGCCAATATCCAGAATCAGTATGGTGATTGTAATCTGATTTAGTAGCCACAAGGATTAGAACTGTTCATCACATACAGCTAGTGTGCTGTAATAGCAGCAAAGTGAAATGTCTATTAGATGTAGCAGATGAGCGATATAGTTTTAACAGTTGTAACATTCACTTGAATTGTAACATTCACTTAGATAGAAGAGAGTCGGTTACTATGAATGTAGATGGTAACAATGTAAGAACGCTCAGAGTGGTACCTTATTAGAAATCTTCGCCGTGTATCTCGGCAGCTGACTGGCTCCGGAGCGGCAGACTCCGGTGACTGGGATAGACCAGCGCCTGCACGGACTCAAGCGATGGCAACCACCAACCTTGAATGGGCATAGAGGTTCCTCCAGGAAAGCGCTGAAGTTGGCACACTGGCTCAGAACCATGCGGTGTTCATCTCTGTATTGTAGAGAGCCGGCATCCAATATCAGAGGGTAAGTGTATGTTCTTGCGCTTGGCACTGTTCGCCCGTCGGTCTCAAGAGCAGCGAGCATCTGGAGGCCGGTGTCCTCGTGGTGTGAATAGCGCGCTATTCGCTGGTGGGCCGCAGATTTGGGTACTGCAGCATTTGCAAGGCGGTATCGGCTGATTAGGTGGCTGATATTAGCAATAGATGGTTATGGCAAATGGTTATGAATCGAGGCTAAACGCATTTCACCACTGTTGTGGTATTCCTTAGTAGCCTTAATAAATTTAAAGGTGCTTCAATTTATTAACACCGCATGGTTCTGAGCCAGTGTGCCAACTTCAGCGCTTTCCTGGAGGAACCTCTATGCCCATTCAAGGTTGGTGGTTGCCCTCGCTTGAGTCCGTGCAGGCGCTGGTCTATCCCAATCAGCGGAGTCTGCCGCTCCGGAGACAGTCAGCTGCCGAGATACACGGCGAAGACTTCTAATAAGGTACCACTCTGAGCGTTCTTACATTGTTACCATCTACATTCATAGTAACCGACTCTCTTCTAAGTGAATGTTACAATTCAAGTGAATGTTACAACTGTTACAACTATATCGCTCATCTGCTACATCTAATAGACATTTCACTTTGCTGCTATTACAGCACACTAGCTGTATGTGATGAACAGTTCTAATCCTTGTGGCTACTAAATCAGATTACAATCACATACTGATTCTGGATATTGGCTGATACTGAGACTATTTATCTACTATTTTTTATGAACATTCTATTTTTTATATAGGTTGGCAATTATTTTTATCTATTTTTTATAAAGCACTATTGTCTAATACCTGGGTAAGGGCCCTGCCCAGGTGTTTCAGTACTATTCTCATTTAATAAATATATATCATTTTTTAAGCTATTTATTCTGCAGGTATTATTCATATTTATTTTTGTTTATATTTCAACTATCATAACTATTTGAGTTATTATATCTATTCCATTTCCTATCTGTCAACTACTATTCTCTATTCTTTTTCCCTTTGCTATTTTCTTTTTTCCTTTTCACTATCCTTGAGGACTGGGCATATAATTTCTTTATTATATCATTTTCTATAAAATAAGATGTGATTGACCATTTTACTTTGTATCTTCATATGTTTCAGGTTCCTGTAAGGTGTCAGGATGTCGCTGTCTATTTCTCCATGGAGGAGTGGGAGTATTTAGAAGATCACAAGGATCAATATAAGAACATTATCATGGAGAATAACCAAACTGTTTTATCATCTGGTAAGACGAGACTTTCCTGTTCTCTAACTGTAATGTTTTGTTCACATAACATGGCTTTTGAAGCATTTAGTTTTGTAAAACAAAAAACAAAAAGTAGATAATACAGAGCTGAAAAGTCTTAGGGTATCTTTACTTGGTGCGGGAAAAATTTTGTGAAAAATTTGAGCAAACCCAAAGTGACTGCGCCATGTGAATATACAGTGGTCCCTCAAGTTACAATATTAATTGGTTCCAGGACGACCATTGTAGGTTGAAACCATTGTATGTTGAGACCAGAACTCTATGGAAACTTGGTAATTGGTTCTAAAGGCACCAAAATGTCATCCAAAAATAGGAAAAAGTGAGAATTAAAGAAAAATAAGTAGATACCTAATATAGATAAAGCAAATCCTTACATATAAAAGTAAGAAAGATCTGCTGGGGGCTGTAAATCACTGTCTATGTCAGTGTTTCCCAATCAGGGTGCCTCCATCTGTTGCAAAACTACAACTCCCAGCATGCCCGGACAGCCTTTGGCTGTCCGGGCATGCTGGGAGTTGTAGTTTTGCAACAGCTGGGGCCACCCTGCTTGGGAAACACTGGTCTATGTAGAAGACAGGAGCTTCTTCAGGGTCCTGTAAGTAAAAAAGTAATGGAGTCACCCTCACCTGGAGCAGCTAACCCTGGTACAGGTAAAGTGTACAGAACATGTAATACCTCCCTGTACTGTAGGGGGCGCTACCAGAAACCAGTCAGTGCATACACTTCAGTAATACAGGTAAAGAGTAGTACAGAACATGTAATACCTCCCTGTACTGTAGGGGGCGCTACCAGACACCAGTCAGTGCATACACTTCAGTACTACAGGTAAAGAGTACAGAACATGTAATACCTCCCTGTACTGTAGGGGGCGCTACCAGACACCAGTCAGTGCATACACTTCAGTAATACAGGTAAAGAGTACAGAACATGTAATACCTCCCTGTACTATAGGAGGAGCTACCAGACACCAGTCAGTGCATACGCTTCAGTAATTCAGGGGTTTTACCAGTGAATGCCCATTCTGATTGGTCGTTTCTTCCGGCCATTGACACGTTTCGCAGATCTGGACTGTCTGTACATTGTATGTTGAGTCTGGTTTCAACTTACGATGGTCCAGAAAAGACCATTGTATGTTGAAACTATTGTATGTTGAGGCCATTGTAAGTTGAGGGATCACTGTACTCAAATACTTCCTGAATTTAGACTAAAAAAGCTGCCGCTCTGAGGACAAAAATGCCCTTTTCATGTAAAAACTATATGGGGGAGATTTCTCATAACCCGTGCAGAGGAAAATTTACCCAGTTTCCCAGAGCAACCAATCAGAACACTTCTTTAACCCCTTGCCACAAAACGCCATTTATAAACGGTGCTGCGGTACAGGAGGGTTATGAAGTGAGCTCAGGAGCTGAGCTCGCATGATACCCGCACGGTCCTCACTGCTAATCAGCAGCCAGGAGCCGTGGCTAATGCCAGACATCGCCGTTCAGGCAGATGTCCGGCATTAACTCTTTAGACGCATTGATCAAAGTTCATCGCCGCATCTAAAGTGAAAGTAAAAGCTTCCCGGCAGCTCAGTTGGGCTGAACAAAAAAAAGTCAATAAAGATGATTTAACCCCTTCCCTAATAAAAGTTAGAATCACCCCTCTTTTCCCATAAAAAATAAAAATAAAACTATGTAAATAAAAATAAACATATGTGGTATCGCCGCACGTGTAAATGTCCAAAGTATAAAAATATATTGTTAATTAAACCGCACGGTCAATGGCGTACGTGCAAAATAATTCCAAAGTCCAAAATAGCATATTTTTGGTCACTTTTTATACCATAAAAAAATGAATAAAAAACGATCACAAAGTCAAATCAAAACAAACTTGGTACTGATAAAAACTTCAGATCACGGTGCAAAAAATGAGCCCTCATACCGGCCCGTACATGGAAAAGTAGAAAAGTTATAGGCGTCAGAAGATGACAATTTTAAACGTATACATTTTCCTGCATGTAGTTATGATTATTTTCAGAAGTACGACAAAATCAAACCTATATAAGTAGGGTATCATATGGACCTACAGAATAAAGATAAGCTGCCATTTTTACCAGAAAGCCCCCAAAACTTACAAAATTGCATTTTTTTCTTCCATTTTGTCGCACAATGATTTTTTTCCCGTTTCGCCATAGATTTTTGGGTAAAATGACTGATCTCATTACAAAGTAGTATTGGTGGCGCCAAAAATAAGCCATCATATGGATTTTTAGGTGCAAAATTGAAAGAGTTATGATTTTTAAAAGGTAAGGAGGAGAACACGAAAGTACAAAAACGAAAAAACGCTGAGCCCTTCAGGGGTTAATTTCTAACAAGGTCTCTGCAAAATAAAAGAAGCGATCTGATTGATTGCTATGGGCAACTGGGCAAATTTTCCTCTGCACAGGTATTGATAAATCTCCCCCATGTGTGTGTCTTCTACAGATGAGTCCTGGAAGCAAGAAACACCAGTGATATGTACGTATGCTAATGATTATCTAGAGGAAAATCAGAATGTCCCACAGGATCCTCAGGTAGATGGAGTTACTAAATGCTTTATATGATTGTTTGATCTTAGATCATTAGGGGTGAATTCACATGTACAGTATTCTGCACACATTTGATGCTGTAGAGTTCAATGTAAACTAAATGATTGAACACAGCATTAAATTTGCAGCTTCAAATTTGCACAGGATTCTGTTCATGTAAATCCTCCATAAGGGTCAGTTCACACATCCATATTTTTGCTGCAGATTTTACTACCCATTGCAGTCAATGAGCAACTAATTTGCAGAAAAATATGGAATGTGTGAAGTGACCCTAAAGGAGGTTCCCAACAAAGGACATCCACTGGATAAGTGAGGGTGCATGCACACCACGTTTTCACTCTACGGGTCCCGGATCCGGCGGGGGGAGGGGAAAACCGTGCGCTCCCGTTCCGTAGTATACTACGTTTTGAGGTCCGGTCAGAAAACCGGATACGGGTCAAAACGGTGACTCTGGCCGGCTCATTAAAGTCAATGGATTAGGGCGTCGGTCCGGCTGGGGTACGGGAGCGCACGGTTTTCCCCTCCCCCAGCCGGATCTGGCACCTGCAGAGTGAAAACGGGGTGTGCATGCACCCTAATAGATGTATGATCACTGGGGACTCCACCCCTAGCTGTTTCTGTCAGTCCTGTCAGTCCCTCATGACGTCACGCCCCACCCCCTCAATGCAAGTCTATGGGAGGGGGCGTGACGGCTGTCACGCCCCCTCCCATAGACTTGCATTGAGGGAGCGGGGCGGCATGAGGGGGTAGGGCTATGACATCACAAGCTCCCTGCGCCGGCTCCAGCGTTTGGAACAGTTTGTTCCAAACGCTAAGCAGCAGAGTTACCCTTTAAATGTACCTCCATGGTAGTTCAGTGAGAAGGAACAGGAGACTCGTGACCCATGTTATCTAATTAAAAGAAATTGGGGGTATATTATTTCACTACTTATTTCATTACTTCATCTGGTGAAGATATATAGTGATGTCATCAAATGTTTTGTTATCATAGTAGGTGGCTGTTACAACTCCAAGAGTCCCATACATTTTTGGTGCACTTTTTGACGCCAGTGTCAGAGTTAGATCATGAAGGAAGGGAACATACACAGGAACAACTACTCCTCCTGTTTTTTTTAAATGCATGTCATTTGTTCTATATGTACTGAATTAGGTTACAAATCTGAGTGATATAAAAATAGAAGACATGAGAGAAGAGGATACTTATAAAGATGAAAATATTTCTACAGATATCAACATCGGTAAGTGGTAAATTATTATAGAGAATCTGTTATCAGAATATCACTTATTGTTCTTTACATATTACATGTCACTATGTCTATGAGAAGAATCCTGGCATTAAAGGGGTACTCCGGTGGAATTTTTTTTTTTTTTTTTTAAATCAACTGGTGCCAGAAAGTTAAACAGATTTGTAAATGACTTCTATTAAAAAATCTTAATCCTTCCAGTACTTATTAGCTGCTGAATACTACAGAGGAAATTCTTTTCTTTTTGGACCACAGTGCTGACATCTCTGTCCATTTTAGGAACTGTCCACAGCAGGATATGTTTGCTATGGGGATTTTCTCCTACTCTGGACAGTTCTTAAAATGGACAGAGATGTCAGCAGAGAGCACTGTGCTCGTGATTCCGCAGAGAGCTCTGTGTTCCAAAAAGAAAATAATTTCCTCTGTAGCATTCAGCAGCTAATAAGTACTGGAAGGATTAAGATTTTGTAATAGAAGTAATTTACAAATATGTTTAACTTTCTGGCACCAGTTGATTTAAAAAAATAAAAAAAGTTTTCCACCCCTTTCCACCATTTTTAATTTTACATTGGAAGGTAAAACTCAATATTAAAGAAGAACTATTGTGCAGAAAAATGTATCCCCTATCCAAAGGATAGGGGATAAGTGTCAGATTGCTGGGGGTCCCATCGTTTGGACCCCCTGTGATCTAAAACTTATCCCCTGTCCTTGAATTGGAGGATACATTTTCCTGCACAATAGTACTCCTTTAAGCTAGTGGATGGGATCCACAGGATTGCTTCATTCACAGCTCCTATCTTCCCCGATCCCCTATCAAAGCATGCTCACAGCACTCCTTCATGAAAGTCAATTAATCATTTTCTGACTTTTCTAGTGAATGGGAATCTGTCAACTCTATATAGTGCTCAAGGGCAGATAGCCAATAGGGAATAATACCTGTCTCTTATCTAATGGCTATTTGCAAAGTCATAAAATAATGTTTTCCTTCCAAGCTCAAGTGTCATATGCATGCTTTGTTTTAGTGTACAAAAATAAAAAAACAAGCCCTCACATAGTTCTATAGACAGGAAAAAGCTTTTGTATATAAATATGGTATTGCCGTGATTGCAGGTTTCATGTACAGTGTATGTTGTAAATATGAAATACTCCAAAAGTTTTATTTTTTTCAGCTTGTCATTACATTTTATGGTAAAATGAAACGTGACCTTAAAGGGGTATTCCGGATTTATACATCTTATCCCCTTATACCCCTGTAAAAAGTGCATTTGGCCATGCAAAAAACAGGTTCACATACAGCTCCATGTACACAGTAAAAAGTTTTATCTATATAAGTCTGAATATCTAGAATGAATGCACTTCATAATTGGATGTATTCGGATGTATGTGTGTCTTCTACAGCTGGAATGAACAATCCACCTCAGAGGTGTCTCAGCCCAATGCATTCTCAGGATTATCCAGGGGAAAATAAGAATATCCATCAGGATTTTAAGGTAGATGAACTTGGTTTTTGTGATAGTTGGTTCCCAAACTGTCTTAGTAACTGTACTGTGTTTATTCCATATGTGGGGAAATAGGTTAAACAATTGTCTAATATCAAAGATGAAGATATAGCAGAGGAGGAATCAGTAGGGACATCTGTGGTTGTAACCTCACTGTATAAGGACTTTCCTACAGATATCAGCACAGGTGAGTGATTAATGAAGTGTGACTGTCATTTGAACCTTTTTAGTTGAGGACTTCCAGGAGTAGTGGGTTTCAGCGGCGCTGACCATGTGTAGACACGTCAGGTGAGTGGGAGAAGGGTTTATTTAAATCAATGCTGACATTGTGTTAAATAAACCCTTCTCCCCCTCACCTGACGTGTCTACACATGGTCAGCGCCACTGAAACCCACTACTCCTGAAAGTCCTCTCCTGGTACCGTTCACTTGGCTGGGAAGACTGCAGACCGGGCCTCATACTCACCCATGCTGACCATTGTTGTGTGTGAGCTCACACAACCGCCTTTGGTAAGGGTTAATCCAATATCGTGTTCTGAACCTTAAACCGGCGGTTTCACACTATGGAGCGCTATCTCTTTTCTCTTTATTTGAACAATTTTGACATGTGTCTATGACATGTCAAAAGTTTCTCATCATTGGGGGTCCAGGTGCCCCATGGATGCAAAGAACAGGACTTATCATGGTAAAAATTAGATAAAATAGACCAATGCTTACGCATTTTGTTCAAGATTTTAGAACTATGTGGGGCATTTATCCAAACTGACATCTTTGCCGCTTGTCTAAATGAACACCCCGTCTGCTCACAGGCTCGCAGGATTTATATAGAGGTGCACGCTTTTACATAAGTCTCCATGCATGTTCTGCTCTGAGCTGGGGGAGATCTCAAGCACAAAACTGTGTTTAATTTGGTGAACGGGGATCTGGGGGGACACCCGCTGATGGTTATTGTAATGTATTTTTGGTGATCTATTTACTTGGGCCATGCACATATTGGGCTATTTAGCCCTGACTAGGATGGTATTGTATTTTTTTTTTTTTTTGTTGTTGTTTAAATTTATACTTGGAGGTGTGTAAACTCCATATGTAATGCACCTTGAACATTTTCCAGTGAGCATTAAGGTTGCACCTGTGAGGCCATGCACCTATATCAGCCAACTTGGGTGGGGCATGTAGCCTCTCTCCCTCCTCCCATTGTATGTGTGCTCAGTCACACTGGAGGTAACTGGGAGCAGGCTGCATGTCGGCCTAGTGCTGCAGTAATTGCCCACTGGCCCCTGGTTTTTGCTTTTCACGCACAGGTAGGTTAGCGTTAGGTCCCGTGCCATTTGAGAAACCTTGGCGTTGGTGTGTGGGCTCTGGTGTGTCCTTCATATAAGGATACACTGGCGAATGTCTCAATTTTAACATCAGTGTTGAGGGATAGCCAATGTCATTGTATACATCTACCACAGTAGTGCACCTAAATTTCTGTACTGTTGGATGGTATTCTATACAAATGTTTTAGAACATATTACTGTGATAATATTGTGCATGTGCTTAGGTGCATTGTTATGCTGTAAGTTATAGGACTATATTGGATGTCCCTGAGGGGATGTCCCATTGCTTTGGGTGGGTTTTAGAGTCTTTCTTTCCCTCCCTGTGTTTTAATTGCTTTTAAAGTGTGTGCTTTGTGTAACTACAGTGGGGATCAAAAGTTTGGGCACCCCAGGTAAACATTTGTATTAATGTGCATAAAGAAGCCAAGGAAAGATGGAAAAATCTCCAAAAGGCATCAAATTACAGATAAGAGATTCTTATAATATGTCAACTAAAGTTAGCTTTTATTTCCATCATTTACACTTTCAAAATAACAGAAATGAAAAAAAAATTGCGTCTGCAAAAGTTTGGGCACCCTGCAGAGTTAATATCTTGTACTGCCCCCTTTGGCAAGTATCACAGCTTGTAAACGCTTTTTGTAGCCAGCCAAGAGTCTTTCAATTCTTGTTTGAGGTATCTTTGCCCATTATTTCTTACAAAAGTCTTCCAGTTCTTTGAGATTTCTGGGCTGTCTGTCACGCACTGCTCTTTTAAGGTCTATCCATAGATTTTCAATTATGTTGAGGTCAGGAGATTGTGAAGGCCATGGCAAAACCTTCAGTTTACGCCTCTTGATGTAATCCACCGTGGATTTCGAGGTGTGTTTAGGATCATTATCCATTTATAGAAGCCATCCTCTCTTTAATTTCAGTTGTTTCACAGATGGCATCAAGTTAGCATCCAAAATTTGCTGAAATTTTATTGAATCCATTTTTCCTTCTACTCGTGAGATGTTCCCTGTGCCACTGGCTGCAATACAACCCCAAAGCATGATTGATCCACCCCCATGCTTAACAGTTAAACAGAGTTTCTTTTCATTAAATTCTTTTCCCTTTCTTCTCCAAACGTACCTTTGCTCATTCCGGCCAAAAAGTTCAATTTTAACCTCATCGGTCCACAGAACTTGTTTCCAAAATGCATCAGGCTTGTCTATATGTTCATTTGCAAAGTTCAAACCCTGATTTTTGTAGTGAGGACATAGAAGAGGTTTCCTTCTGATGACTCTTCCATGAAGACGATATTTGTACAAGTATCTCTTTATAGTGGAATAGTGTACCACAACTCCAGTGTCGGCCAGATCTTTCTGGAGGGATTGGGCAGTCAAACGTGTGTTTTGAATTGTTTTTCTCACAACCCTGCGAGCTACTCTGTCTGATATTTTTCTTGGTATTCCAGATCTTGCTTTAACTTCCACTGTTCCTTGTCACGATTCGGCTGGCTGGAGGTGGATCCTCTGTGCCAGAGAGGGATTGGCGTGGACCGTGTTGGTGGACCGGTTCTAAGTTGCTACTGGTATTCACCAGAGCCCGCCGCAAAGCGGGATGGTCTTGCAGCGGCGGTAGCAACCAGGTCGTATCCACCAGCAACGGCTCAACCTCTCTGACTGCTGAAGATAGGCGCGGTACAAGGGAGTAGACAAGAGCAAGGTCGGACGTAGCAGAAGGTCAGGGCAGGCAGCAAGGATCGTAGTCAGGGGCAACGGCAGGAGGTCTGGAACACAGGCTAGGAACACACAAGGGAACGCTTTCACTGGCACAATGGCAACAAGATCCGGCGAGGGAGTGCAGGGGAAGTGAGGTATAAGTAGGGAGTGCACAGGTGATAACACTGATTAGGCCTGCTGCGCCAATCAGTGGCGCAGTGGCCCTTTAAATTGCAGAGACCCGGCGTGCGCGCGCCCTAAGGAGCGGGGCCACGCGCGCCGGGACAAGACAGACGGGGAACGGGTCAGGTACGGGAGCCCGGACGCGCATCGCGAGCGGGCGCCTCCCGCGTCGCGAATCGCATCCCGGCTGGGAGAGATATTGCAGCGCACCCGGTCAGCAGGTCTGACCGGGGCGCTGCGAATGAGAGGATGCTGCGAGCGCTCCGGGGAGGAGCGGGGACCCGGAGCGCTCGGCGTAACATTCCTGATGACTGCCATTTCTTAATTACATTCCGAACAGAGGATATTGACATCTAAAAACGTTTTGCTATCTTCATATAGCCTTTTCCAGCTTTGTGAGCGTCAACTATTTTCAGTTTCAGATTTCTAGTCAACTGCTTAGAAGAACCCATGGTGCTGATTGTTGGGGTAAGGTCAGATGAGTCTGGGCATTTAAAACCTTTGAGATTGACATCACCTGGTCTTCCCAGATGATGATTGAGAACAATCCATGACACTGGCAGGTCTCAGCTTTGCAAAGGGGGCAGTGCATGCTATAAATTCTGCTGGGTGCCCAAACTTTTCCAGACGCCATTTTTTTGTTTTCTGTTATTTTGAAAGTGTAAATGATGGAAATAAAATCTAACTTTTGTTGACATATTATAAGAATGTCTAATCTGTAATGTGATGCCTTTTGGAGATTTTTCCATCTTTCCTTGGCTTCTTTATGCACATTAATACAAATTTTTACCTGTGGTGCCCAAACTTTTGACCCCACTGTATAATTTTTTTTCTACTTTTGTACCAATAAAGAATATACATGGAATCTGTGTGTGCGTCTTATGGTATGTTTATGCTGTTTGGTCTCTAGTGTTGTTCTTGTAGAATTTAAACCTTGGTAGCACCTATTGCTGGTGTTTTAAGAGATTGAGCCCGCCAATCGGTGTTTTTTTGTAATTTGGTGAATGGGGTGGCCCGTTTCTTTAGTGTGTAAGAACTACTTCTACTTCTCTTGCATGTACCATTTGCCTCTCCGCTAGTTTTCCTGGATATCTCCGTCAAACAAATCTACTTTTTTGGTTCAATGTTTTATTGAGAATTTCAGAAATAACAATCATAAAAAAGATGACATTAAAGGGGTACTCCGGTGCTCCAGCGTTCAGAACATTTTGTTCAGAATGCTCGGAGCTGGAGGCCCTGATCATGATGTCACAGCCCCTCTATTCAAGTCTATAGGAAGGGGAGTGTCGGCCAACACGCCCCTTCGCATAGACCTATTCAGTAAACAATAAAAGGGCCCCAAGAATGGCGCTGTTCCAGTAAAGGCAATGTTCCGTTATTATTCAGGTAAAACCATATTTATTTATCAAAGACAGTCTTACAGGCACATCAGGAGCAAGACGTGTTTCGGGTCACTGCGTACCCTTTTTCAATTGCAGATGGATGAAAAAGGGTACGCAGTGACCCGAAACGCGTCTTGCTCCTGATGTGCCGGTAAGACTGTCTTTGATCAATAAATATGGTTTTACCTGAATAAGAACGGAACATTGCCTTTACTGGAACAGCGCCAATCTTGGAGCCCTTTTATTGTTTCCTGAATTTGCCTAGCTCTGGACCCGTTTTTCCGGTATCCAGCATCCACTCCTCCGGTTGCAGTTCCCTGGTACCCCGCTATTTGGGGTGATATGCATAAAACCAAGAGGTGTAACAGGTGAGAGTCCACCTTTAGACTGTCACCCCCCTCTATATCGACAGGATTACACGAGGCGCTGTCCTCTCTTTTTTTGTTCTTTCTCTTTTCCTAAAGACATGACTGGAGGGGATGTGGTGTGACGTCACATGGGGGCGTGGCCATGTCACAACCACTGCCACAGGAACCCGGCGTTTGTTTAGAACGCCAGGTGCTGCGGGAGATCGCGGGGGCCCTTGCAGTGGGGGCCCCACGATCAGACATCTTATCCCCTATCCTTTGGAGTGGGGATAAGATATCTAGCAGCAGAGTACCCCTTCAACTAGTTGTAAATAACTTGATGATGAGGTAGCATATCACAGCATACAGTGTACAGAACTGTACTAAATATCAAGTAAGAAAAACAATAATAATGAACAGTTGGTGCAGAGATACAACAAATACAGTTACTAAAAGTTCCACAAGGGCCATATGAAAGTTCATGGTGGTAATATGTCAAGAAAACATTCCTCGATTTTTATTTTTATTTTTTTTTGTGGATCATCCACAATCCTCCTAAGTAGCTGACTTAACAGAAGAGAACTAACCATACTCTTAGGGGGGTGGCTCTAAAATCTCAACATCTTGTTCCAATAAGTTTGCTTAGTATATAGATTCATTTTAGCTAATCAGCCTCCACATAAACTCACAGGCCCCTCTATTAGGTACGCCTGTTCAATTGCTTGTTAACACATATATCTCGCCAGACAATCACATGGCAGCAGCTTAAAGCATTTAGGCATGTAGACATGGTCAAGACAACTTGCTTAAGTTCAAACCAGACATCAGAATGGGGAAGAAAAGGGATTTATGTGACTTTAAATGTAGCATGATTGTTGGGCTGGTCTGAGTATTATAGAAACTTCTGACCTACTGGGATTTTTACACACAACAATCTCTGGGGTGTACTTATTTTCTGATGCATGTTTGGTCTTTCTAAGGAAAGATTTATATAGAAATCTATTTGATGTTTAGATAAAACCAGTTTTTATTTTCAACAGATGACAGCACCAAAAACTTCATGGGATATCTTCATTTATCTCCAGATTATGAGGTAAAACATAACAGTATCACAGAAGATTATTGTGGAGAACATTCAACATTGGTTATCACATCTGTACCCTCAGTGCTTTATATCGGAGACCACGAATCTACTGATCTCACTAATCAAAGGGAATCTTCACCTGGTCAGTCACAGGTTGTTAAAAAAAGAACAGGAGCGACAATAGGTGAAATATTTCCATGTTCCGAATGTGGCAAACTTTTTAAAAGGAAAACTAACCTTGCTAAGCATGAAAGAATTCACAGTGAAGACCATCTATTTTCATGTCCAGAATGTGGAAAATGTTTTCGCCAGAGATCGCAGCTTTTTAAACATCAAAGAAGGCACAAAGGAGAAAAGCCATTTTCGTGTTCTGAATGTGAGAAATGTTTTTGCCAGAAATCAGACCTTCTGGTACATCAAAGATCTCACACAGGAGAGAAACCATTTTCATGTTCTGAATGCGGGAAGCGTTTCATTCAGAAATCAAGTCTTGTTAAACATCTGAGAATTCACACAGGAGAGAAACCTTTTTCATGTTCGGAATGTGGGAAATGTTTTACCCAAAAGTCACATCTTTATAAACATAAGAGAACTCATACAGGGGTAAAGCCATTTTCTTGTTCAGACTGTGGGAAATGTTTTACCATGAAAGCAACTCTTATTGAACATCTAAGAACTCACTCAGGAAAAAAGCCATTTTCATGTTCAGAGTGTGGGAAATGCTTTACTAGGAAAAAACATCTTATTGTACATCAGATTACTCACAGTGGGGAAGCACCATTTTCATGTCCAGAATGTGGGAAATGTTTTAGCCAAAAGGCCTATCTTGTTAAACATCAGAAGACTCATATTGTGGAGAAGTCATTTTCTTGTACAGAGTGTGGGAAATCTTTTACTAGGAAATGGCATCTTATTGTGCATGAGAGAATTCACACTGGGGAGAGACCATTTTCATGTCCAGAATGTGAGAAATGTTTTAGGCACAAATCTGATCTTGTTAACCATCAGAGAACTCACACAGGGCAGAAGCCTTTTTCATGTTCAGAATGTGGGAAATGTTTTACCAGGAAATCATATCTTATTGTACACCAGAGAACTCACTCTGAAAAAGACCTTTTTATATCTGGATTGAGGAAAATGTTTTAAAATAATAAGGAAAGCTGTTTCATTAGTCAGGCTGTAATAAATGTTTTAACTTAGTTATATTAGAATTTTTATTTTTGCATCATGATATCGGTTTTCTCAAAGCTTCTCCACGCAAACAAAGAATGTTCACCTCTTTCTAAACTTATTAACTGCCTGTATATGTGTGATCCATGGAAAATGTTTTTACTCCATACTCCAGGTTTTTAGAATACTTTTTTTTCTCCTCTCCCCCTTTCCTGGGTTGTTAATATTTCCATAGGGCCTATTGACTGATAATATAATTGACTAACAAGGTTAAAGCCCCATTCACATTATGTTTTGGGGCTATGTCAATGGTATACATCTGAATACTTACAAAAAGGTATTCTGACCCCGGAACGCCAATAGAATTTAAAGGACTAAACATATGTACTAGTGACTCAATTTGGTCTGTTTCATGACCTTATAAGTTTTGTTTGCCAGAGTCAAAGGTTTATTAGACACTTTTGAGTCTTACAAACAAAATGTATGTGTTCAGAAAACTGTCCATAGTCTCTAGTAACAATAGTATCAGCAAAAAGAAACCTTATGCAACAGGTGCTGTTCCAAATTTTTATTTCCCTGGAATTTGGAATAGCGCCTGTTGCATAAGGTTTCTTTTTGCTGATACTATTGTTCCTTCGAGACGGGATTGGGCTATCCTCTTCCTACAACCTTTCAGGCTTGGCAGTTCATCTCCAGAGAACAAGTTTTGCTACCCCTATACAGAGGATATATGCGCATTCTACTATATACCAGGTGAGCGGCCACACAGAAGGCAGGCGTTTGCTTTCCTTTACTTGGGATTCTTGCCTTAAGTAATACACAGGGCACGGTTCCCCGTTTTTTCCATTTTCTCTTTAAGGTACCATAGTCTCTAATAGACTGTTTATAACAAGCAACGATTACGGACCAGCTTGGCTACTGAACCGGTTTTCCTTTGAGCCATACCTAGGAGCAGATTCTAAGTACCCACCAGATATTCACCTCTTATCCAGCTCCAAGATGCTGAAGCTGGATTCATGCTGCTAGGTGGTACCAGGTTGCTCCACAAGTGTGGTCCCTGTGTGGGTAGCAGCTGACCAGATGATACCAGTGTGTAGCACTGCTAGTGGCACACTATGTTTGGTTCATTAAAGGGTTACTGCAGCAAAAAATATATGGGTAAGGGATAAGTGTCAGATCACGGGGGTCCGACCGCTGGGGCCCCCCCCCCCCCCCCCATACCCATTTATTTCTATGGGAGCGCCGGTGATGCCAGAGTACAGAATTCAGGTCTCTTTGGCGCTCCCATAGAGAATGAATGAAATCTGTGCTGACCCCAGCACATTCTCCTTTCGGAGAGAGCCGGGCCCGTTCAGGAGACACATAAGTTACCTTTGTTGCAGTACCCCTTTAAAGTGTACCTTAAATTCTGCAATGTTTTGTTACACTAAACCTTCAGAGTGTTGACAAGGTGATTTGGGACTGTTACTACTCTTTTTGTGCTCTTAGAGTCCCCTCTGTAGTGCATAGCTATTTCATATTTTCTCCATTTCAGGATCAGGACCAAAGCAGAGTTTTGTTTTTAGTACTGGAAATCACCTGGAGATCTTTTTTCCTTACTTCTCTGGCCAATCACAGGACAGCACGTAGACACAATCTTCATCCTTTCTGCTATTTACATGATTTTTAATAGTATCATTTTTTTAAAATTCTTTCTATATCAGTACAAGTCAAAGCACTAGATATCATGGCAGAACTTTCCTTATTCAACGTTCCAACCAAAATACAGTAGAATGGTCATTCTATTCCTTGCACTCTATTTTCCTTTAATTGTTTTGTAGAATAAAACAGGACTTCAAAGAGAACCAGGATTTTCGGCGCTGACCATGAAGGAGATAGCGGAGCCCAGGTAAGGAAAGAGGTTTAATAGCAACGCGTTTCACCGCGCTTGCGCAGGGTGAGCACGGATATTTTAGTCTTTCCCCTCCCCAACCCTCATGCTGGCTTTACTCCACAGGGAGCGCCTTTCTTCTTTTTCTTTAATTTTTTTGTGTCTTTGACAGCTATTTATTGCATTTTTTTTTTAAATGTCAATAAAAACATTTAATGATTACTGTATTTATCGGCGTATAACACGCACTTTTTAGGCTAAAATTTTTAGCCTAAAGTCTATGTGCGTGTTATACGCCGATACACCCCCAGGAAAGGCAGGGGGAGAGAGGCCGTCGCTGCCCGCTTCTCTCCCCTGCCTTTCCTGGGGTCTAGAGCCCTGCTGCTGGCCCTTCTCTCCCCCTGGCTATCGGCGCCACTGCCCGTTCTGTCCCCCTGACTATCGGTACCGTCGTTGCTATGCGTTGCACGGCGCGGCGCATGACGTCAGTGCGCCGCGCCGTGCATAGCAACGACGCAGGGGACGCATGCCGGAGGCCTGCAGCAGCGCGGACCCCGGCAACAGGTAATTATGCCACCGGGGATGGGGGGAGGCAACGGGGCAGCGGCGCCGGCAATGGGTGCCGCTGCCCCTTCTCTCCCCCTGGCTGTCGGCGCCGCTTCTCTCCCCCTGGCTATCGGCGCCGGCAATGGGGCGCCGGTACCGATAGTCAGGGGGACAGAATGGGCAGCGGCGCCGATAGCCAGGGGGAGAGAAGGGCCGGCAGCAGGGCTCTAGACCCCAGGAAAGGCAGGGGGAGAGAAGCGGGCAGCGACGGCCTCTCTCCCCCTGCCTTTCCTGGGGGTGTATCGGGGTATACACGCGCACACACGCACCCTCATTTTACCATGGATATTTGGGTGAAAAACTTTTTTTACCCAAATATCCTTGGTAAAATGATGGTGCGTGTTATAGGCCGGTGCGTGGTATACCCCGATAAATACGGTACAAATCAAACATAACCTTGATTATTATGTCTAAATGTTCTGCATTTTTTCCTAATAGAGTGGAATCTTTTTTCTTTTTTTTTTATATAGAGCGAATGTTATTCTATGGAGTATTTACACAGGTCAGATCTAAATGTTACATGTGCTTAAAAAAACTATATAGGATCCATTTCACAAAAAATAAATCAGAACCCATTTCAGAATATATATGGCAGGGCGCAAAGGCTCTGCTTTCAGAGTAAAGGACCTGTGGATTACAAGTCAACTTTTAGTACTTGGCATTGTTGGACAGCCGCACTGGGCAGTGTATTGGTGCTGTATGCTACAAAGCTATTGATTGTGAGTATATTATGCCTTAAAGGGGTACTCCACTGCCCCAATGTTTGGAGCATTTTGTTCCGAACACTGGGTGTGGGCTGTAGGGGTTGTGATGTCATGGCCATGCCCCATGGGAGGGGGCGTGGGGCCTGCATACACTGTAAATGAACTGCACCGCTGACACACTTCCGGCGGTGGCCATTTTACCGAGGCGCTGCCTGATCCCAGCAAGTGGAAAAACATGGCAGAACAGGCAAGCAAACGTGCAGAGAGTCGAAAGATGGCGCCGGAGGCCCGGAAAGTCGCCACGGCTGTGGCCACCTGTTTCAAGAGTTCTCTGACCATCTCCAGAAGATTTCCATCGGGGGCCAAAGAGGTCTGCTATGAAGTCCCGCTGCCCGAGGACGATGGAGACTGGCCACCAACCCCGGTGGAGGGATGCCGGCATGTTCTCATGCATCATCGCCGACGAGGCTGTTCCCTCACCACCGGACCTTGGGGTCCTGGGCCGAAATTCACACTGAAGAGTCAGAAGTGAGTATCCCGGCTGAGGCCGCTTTCCTTCCTTTCCTTCTACCCCTAGCCCAGAGCAAACCCCCCAGACCCAGAAGTCTGCAGCACATTCCCGGTCATCACCTTTACCAAAGTGGCTGGAGCACCTTCTTCCCTTGCCAAGGAAGTGCCATCCCTCAGTCCCACCGGCCCAGTCCGAGAAGGCCAGAAGAGAAACTCAAGTGGCCAAGAATGGAAAGATATGGGCTGAAGCTGCTGCTATATGTAACATAGTTCATGAGGTTGAAAAAAGACTAGAGTCCATCAAGTTCAACCTTTATCCCTACTGAGTCCCTACTGAGTTGATCCAGAGGAAGGCAAAAAAAAAAAACTCGTACTAGAGGTAAAAATTCCTTCCCGACTCCAAATATGGCAGTCAGAATAAATCCCTGGATCAACGTTCTGTCCCTATAAATCTAGTATACAAAACCAGCGATGTTATTACTCTCCAAAAATGCATCCAGACCCGTTTTGAACTCTTTTACAGAGTTCACCATGACCACCTCCTCCGGGAGAGAATTCTACAGTCTCACTGCTCTTACAGTAAAGAACCCCCGTCTGTGCTGGTGTAGAAACCGTCTTTCCTCTAAACGTAGAGGATGCCCCCTTGTTATAGATACAGTCCTGGGTATGAATAGATCATGGGAGAGATCTCTGTATGGCCCCCTGATATATTTATACATAGTTATTAGGTCGCCCCTAAGCCTTCTTTTTTCTAAACTAAATAGCCCTAATTCTGATAATCTTTCTGTGTACTGTAGTCCTCCCATTCCCCGTATTACCCTGGTTGCCCGTCTTTGAACCCTCTCCAGCTCCACTATATCTTTCTTGTACACTGGTGCCCAGTACTGTACACAGTATTCCATGTGTGGTCTGACTAGTGATTTGTACAGCGGTAGAATTATTTCCTTGTCGTGGGCATCTATGTCCCTATTGATGCACCCCATGATTTTATTACCCTTGGCAGCAACTGCCAGACACTGGTCACTACAGCTAAATTTACTGTTAACTAAGACTCCTAAGTCCTTTTCTATGTCAGTCGTCCCAAGTGTTCTCCCATTTAATACATAATCCCAGCCCGGATTTTTCCTCCCCATGTACATTACCTTACATTTATCAGTGTTGATCCTCATTTGCCACTTCCCAGCCCAAACCTCTAACCTATCCAGATCCATTTGCAACAGTGCACTGTCCTCTATTGTTTTTACCGCTTTACAGAGTTTAGTATCATCTGCAAAGATTGTTACTTTACTATTCAACCCCTCTACAAGGTCATTAACAAATATATTAAACAGAACAGGACCCAAGATGGACCCCTGTGGTACCCCACTAGTAACAGTCATCCAATCAAAATAAGTACCATTAATAACCACCCTCTGTTTCCTATCACTGAGCCAGTTACTTACCCACTTACACAGATTGTCCCCCAGCCCGATCCTTCTCATTTTATGCACCAACCTTTTATGTGGCACCGTATGAAATGCTTTGGAAAAATCCAGATATACAACATCCAGCGATTCCCCCTGGTCCAGTCTGGAGCTCACCTCCTCATAAAAGCTGATCAGGTTAGTTTGACAGGACCGATCCCTCTTAAAGAAGATATTCGAAAATAGCATTTCTTAGAAAACCCTCAAGCAATTTACATACAACAGAGGTTAAACTAACAGGTCTATAATTCCCGGGGTCACTTTTTGTTCCCTTTTTAAATATTGGTACCACATTTGCGTGTTGCTATAGAGTCCCAGAATATTAAAAATAGGGGTCTGTATATAACATTACTTAATTCCTTTAGAACACGGGGGTGAATGCCATCTGACCCTGGTGATTTGTCTGTTTTGATTTTTTGTAGGCTGCTGTCACGATGCCGGCTGGCAGGAGGTGGATCCTCTGTGCCAGAGAGGGATAGCGAGGACCGTGCTAGTGGACCGGTTCTAAGACACTACAGGTTTTCACCAGAGCCCGCCGCAAAGCGGGATGGTCTTGCTGCGGCGGTAGTGACCAGGTCGTATCCCCTAGCAACGGCTCACCTCTCTGGCTGCTGAAGATAGGCGAGGTACAAGGGAGTAGGCAGAAGCAAAGTCGGACGTAGCAGAAGGTCGGGGGCAGGCGGCAAGGTTCGTAGTCAGGGGAGATAGCAAAGTTCTGGTACACAGGGTATAAACACACAAAAACGCTTTCACTAGGCTCTAGGGCAACAAGATCCGGCAAGGAAGTGCAAGGGAGGAGACTAGATATAGCCAGGAAACAGATGGGAACCAATTAAGCTAATTGGGCCAGGCACCAATCATTGGTGCACTGGCCCTTTAAGTCTCAGGGAGCTGGCGCGCGCGCGCCCTAGAGAGCGGAGCCGCGCGCGCCAGCACATGACCGCAGGAGACGGGAACGGGTAAGTGACCTGGGATGCGATTCGCGAGCGGGCGCGTCCCGCTGTGCGAATCGCATCCCCAACGGCCATGACAGGGCAGCGCTCCCGGTCAGCGCTGACCGGGGAGCTGCAGGGAGAAAGGCGCCGTGAGCGCTCCGGGGAGGAGCGGGGACCCGGAGCGCTAGGCGTAACAGTACCCCCCCCCCTTAGGTCTCCCCTTCTCTTTATCGGGTAACTGCCTCCCCTGGGATGAGGACACCGGGAAAGGAAGGAGGGATTCCTCAACGGCAGGCAGAACCGCAGGAGTAGGAATGGGGAGAGAGGGCAGAGGGCGAGACCTGGCACGGGGCAGTGTGACACCAGGACGAGGGCCATGAGGGGACACAGAAGCTTGCCTGGGAGGGGGGGAGGGGCATTTCCTGTGGCAGGCAGAGTCCTTAATGACCTTAGGGGGACCGGATACAGGAGGAACCACAGAGTTACGGCAAGGGTTACTGGGAACCGGTTTTAGACAGTTCTTGGCACAAGAGGACCCCCAACTCTTGATCTCCCCAGTGGACCAATCCAGGGTTGGGGAATGAAGTTGAAGCCAGGGAAGTCCAAGGAGAATTTCCGAGGTGCAATTGGGGAGGACCAAAAGTTCAATCCTCTCGTGATGAGATCCGATGCTCATAAGAAGGGGCTCCGTGCGGAAACGTATGGTACAGTCCAACCTGGCTCCGTTGACCGCGGAGATGCGGAGTGGCTTGACAAGACGGGTCACCGGAATATGGAATTTATTCACAAAGGACTCCCGAATAAAATTCCCAGAAGCTCCAGAGTCCAGACAGGCCACGGCTGAGAGGGGAGAGCTGGCTGAAGTGGAAATCCGAACAGGTACCGTGAGACGTGGAGAAGCCGACTTGGCATCAAGAGACGCCACACCCACGAGAGCTGAGTGTGAGCGTGCGTTTCCCAGACGTGGAGGACGGATTGGGCAATCCACCAGAAAATGTTCAGTACTGGCACAGTACAAACAAAGATTCTCTTCCTTACGGCGATTCCTCTCTTCCAGGGTCAGGCGAGACCGATCCACTTGCATGGCCTCCTCGGCGGGAGGCCTAGGCGCAGATTGCAGTGGAGACTGTGGGAGAGGTGGCCAGAGATCTAAGTCTTTTTCCTGGCGGAGCTCTTGATGCCTCTCAGAAAAACGCATGTCAATGCGAGTGGCTAGATGAATGAGTTCATGCAGGCTAGCAGGAGTCTCTCGTGCGGCCAGAACATCTTTAATGTTGCTGGATAGGCCTTTTTTAAAGGTCGCGCAGAGAGCCTCATTATTCCAGGAAAGTTCAGAAGCAAGAGTACGGAATTGTATGGCGTACTCGCCAACGGAGGAATTACCCTGGACCAGGTTCAGCAGGGCAGTCTCAGCAGAAGAGGCTCGGGCAGGTTCCTCAAAGACACTTCGAATTTCCGAGAAGAAGGAGTGTACAGAGGCAGTGACGGGGTCATCACGGTCCCAGAGCGGTGTGGCCCATGACAGGGCTTTTCCAGACAGAAGGCTGACTACGAAAGCCACCTTAGACCTTTCAGTAGGAAACTGATCCGACATCATCTCCAGATGCAGGGAACATTGGGAAAGAAAGCCACGGCAAAACTTAGAGTCCCCATTAAATTTGTCCGGCAAAGACAGGCGGAGGCTAGGAGTGGCCACTCGCTGCGGAAGAGGTGCAGGAGCTGGCGGAGGAGATGGTTGCTGCTGCTGTAGCTGAGACTGAATCTGCTGTAGCTGCGACTGGAGTTGCTGAGTCATGGTGGTCAAGTACGACAGCTGGTGATCTTGTTGGGCAATCTGTCGGGCTTGCTGGGCGACCAGTGTGGGGAGGTCGGCGACAACAGGCAGAGGAACTTCAGCGGGATCCATGGCCGGATCTACTGTCACGATGCCGGCTGGCAGGAGGTGGATCCTCTGTGCCAGAGAGGGATAGCGAGGACCGTGCTAGTGGACCGGTTCTAAGACACTACAGGTTTTCACCAGAGCCCGCCGCAAAGCGGGATGGTCTTGCTGCGGCGGTAGTGACCAGGTCGTATCCCCTAGCAACGGCTCACCTCTCTGGCTGCTGAAGATAGGCGAGGTACAAGGGAGTAGGCAGAAGCAAAGTCGGACGTAGCAGAAGGTCGGGGGCAGGCGGCAAGGTTCGTAGTCAGGGGAGATAGCAAAGTTCTGGTACACAGGGTATAAACACACAAAAACGCTTTCACTAGGCTCTAGGGCAACAAGATCCGGCAAGGAAGTGCAAGGGAGGAGACTAGATATAGCCAGGAAACAGATGGGAACCAATTAAGCTAATTGGGCCAGGCACCAATCATTGGTGCACTGGCCCTTTAAGTCTCAGGGAGCTGGCGCGCGCGCGCCCTAGAGAGCGGAGCCGCGCGCGCCAGCACATGACCGCAGGAGACGGGAACGGGTAAGTGACCTGGGATGCGATTCGCGAGCGGGCGCGTCCCGCTGTGCGAATCGCATCCCCAACGGCCATGACAGGGCAGCGCTCCCGGTCAGCGCTGACCGGGGAGCTGCAGGGAGAAAGGCGCCGTGAGCGCTCCGGGGAGGAGCGGGGACCCGGAGCGCTAGGCGTAACAGCTGCACTGTACTTCTTCCTGGGTTAGACAGGTGACCTGTACTGGGGATTTTACCTTATCACACTGTATTTCACCTGGCATTTCATTTTCCTCGGTGAATACAGTGGAGAAGAATTTGTTTAATATATTAGCTTGTTCCTGATCCCCGTTTATAATTTCTTCCTCATAATTTTTTAAGGGGCCCACACTTTCATTTTTGACCTTTTTGCTATTAATATAGTTAACCCCTTAAGGACCCAGCCATTTTACACCTCAGGACCCGGCCATTTTTTGCACATCTGACCACTGTCACTTTAAACATTAATAACTCTGGAATGCTTTTAGTTATTATTCTGATTCCGAGATAGTTTTTTCGTGACATATTCTACTTTAACATAGTGGTAACATTTTGTGGTATCTTGCATCCTTACTTGGTGAAAAATCCCAAAATTTTACGAAAAATGTGAAAATTTTGCATTTTTCTAACTTTGAAGCTCTCTGCTTGTAAGGAAAATGGATATTCCAAATAATTTTTTTTTTATTCACATATACAATATGTCTATTTTATGCTTGCATCATAAAATTTATGAGTTTTTACTTTTGGAAGACACCAGAGGGCTTCAAAGTTCAGCAGCAATTTTCCAATTTTTCACAAAATTTCCAAACTCACAATTTTTCATGGACCAGTTCAGGTTTGAAGTGGATTTGAAGGGTCTTCATATTAGAAATACCCCACAAATGACCCCATTATAAAAACTGCACCCCCCAAAGTATTCAAAATGACATTCAGTCCGCGTTTTAACCCTTTAGGTGTTTCACAGGAATAGCAGCAAAGTGAAGGAGAAAATTCACAATCTCCATTTTTTACACTCGCATGTTCTTGTAGACCCAATTTTTGAATTTTTACAAGGGGTAAAAGGAGAAAATGTATACTTATATTTGTAGCCCAATTTCTCTCGAGTAAGCACATACCTCATATGTCTATGTAAAGTGTTCGGCGGGCGCAGTAGAGGGCTCAGAAGCGAAGGAGCGACAAGGGGATTTTGGAGAGTACGTTTTTTTAAAATGGTTTTTGGGGGGCATGTTATATTTAGGAAGCCCCTATGGTGCCAGAACAGCAAAAATCCCCCACATGGCATACCATTTTGGAAACTAGACCCCTTGAGGTACGTAACAAGGAATAAAGTGAGCCTTAATACCCCACAGGAGTTTCACGACTTTTGCATATGTAAAAAAATTAAAATAAAATTTCAATAAAATGTGTGTTTCCCCCCAAATTTCACATTATTGCAAGGGTTAATAGCAGAAAATACCCCCCAAACATTGTAACCCCATCTCTTCTGAGTATGACGGTACCCCATAAGTTGACCTGAGGTGTACTATGGGTGAACTACAATGCTCAGAAGAGAAGGAGTCATATTTGGCTTTTTGAGAGCAAATTTTGCTCGGGGGCATGTCGCATTTAGGAAGCCCCTATGGTGCCAGGACAGCAAAAATCCCCCACATGGCATACCATTTTGGAAACTAGACCCCTTGAGGTACGTAACAAGGAATAAAGTGAGCCTTAATACCCCACAGGAGTTTCACGACTTTTGCATATGTAAAAAAATAATAAAATTTCACTAAAAGGTGTGTTTCCCCCCCAAATTTCAAATTTTTGCAAGGGTTAATAGCAGAAAATACCCCCCAAAATTTGTAACCCCATCTCTTCTGAGTATGGAGGTACCCCATAAGTTGACCTGAAGTGCACTACGGGCGAACTACAATGCTCAGAAGAGAAGGAGTCATATTTGGCTTTTTGAGAGCAAATTTTGCTCGGGGGCATATCGCATTTAGGAAGCCCATATGGTGCCAGGACAGCAAAATAACCCCCACATGGCATACCATTTTGGAAACTAGACCCCTTGAGGAACGTAAGAAGGCGTAAAGTGAGCATTTACCCCCCACTGGTGTCTGTCATATCTTTGGAACAGTGGGCTGTACAACATTTTTAATTTGCACAGCCCACTCTTCCAAAGATCTGTCAGACACCTGTGGGGTGTAAATTCTCACTGCACCCCTCATTACATTCCGTGAGGGGTGTAGTTTCCGAAATGGGGTCACATGTGGGGTTTTGTTTTTTTTGCGTTTGTCAAAACCGCTGTAACAATCAGCCACCCCTGTGCAAATCACCTCAAATGTACATGGCGCACTCTCCCTTCTGGGCCTTGTTGTGCGCCCCCAGAGCAGTTTGTGCCCACATATGAGGTATCTCCGTACTCGGGAGAAATTGCATTACAAATTTTGGGGGGCTTTTTTCCCCTTTACCTCTTGTCAAAATGAAAAGTATAGGGCAACACCAGCATGTTAGTGTAAAAAGTTTATTTTTTTTACACTAACATGCTGGTGTAGACCCCAACTTCCCCTTTTCATAAGGGGTGAAAGGAGAAAAAGACCCCCAAGATTTGTTAGTCAATTTCTCCCGAGTACGGCGATACCCCATATGTGGCCCTAAACTGTTTCCTTGAAATACGACAGGGCTCCGAAGTAGGGATTTGCATAGGGGTGGACATAGGGGTATTCTACACCAGTGATTCCCAAACAGGGTGCCTCCAGCTGTTGCAAAACTCCCAGCATGCCTGGACAGTCAACGGCTGTCCTGCAATACTGGGAGTTGTTGTTTTGCAACAGCTGGAGGCTCCATTTTGGAAAGAGTGGCGTACCAGACGTTTTTCATTTTTATTGGGAAGGGGAGGGGGGCTGTGTAGGGGTATGTGTATATGTAGTGTTTTTTACTTTTTATTTTATTTTGTGTAAGTGTAGTGTAGTGTTTTTAGGGTACAGTCACACGGGCCGGGGATTACAGCGAGTTTGAGCTGCCGCGCAAAATTTGCTGCATTGCAAACTTGCAGCCCGATACTCACTGTAAGCCCCCTGCCCATGTGAATGTACCCTGTACATTCACAGGGGGGGGACCTCCAGCTGTTACAAAACTACTACTACCAGCATGCCTGAGAATGTGTGGGAGTTGTGGTTTTGCAACAGCTGGAGGCACACGGGTTGGGAAACACTGAGTTAGGAAACAATGTTTCCCAACCAGTGTGCCTCCAGCTGTTGCAAAACCACAACTCCCAAACATTCTCAGGCATGCTGGGAGTAGTAGTTCGGCAACATCTTTAGAGCCAGATGTTGCCGAACTACAACTCCCAGCATGCTTGGAGTTGTAGTTTTGCAACATCTGGAGGACTACAGTTTGCAGACCACTAATACAGTGGTTCCCAATCTGTGCCCTTCCAGATGTTGCAAAACTACAACCCCCAGTATGCCAAAACTGTCCAGGCATGCTGGGAGTTGTAGTTCTGCAACATCTGAAGGGCCAGATGTTACAGCACTACAACTCCCAGCATGCCTGGACAGTATGGGCATGCTGAGGATGTGTAGTTTTGCAACATCTGGAAGGGCACAGTGGTCCAAAAACTGTGGACCTCCAGATGTTGCAAAACTGCAACTCCCAGCATGCCCAGACGCCAAGGGCTGTCTGGGCATGCTGGGAGTTGTAGTTTACAGGGTCCTATTACAGCAATGCATGTCGCTTTACGGCGACGTGCATTGCTGTAAAGGGCCCGACCGCGGCTGAAGATCTACTCACCTGTCGCCGCCGCCGTCTTCCTCGCCGGGATCCGGGTCTTCAGGGACGAGGTAAGTACCGGGGCCGGTCCCCAGCACTCCCCCGTCCCCCGCAGCGTCCTCCGGTCTTCCTCCCGTCCTCTCCGGACCTTCAGGGGCCGGGCAGGACGGGAGGAAGTAACCGCCCCCCCTCCTGCAATTGTTCGGTTAACTAACCGACAGATCGCAGGGAATAGGAGGAGGTGGCCGGCTTGCCACCTCGCTCCTATACATTAGCATGGTCCTGGCTGTCTGTGACAGCCGGGATCATGCGAAATTACCGGGCGGTCGGGTCCCAGAGACCCGATCAGCCCGGTATCGCCGCAGATCGCCTACATGGCCCCCCTCGGCGTTTGCACTGGATGCCTGCTGAAGGATTTCAGCAGGCATCCAGTTCCGATCTCTGCCCGGCGAGCGGCAGAGACCGGAAAACGCCTTAAGGCCCAGGGTGTGGGGACGTCCCCGTACGCCCTGGGTCCTTAAGAGGTTAAAGAACATTTTAGGGTTAGTTTTACTCTCTTTGGCAATGAGTCTTTCTGTATTTATTTTGCGGCTTTTATTTGTTTTTTACATGTTTTACATTTTTCTCTATAGCTTTTTAATGCTTCTTCACTGCTGTCCTGTTTTAGTAGTTTAAATGCTTTATTTTTGTCATTTATTGCCCCTTTAATGTTTTTATTCATCCATATTGATTTTCTCTTATTTCTGACCCTTTTATTCCCATAAGGTATATATTTATTACAGTGATAGTTTAAGATATCTTTAAAAGTCTCCCATTTAGTGTCAGTATTCCTGTTTTTGAGGACAATATCCCATTTTATATTGTTAAAGGGGTTGTGCGCTGCCCTGACTTTCGGAGCTCCGCTCACAGCGTCCGGAAGTTCATTACTCCGAACGCTGTGTGCGGGCTTCCGTGTTCCCGGCCCCTCGTGACATCTCGCCCGCCCCCTCGTGACATCACGCCCGCCCCCTCTACCAAAGTCTATGGGAAGGGGGCGTGACAGTGGTCGTGCCCCCTTCCCATAGACTTTCATTGAGGGGGCGGGCGAGACATCACGAGGGGCAGGGAACACGGAAGCCCGCACACAGCGTTCGGAGTAATGAACTTCCGGACGCTGTGAGCGGAGCTCCGAAAATCAGGGCAGCGCACAACCCCTTTAAGGGCTTCTCTGAGCTGATCAAACTTTGCCTTCCTAAAGTTCATTGTTTTTGTGGCCCCTCGAGAGATTCCCTTATTGAAGAACAAGTTATAATGTATTATATTATGGTCACTATTTCCCAGGTGTCTTTTTACCTGCACATTAGTTATTCTGTCAGGTCTGTTGGTTAATATTAAGTCCAGTAGGACGCCCCCTCTGGTCGGGCTCTGCACCATTTGGGACAGATAATTGTCTTTAGTTATAGTCAGAAATCTGTTTCCTTTATGAGATTGACAGGTCTCAGTCTCCCAGTTTATATCAGGATAGTTAAAGTCCCCCATTATTATCACATCATTTTGATTTGCTGCTTTGTTTATTTGCCTCAGTAATTGATCTTCTGCCTCTTACATTATGTTTGGTGGCTTATAACAAACCTCTATCAAATTTATTTTTATTTTTATCTCTATATATTTCTACCCATAATGCCTCCACATTATCGTCCCCCTCCCATATATCCTCCCGCAGTGCGGCCTTCAGACTTGATTTCACATACAGACAAACTCCTCCCCCTTTCCGTTTTGTCCGATCCTTCCTGAATAGACTATAACCCTGTATGTTGACCGTCCAGTCACAGGTATCATCCAATCAAGTCTCTGTTATACCCGCTATGTCATAACTTTCCTCAGACATCAACCACTCCAGTTCATCAGTTTTATTGGACAGACTTCTGGTATTAGTTATCATGCAATTCAATGGTGTATGTTTTTTCTTCCTATGAAGCCTATCCGTATTAACTATTCTAACCCCACCCTCTGCTCCACCCCCAGGTACATTACTAAGTCCCCCCTCTCTATCTACACTGTCTTCCCCCTCTATGTTATAGGTTCCCTCCCCCCCCCCAGTCCCTAGTTTAAACACTCCTCCACCCTTCTAGCCATCTTCTCCCCGAGCACAGCTGCACCCTCCCCATTGAGGTGCAGCCCGTCCCTACGGTAGAGCCGGTAACCGACAGCAAAGTCAGCCCAGTTCTCCATGAACCCAAACCCCTCCTTCTTACACCAGCTTCTGAGCCACTTGTTTACCTCCCTGATCTCCCGCTGCCTCTCTGGTGTGGCTCGTGGTACAGGTAATATTTCAGAAAATATTACCTTGGAGGCCCTTGCCTTAAGCTTGCGGCCTATGTCCCTGAAATCATTTTTAAGGACACTCCACCTACCTCTTACTTTGTCATTGGTGCCAATATGTACCATGACTGCTGGGTCCTCTCCAGCCCCACCCAGCAACCTGTCAACCCAATCCGCGATGTGCCGAACTCGAGCGCCAGGAAGACAACACAACACACTGTTCGGCGATCCCGGTCTTTGTGACAGATCCCCCTGTCTGTCCCCCTAATAATTAAGTCCCCCAGTACCTGTCAAGGTCATACAATTTGACAAAGTTTGGCACCCTCATGGACTGTCGTCATGGTGGGACCATCTTGGTCAATCGTCGGGCAGTGCAGAGAGACTATCTCCCCCTACCACTGCATTCTCTAGAGAGCGGGGAGATCATGGAGTACACTCTTATACAGAGCTTGAGAGGAGAGTGGGTGGCTACGGTGACCCGTCCGAAGAATCCAACCCAGATTCTGTTTGCATTCTTTCCATCGGACGACTGGGATGCCAATCCCTTTGGGTTGCTGTCGCGTAAAGTCAGAGGTACTGTCCAGGAGGAAGAGGTCTACATGCCTGAGGTGCCTATCATGGCCCCGAAGTACCTGCCAAAGTCATCTGTGAATGTGCCCAGGCCTACTTCTGTGGTTGAGGAGGTTTGGCCTAATCAGCAGGCACCAACTGAAGTGCCTAAGCCTACTCCCACAGAGGAGGTTTGGCCAGCCCAACAGGCACCGACTGCTGTTCCCCCAGTTGTGCAAGCCGCTGCAGTACAAATGGTGGTCACCATCAGCCCCACCATTACAGAGTCTTCTTTGTCCCGGGTGAACTGGAACACCAGAGTGAGTCCACTAGAGGGGGCACAGTCCCGTGGACCCCGCTACATTTCCCAGCCTCGGAAGCAGTCCGACAAGCGAGGCTGGGATGGCAATTTTCCAAGTTTAAAGAAGCCTACCAGTGATATTTCTGCTATGTGTCACTAACTTTACTTTGTGAAGTATGTTTGTTGTCTACAGGTTATGCACCGTTTAAGAAGAAGTTCCTGAGGAACTTATCAAGACGATTATTTGTATCTATTTGCGTAAGTGTATGTGCTCGGCTTATAGCTGTTATTCTTTACTAGAAACTCTAAAGTGTACCAGAACTGTGGAGCGGTACTAGGAACAATTTTTTTTAATCTATGTATATACTGTTAGAGTAATGTATTTTTGTGCAAGGGAGTGTACTATAATGTTTATGGTGTGCTGTAATAAAATGTATATAATATGTTTGTACAAAAATTTCATGGTGTACAGTGTCTTTGGTTCATTGCAATTTATATAGGAGGTATCCTGACCTGATCAGGAGAAGCATAGCCACTACCTCACTGCCATGACAGCTTCCCGCTAGATATAGGGAGTAAAAACTGTATCACACATAGTCCAACTAAGTTAGTCAGTCTATATAATGTATATATGAGTTAGTCAAAATGTCTAGTCAGGACTGTATCTAACATGTCCATTACCAGTCCATAATGTGGAACTGTTTATATCTATCTAACATTTTTCCTGTCCGTATGTACAGGGTGCTCTCCTGGCCAGAGGGTTCCCCTGCAACTTAAGTAAAGCACGTAGTGTGACAGAAATGCTGTATATAGAGGTAACAATGGTGTGTTGTATAAAACATGTATAGAGTTCTGGGGAAAAGTGTTTTAGTCCTGAAGGGCCCCAGTAGCTAAGGCATTGGATAAATAGCCTCCGGCAGCCCAATCCGCAATTTATGTGTTTCAGTGTTTAGAACAGGAGTCGGCAACCCCTGGCACGTGAGATGCGTTTGAGTGCACACGAGCAAGTGCAGACCTGCAGGCAGTCCCGGGACACTATCACTTAAAACAACTGTGGCTGCTAAAAGATCCGGCCAGGGACGGAAGATGTGTCCCTCCCTCTCCCTGCCCGGTTATTGCTGTGCTGCGCTGGGAACAACTTCAGAGAGCGAGAGAGGTCTCTCTCTTTTCCTCCCCTGTCACCTTTCAGTTGCCGTGCTCCGCTGTCTGTCGGCAGCATGGACTGGGAGGGGGATTGCTCCGTGCTCTGTACCAGGGCTAACTGCTACAGACCAGTAAGTCTCCTATATGTTTCTGTGTAATACACCCACAGTCTATAGATCCCCATAACTGTGTTATCTACAGATTCCACCATAAATGTGTCATTCACAGCTCCCCCATAAGTGTGTCATTCACAGCTCCCCCCATAAGTGTCATTCACAGCTCCCCCATAAGTGTCATTCACAGATCCCCTATTAGTGTGTCATTTGCAGATCCCCCATAAGTGTGTCATTCGCAGATCCCCCATAAGTGTGTCATTCACAGATCCCCCATAAGTGTGTCATTCAAAGCTCCCCCATAAGTGTGTCATTCACAGCTCCCCCATGAATGTGTCATTCAAAGATCCCCCATAAATGTGTCATTTGCAGATCACCCATAAGTGTGTCATTCACAGCTCCCCCACAAGTGTGTCACTCACAGCTCCCCCATAAGTGTATCACTCACAGCTCCCCCTTAAATGTGTCATTCAAAGATCCCCCATAAGTGTGTCATTCACAGCTCCCCCATAAGTGTCATTCAGAGCTCCCCCATAAATGTGTCATTCACAGATCCCCCATAAGTGTGTCATTCACAGATCCCCTATAAGTGTGTCATTCACAGATCCCCCTATAAGTATGTTATCTAAGGAACCCCCATAACTGTGTGTGATTTACATATCCCACAAAGCTGTATCATCTTAAGATCCCCATAAATGCGTCATCCAGAGATCCCCCATAAGTGTGTTATCCACAGATCCCCCAATAACAGTGTATCATCTACAGATCCCAATAACAGTCATATTCAGATTATGCAGGGCATTGATTCTGGGGTCTGATTCTGGGGTTTATATTATGCGGGGCGGTGTTACTGGGGTCTGTATTATACAGGACGTTGATTCTGGGGTCTGATTCTGGGGTTTATATTATGCAGGGCGGTGATACTGGGGTCTGTATTATACAGGACGTTGATTCTGGGGTTTATATTATGCAGGGTGGCGATACCGGGGTCTGATTCTGGGGTCTGTATTATGCGGGGTGGTGATACCGGGGGCTGATTCTGGGGTCTGTATTATGGTGGGTGGTGATTTGGGGGTCTGTATTATGGTGGGGACTGATTCTGGGGTCTGTATTATGGTGGGGACTGATTCTGGGGTCTGTATTATGGTGGGGACTGATTATGGGGTCTGTATTATGGTGGGGACTGATTATGGGGTCTGTATTATGGTGGGGTCTGATTCTGGGGTTTGTATTATGATGGGGTCTGATTCTGGGGTCTGTATTATGGTGGGGTGGTGATACCGGTGTCTGTATTATGGTGGGGACTGATTCTGGGGTCTGTATTATGGTGGGGACTGATTCTGGGGTCTGTATTATGGTGAGGTCTGATTATGGGGTCTGTATTATGATGGGGTCTAATTCTGGGGTCTGTATTATGGTGATACCGGGGGCTGTATTATGGTGGGGACTGATTCTGGGGTCTGTATTATGGTGGGGACTTATTCTGGGGTCTGTATTATGGTGGGGACTTATTCTGGGGTCTGTATTATGGTGGGGTCTGATTCTGGGGTCTGTATTATGATGGGGTCTGATTCTGGGGTCTGTATTATGGTGGGGGTGGTGATACCGGGGTCTGTATTATGGTGGGGACTGATTCTGGGGTCTGTATTATGGTGGGAACTGATTCTGGGGTCTGTATTATGGTGGGGTCTGATTCTGGGGTCTGTATTATGATGGGGTCTGTATTATGGTAGGTGGTGATTCTGGGGTCTCTATTATGTTGGGGTCTGATTCTGGGGTATGTATTATGTTGGGGTCTAATTCGGGGGTCTGTATTATAGTGGAGACTTATTCTGGGGTTTGTATTATGGTGGGGTGGTGATACCAGGGTCTGTATTATGGTGGGGACTGATTCTGGGGTCTGTATTATGGTTGGGTCTGATTCTGTATTATGGTGGGGTCTGATTCTGTATTATGGTGGGTGGTGATTCTGGGGTCTGTATTATGCTGGGGTATGTATTATGTTGGGGTCTGATTCAGGGGTCTGTATTATAGTGGAGACTTATTCTGGGGTCTGTATTAAGGTGGGGTCTGATTCTGGGGTCTGTACAGTCATCCCTCAACATAAAATGGTAATTCTTTCCAAATGAACCATCGTTACTTGAATCCATCGTATGTTGAGGGATCCATGCAATAATAATAGACAAAGTTATACTCACGTGTCCCCGCCGCTCCGGACCGTCACCGCTGCCCTGGATCGTCACTGTCATCACGTCCTCGGGGTGTCCACGCCGCTCCTGACCGTCACTGCTGGCCAGGATCGTCGCTCTCCATCGCCGTCATCACGTCACTGCGCACGCCGCTCCTATTGGATGACGGGACGGCGTGTGTGGCGACGTGATGACGACAAAGGAGAGCGACGGCTATGCAGCGGAGCCCAAAGAGGACGGTCCGGGATGTTGAAGACAGGTGAGTGACATTCACTGGACCACACAGGGCACCTTTCCGGCAGCAGCTGAAGCAGTCTGCGCTGCCGGATAGCCGTTTATGCCATGGCCCCAACATACAAAAGCATCGTATGTTGAAATTATCGTATGCCGGGGCCATCGTAGGTCGGGGGATCACTGTATTATGGTGGGGTCTGTATTATAGTGGGGACTGATTCTGGGTTCTGTATTATGGTGGGCGGTGATTCTGGGATCTGTATTATGGTGGGGTCTGATTCTGGGGTTTGTATTATGGTGAAGTCTAATTCTGGGGTCTGTATTATGGTTAGGTCTGATTCTGGGGTCTGTATTATGGTGGGGTCTAATTCTGGGGTCTGTATTATGGTTAGGTCTGATTCTGGGGTCTGCATTATGGTGGGGATTCTGGGGTCTGTATTATGGTGGGGACTGATTCAGGAGTATGTATTATGCATGGTGGTGATTCAGGGGTCTATATTATGGTGGGTGGGGATTCTGGGGTCTGTATTATGGTGGGGACTGATTCTGCGGTCTGTATTATGGTGGGGTCTAATTCTGGGGTCTTATGGTGGGGACTGATTCTGGGGTCTGTATTATGGTGGGGTGGGGTCTGATTCTTGAGTCTGTATTATGGTGGGGTCTGATTCTGGGGTCTGTATTATGGTGGGTGGTGATTCTGGGGTCTGTATTATGGTGGGTGGTGATTCTGGTGTCTGTATTATGGTGGTTGGTGATTCTGGGGTCTGTATTATGGTTGGTGGTGATTCTGGGGTCTGTATTATAGTGGCATCTGATTCTGGGGTCTGTATTATGGTGGGGTCTGATTCTGGGGTCTGTATTATGTAGGGAGTTCTGATTCTGGGGTCTGTATTATGATGGGGACTAATTCTGGGGTCTTTATTATGCAGGGCGGTGATACTGGGGTCAGATTCTGGGGTTTGATTTATGGTGGGGTCTGATTCTGGGGTCTGAATTAAAATGGTTATCCATGCTAAACACATACTTTTGGCTGTTGTGGGCAATCCCCTCTCTTTTTATTGTCTTCACTGTATGTTCCTTACAACAGGGACAATAAAAAAAAAAAAAAAAAACACTTACCCTGTGACAAGCCACACCACACAAACCCCACCCACAGTAAGCCACACCAATAATAAAGCCACGCCCATATTTCTGGCACACCAAGTTTTTTTTGCACAGCACTACCAAAATGTTGCCAATCCCTGGTCTAGAGTGTAATGAATCCCCTGTGTTTACCAATTTATTTCCAAAAGGAGCATGTATGGACATTTCTAAAGTGCTACATGGACTCATCCTCTGTTAAAAACTATCCAGACCTGTGAAGGACATTTTATACCAATATGCCCAGGAACTGTCACTAGGCCTCAGTGGCCACTGTTAGTTGTCCGCCCTCCAGGACTGGGCTCAGAGGACGGCTGTATTCGAGAGGGGGAGTTTGTGGTGGCCCAGTATGGGAGGTGTTACCCCTTACCCTTGCTGCCCTGTCAGGCAGCCTCCCTACAGTGTCCCCTGGGCCCCCCTTCTAAATATGTTTCTAATGTATTATACCATGTAATGTGTTTAAAAACCATTGTCACTTTAAGACTGTTTACCATGTGACTTGTCATGTGATTGTTACCCAGGAGGTACCAGTGAACAGGTGATCCCAGGGGTGACCTATGAGCTCTCCCCCATATATGCCCTGGGTGGAGCTAGCTCTTTTGTTTTCCTAACAAGTCTTTGCTGAGGTCAAGTCGAGTCTTGAGAGTGTCCAGAGTCATAGGAGGCCTCAAGTCCAGTCTGCAGCTACAAGCAGCTACAAGTAAGCCACAGTATTGTCAGTCATCAGTCACAGTCATCATGTGTCAAGTCAACGTGGCCTGCATTAAATTGACCATATCTACTACAAGTCCCAGCAAGCCCTTAAAGTGCAACTGTCATAAACTTGAAGCTATATAACCTTCACACAGCCTTTGTACTGTGTGCAGATTGTGTCTACAGTACGGCGCACATGAGGGATAAGCTAAGATGTGCATGCACTGGGACCTGTGTGTCAATCACACAGCGGTCCCAGCGCTGATGTACAGGGAATAGGCATGTCGGCGGTAAAAACACTACTGAAGGCTAAATCTGCACACAGTACAAAGGCTGTGTGTATGTTATATAGCCCCAAGTTCATGACAGTTGCGCTTTAAGGTCTCTGAGTCACTGGTCACCTCCTTGGACCCTGGCTGAACTGTATAACTTTACTGTTTACCCTCAGTAAAGCTACCTTTATCCGTAACTTGGCGTTGGAGTAATTATTTGCCCCCTGTGCCTAGCCCAGGATCCAGCGGTATACCTTTGGGTGGTATCGAGGATAAACCACGCCCTGGCATCACGAATGCAAGGGGTTAAAGGGCTATTCAAGGAAAAATACTTTTTTTTTTTTTTTTTATATCAACTGGCTCCAGAAAGTTAAACAGATTTGTAAATGACTTCTATTAAAAAATCTTAATCCTTTCAATAATTGTCAGCTGCTGAAGTTGAGCTGTTGTTTTCTGTCTGGCAACAGTGCTATCTCATATCTATCTATCAATCTACAAGAAACAAAAAGAATTCCAGCATGCCAAACAAGGTTTAAAAATGAAAAAAGAGCGACCAAAACTTTGGGGTTTATTTTGTGCAGGGCAGGTTGTCCTTTTTACTGGCCTCCTTTACTTTACCATATAATGTATTATGAATCTAGAAAAAAATATTTGTGGGGAAAGTTAAATAAATAAATAAGTAAGTAAGTAAATAAATAATAATGAAATTGGGCAATTTTGTGGTGCAATCAGTTTTTTTTCACGTTCATCATACAGTAAAACTGATGTTACCTTTACACTGCGGGTCAGTAAAATTACTATGATGCCAAATTTGTGTACTTTTTGCTTTACTACTTATGAAAAATAAAAATCACTGCATTGCCTTGTTTTACTGTAGACATTTTTTCCCTTTTTTTGCCCATGTATCTTTGTATAAAGGGAACCAATCAGCATATTTTAGCATATATAAGGCTTGACAATGCGTTATATATGCTAAAATCATTATCCTCACCATCCCCCGGGGACGTTTGTGCTCCCAGGGATGGTGAAGATATTAAGTTATAAACTACCCCCCCAGCCGCATGGCAAGTAGTCGCCTGGGCGTGGACTTCTACTTACTAGCTCCCGTTGCTCCGCATTGCTCCGGCCATGGTCCCGCCCCGACGTCTTGAATGACGGCCAACGTCACCGCTCAGCTCCTTTGCTTGACACGTTGTCAAGCATTATATATGCTAAAATCTGCTGATTGGTTCCCTTTAAGTTATTTTTTGCACTGTGATTTTTAGTACTATTTTGGCATAGGTAGTACTTTTTGATAGCTTTTTATTTTACTTTTTTTTCTGGGATGTGATGTGAAATGTTAGGGCCCTGGAAGGTAATGTAAGGGCCACATGGGATGGGCCATCATCCCCGCCCTAAAGGGTTCAGTTTAAGTGGATGGGAAATAGTTAATATAATGTTTACAGGGATGAGTTTACGCAGTTACTAACCTTTGTGCCGAGTTTTCTCATAGGGCCAGCATGTTGCTGGGCAGAATGGCTCTGGATCAGGATTGGTGAATCGCTGTAGCGGCGGGAAGATAGAAGTCTATTTAAACAACAGCTGTACTGACCCGGTGGTCAGTCTGAAGTAACACCTGTGGAAGATTCAGCGTGTTATTGTTCTTGTATTTCATCAAGAAGTGCATTGCTATGTCCTGCCCTCATACAAATGAGCTGTATCTTCGTTTATTAGAGAAAGCCGCGGGCCCGGGCGGCGAAGCCTGGCTCCTGAGATGCTTACAGGAATGCCCATCTTCAGTAACTCCAGTAGAAGAGGAGACTCGGACGCCACTGCCTGTTCCGGTTACGTTCCCTTTACCTTCCGGAAGTTCCAACACCACCGAGGACGCTATGGAGTCACGGGAGGTGGTTGCGTCTGCGCCTAATGTTCCGGACGTCATCTTCGATGGACCCGCACCGGAAGTTGTCATCGGAGCTAGGCCGGAAGCCAGAGGATCCCCGGAGCAGCTCAGAAGGTCCTTGAGGAGCTCCAGCCGGACGAAAAGAAAGAATTATTCACCGGAAATCGCCGGCAGCAGCCGGGCAGCCAGCAAGAAGACCACCGTCCCGCCCTCCCGCCCAGCCGGTTCCGGATCACCGTCGAGGAGAGAAGACGCAGGCCCTTCAGCTGCGGTGAGGGCATCGGGTGGTGAGTATGATGCCGCTCAGTCTTTATTGCATAGGAGTTTAGCTGGGTGTATGGGTTCAACGCCTGGGCATAGCTTCCTTGCTGGCATGGCGGCCTTCTTTAATATAATGGCTGCGGTGCCGGCAGGGGAGCAGTTAACGACCCCCCCTCACTCTCATTCTGCTTCTTTGGGGAATCCCAGCAGTGCCTGGGTTCCTCAACCTAACAGCTCCGGGTTAACCCATTCCTGCCCGGCAACCAGTAATAGCTCAGCTCAGCTTAGTGGTGTTAATACAGTTGATTCTGCCAACCAGTTAAGGGTAACTAATGCTAAAGAGGGAAACACGCCTGACATGTCAGGCAAACAGCAGGATTCGGAACGCCAATCCCTCCCCTCCTTGTCAGTTCCTGGTGTTTGTATGAAGGAGGCTCTTACTTGTGAGGTGTCTCCTTTAGGTTTTCACTTATCGGTCAGCACCAAGGAAAAGATATGGAGGGGCGAATATATTGAGATATTCTCTTTGTTGCCGTCAGTTAAGGAACAACAGAAAAGTTCTGATGGCAAGAAGGAGGATAAGGAGGATGAGAAAAGGAAAACGCAAGCGGTGAGGTCATTTAATAATTGGGTGCAAGCGTTTTGTATTTTTGCTGCGGTCATGGGCGAGAAGAGGCCGAATTTATGTTCGGCTTTATTCCAACACATGGACATTATATTGGAGGCATACAGAAATTTTGGTGGGGTTGCCTGGATAGGTTATGATGAAATGTTTCGTCAGAAATTATCTGTCCATCCTCAAATTAAATGGGGTCAAAAGGATGTGGGTTTGTGGCCGAATCTAATGTTACCACAAAGGTCTCGCAGCTTGCCTCCCGCAAGTCATGGCTCCTTTCGCAAAGGGGTATGTTTTGCCTTCAACGAGAGCCATTGCAGGTGGCAGGCCAGCTGCAAATATAGACACGAATGCTCCCATTGCGGGGCAAATCACCCAGTCTCCAAATGCTTTAAAAGAATCAATTTGTCTACCCAGAATGCCCCGTCCAGCAGGGAGGCGCTTTCCCGCAGCATGGACTCCAGTGACGCTCAGAAACATGTTGCCATTTCTAAGCAGGTACCCAGACACGCTGAGAGCTAATATGTTGCTTGAGGGTTTTGCTATTGGTTTTTTTGTTCCTGAAATTTTTGGCACAGGATGCTCCTGGGTAGACAATTTGAAATCAGTGGCTCGACATGCTGAGGTGGTCAGAAAGAAAATAAAGAAAGAGGTTGAGGAGGGCAGAGTTGAGGGTCCTTTTGATTTCCCCCCCCCCCGTTTGATAATTTTAGGTTGTCCCCTTTGGGTATTGTCCCCAAAAAAGAACCAGGGGAGTTCAGATTAATTCATCATTTATCTTACCCTTTAAATTCATCTCTGAATGATGCGGTTAACAATGAGAAATTTCAGGTTGAGTATGCGTCTTTTGACTCCGCCTTGGACAAGTTGCGTAAGTTCGGTCAAGGTGCATTAATGGCCAAGGCGGACATCAAATCGGCATTTAGATTGTTACCGGTTAGGGAGACGGGTTATAATTCATTGGGTTTCCAATTTGACAACAAGTTTTACTTTGATAAGGCTCTCCCAATGGGCTTTACACTTTCTTGTTATTATTTTGAGGCATTTGCATCATTTTTAGAGTGGTCTGTCAAGCAGGTTTGCCCGGTAGGTGATATGTTGCACTACTTAGATGATTTTTTGTTTTTGGGTCAGGGTGGTAAGGAGGATATCCACAGACTGTTTAAGGCTTTTAAGGATATCTGCTGTTTGTTTGGTGTACCTTTAGCTAATGAGAAAACAGTTCGTCCATGTCAAAGGTTGATCTTTTTAGGTGTTGTTATTGATTCTGGTTTTATGTTATTTTCATTACCTCGTGAGAAGATTATGTCTATGCTGGATAGCATACATATTTTAATGGTTAAAAAGAAAGTTACCCTGAAGGAATTACAAAGGTTGTTGGGTCTGCTAGTCTTTGCGGCCAGGGTGATTCCCATGGGCAGGGTGTTTTCAAAGAGATTATATATGGCTACAAGGGGCCTTAAGTCACCTAGGAGTCATGTTAGATTAGATAGAATGATGAAAGATGATCTATCTTTGTGGGCCGAGTTTTTAACTAACTTTAATGGTGCTTCTATCTGGCAGGCTGACTTTGTTTCTCTTGAAGAGTTAGGTATTTTCACAGATGCAGCGGGTTCATTTGGCTTTGGTGCATATTTTAATGGACAATGGTCAGCAGAACCATGGCCGGTGTCTTGGTTTGAGGCGGGTTTTACAGCTAACATTTTATTGTTAGAATTGTTTCCAGTAGTGGTCGCCATAGTTTTATGGGGACAGTTGTTCAAGAACAGGAGGATAGTTGTACACACGGATAATAAAGGGGTGGCGTTTGCAATTAACTGTTTGTCTGCTAAATCTGAGCCAGTGGTTAAGTTGCTGTGGCACTTGGTGCTTCTGTGTTTGCAATTAAATGTTTGGCTTAAGGCTACCTATATTAAGGGCAAGGTGAATTGTATAGCTGATTCTTTGTCACAGGGTCAGTTCCACAGGTTCCATCAATTATGCCCGAAGGCAGCCAAGGAAGGCATACCGTGTCCACCCCATTTATGGGACCTTGTGTGGGACTGATACAGGAATACGCGAAGAAGTCCATTGCTGACAAAACATATGCGGATTATTGCAAGTTTTGGTCTGTATGGTGTTCGTTTTGTAGGGACAATGGTTATTCGCATACTAGTTCAGACATCAATTGTGCCCTGCAGTTTCTTGCTTCTTTGTTAGTCAAAAAATTGTCCCATAGTTATGTGTCCAGTTTTTTAGCTGGGATATCATTTTTCCAGAAGTGGATTGGTGTTAGACATATCAACTCATTCTTCCAAGTTAAACAGGTCATGAAAGGTTACCGCAGTACGAGAGCTAGTAAGGACCGTAGGCCACCCATAGTTTTTTCTACTCTGGCTAAGCTTTGCAAGGCTTGCCAGGATGTCTGTTTGGATAGCTTTGAATCAGTAATGTTTAAAACAGCCTTTGTCTTGGCATTTTTCGGAGCCCTAAGGGTGGGAGCGGTAACCAGACCATACGGTTTAAATTTAAATTTTCCAGTTGAAAAGGTCTGTGTTTTTTGGGGGGGACAAAGGGGTTTATGTTTGACTGATCTATTCGATCTGTGCTTGAGTAAGTCTAGCATTTGGCCCCATCCGGACGTGTTGGTTCTGCACATAGGTGGGAATGACATAGGCAGAACCAACACGTCTTTATTGTACCAGAACCTCAAGCAGACAATATTTTCCATTATGGATATGTTTCTGTCAGCGACAGTTGTGTTTTCAGAAATAATACCTAGACTGGCTTGGGCAACCAAAAAGAATCGTTTCCTTGAGAGAATTCGGAAACGTTTAAATAGAAGTATGGAGAAATTCATGAAATCTGTGGGTGGGTTTTCTTATAGACACACTGATCTGGAGGGTTTCATTCCAGGGTTGTATAGGTTTGACAATGTACACTTTTCATACATAGGAGTGGAGATTTTCAATACGGGGCTCCAGAATATTATTGAAAAGGCCACGGTTGTGGGGTAGGCATGCCTGTATACAGGCATGCGTTTGGGGGTGTCACCCAGAGTTCTGGGTGGACAGCTGTGGTGGAGTAAGGATACACTGGTTATTATTATTGGTTGGTTTACTATGGTTTTAATTGGTTATTTATTTATTCAGTTATTGATTATTTATTAATTGTTTGATTAATTATTATTTAAACTATTTACCCTCAATAAACGGCCGTGGCCTTTATCCCCAACAGTTGTCGTGTTTTCTATTTTAGTTTAAGTAATGTGGGGGGGGGGGGGGGTATGATGGTCCTCATCCCATGTTAGGGCCCTGGAAGGTAATGTAAGTGTTACGCCGAGCGCTCCGGGTCCCCGCTCCTCCCCGGAGCGCTCGCAACATCCTCGCTACTGCAGCGCCCCGGTCAGATCCACTGACCGGGTGCGCTGCGATACCGCCTCCAGCCGGGATGCGATTCGCGATGCGGGTGGCGCCCGCTCGCGATGCGCACCCCGGCTCCCGTACCTGACTCGCTCTCCGTCGGTCCTGTCCCGGCGCGCGCGGCCCTGCTCCCTAGGGCGCGCGCGCGCCGGGTCTCTGCGATTTAAAGGGCCACTGCGCCACTGATTGGCGCAGTTGTTCTAATTAGTATGTTCACCTGTGCACTCCCTATGTATACCTCACTTCCCCTGCACTCCCTCGCCGGATCTTGTTGCCATTGTGCCAGTGAAAGCGTTTCCTTGTGTGTTCCTAGCCTGTGTTCCAGACCTCCTGCCGTTGCCCCTGACTAAGATCCTTGCTGCCTGCCCCGACCTTCTGCTACGTCCGACCTTGCTCTTGTCTACTCCCTTGTACCGCGCCTATCTTCAGCAGTCAGAGAGGTTGAGCCGTTGCTAGTGGATACGACCTGGTTACTACCGCCGCTGCAAGACCATCCCGCTTTGCGGCGGGCTCTGGTGAATACCAGTAGTAACTTAGAACCGGTCCACTAGCACGGTCCACGCCAATCCCTCTCTGGCACAGAGGATCCACCTCCTGCCAGCCGAATCGTGACAGTAGATCCGGCCATGGATCCCGCTGAAGTTCCACTGCCAGCCAGTTGTCGCCGACCTCACCACGGTGGTCGCCCAGCAGTCGCAACAGATAGCGCAACAAGGCCACCAGCTGTCTCAACTGACCGTGATGCTACAGCAGCTACTACCACAGCTTCAGCAATCATCTCCTCCGCCAGCTCCTGCACCTCCTCCGCAGCGAGTGGCCGCTTCCGGCCTACGACTATCCTTGCCGGATAAATTTGATGGGGACTCTAAGTTTTGCCGTGGCTTTCTTTCACAATGTTCCCTGCACTTGGAGATGATGTCGGACCAGTTTCCTACTGAAAGGTCTAAGGTGGCTTTCGTAGTCAGCCTTCTGTCTGGGAAAGCTCTGTCATGGGCCACACCGCTCTGGGACCGCAATGACCCCGTCACTGCCTCTGTACACTCCTTCTTCTCGGAAATTCGAAGTGTCTTTGAGGAACCTGCCCGAGCCTCTTCTGCTGAGACTGCCCTGCTGAACCTGGTCCAGGGTAATTCTTCCGTTGGCGAGTACGCCATCCAATTCCGTACTCTTGCTTCCGAATTATCCTGGAATAATGAGGCCCTCTGCGCGACCTTTAAAAAAGGCCTATCCAGCAACATTAAAGATGTTCTGGCCGCACGAGAAATTCCTGCTAACCTTCATGAACTCATTCATCTAGCCACTCGCATTGACATGCGTTTTTCAGAAAGGCGTCAGGAGCTCCGCCAGGATATGGACTTTGTTCGCACGAGGCGTTTTTTCTCCTCGGCTCCTCTCTCCTCTGGTCCTCTGCAATCCGTTCCTGTGCCTCCCGCCGTGGAGGCTATGCAAGTTGACCGGTCTCGCTTGACACCTCAAGAGAGGACACGACGCCGCATGGAGAATCTTTGCCTGTACTGTGCCGGTACCGAACAATTCCTGAAGGATTGTCCTATCCGTCCTCCCCGCCTGGAAAGACGTACGCTGACTCCGCACAAAAGTGAGACAGTTCTTGATGTCAACTCTGCTTCTCCACGCCTTACTGTGCCTGTGCGGATATCTGCCTCTACCTTCTCCTTCTCTACTATGGCCTTCTTGGATTCCGGATCTGCAGGAAATTTTATTTTGGCCTCTCTCATCAACAGGTTCAACATCCCGGTGACCAGTCTCGCCAGACCCCTCTACATCAATTGTGTTAACAATGAAAGATTGGACTGTACCGTACGTTACCGCACGGAGCCCCTCCTAATGTGCATCGGACCTCATCACGAAAAAATTGAGTTTTTGGTCCTCTCCAATTGCACTTCCGAAATTCTCCTTGGACTACCGTGGCTTCAACGCCATTCCCCAACCCTTGATTGGTCCACAGGAGAGATCAAGAGCTGGGGTACTTCTTGTTTCAAGGACTGTCTTAAACCGGTTCCCAGTACTCCCTGCCGTGACCCTGTGGTTCCCCCTGTAACCGGTCTCCCTAAGGCTTATATGGACTATGCTGACGTATTTTGCAAAAAACAAGCTGAGACTTTACCTCCTCACAGGCCTTATGACTGTCCTATTGACCTCCTCCCGGGCACTACTCCACCCCGGGGCAGAATTTATCCTCTGTCCGCCCCAGAGACTCTTGCTATGTCTGAATACATCCAGGAAAATTTAAAAAAGGGGTTTATCCGCAAATCCTCCTCTCCTGCCGGAGCTGGATTTTTCTTTGTGTCCAAAAAAGATGGCTCCCTACGTCCTTGCATTGATTACCGCGGACTTAATAAAATCACGGTAAAGAACCGCTACCCCCTACCTCTTATCTCAGAACTCTTTGATCGCCTTCAAGGTGCCCACATCTTTACCAAACTGGACTTAAGAGGTGCTTATAATCTCATCCGCATCAGGGAGGGGGACGAATGGAAAACTGCATTTAACACTAGAGATGGACACTTTGAGTATCTGGTCATGCCCTTTGGCCTGTGCAACGCCCCTGCCGTCTTCCAAGACTTTGTTAATGAAATTTTTCGTGATCTCTTATATTCCTGTGTTGTTGTGTATCTGGACGATATTCTGATTTTTTCTGCCAACTTAGAGGAACACCGCCAGCATGTCCGCATGGTTCTTCAGAGACTTCGAGACAATCAACTTTATGCCAAAATGGAGAAATGTCTGTTTGAATGTCAATCTCTTCCTTTCCTAGGATACTTGGTTTCTGGCCAGGGACTACAAATGGACCCAGATAAACTCTCTGCCGTCTTAGATTGGCCACGCCCCTCCGGACTCCGTGCTATCCAACTTTTTTGGGGTTCGCCAATTATTACAGACAATTTATTCCATTTTTCCACTATTGTGGCTCCTATCGTGGCTTTAACCAAGAAGAATGCCAATCCTAAGTCCTGGTCTCCTCAAGCGGAAGACGCATTTAAACGGCTCAAGTCTGCCTTTTCTTCTGCTCCCGTGCTCTCCAGACCTGACCCATCTAAACCCTTCCTATTGGAGGTTGATGCCTCCTCAGTGGGAGCTGGAGCGGTCCGTCTACAAAAAAATTCTTCCGGGCATGCTGTTACTTGTGGGTTTTTTTCTAGGACCTTCTCTCCGGCGGAGAGGAACTACTCCATCGGGGATCGAGAACTACTGGCCATTAAATTGGCACTTGAGGAATGGAGGCATCTGCTGGAGGGATCAAAATTTCCAGTTATCATTTACACCGACCACAAGAATCTCTCCTATCTCCAGTCTGCCCAACGGCTGAATCCTCGCCAGGCCAGGTGGTCTTTGTTCTTTGCCTGTTTTAACTTTGAAATTCATTTTCGCCCTGCCGACAAGAACATTAGGGCCGATGCTCTCTCTCGTTCCTCGGATGCTTCGGAAGTAGAGGTCTCTCCGCAACACATCATTCCTCCTGACTGTCTGATCTCCACTTCTCCAGCCTCCATCAGGCAAACTCCTCCAGGGAAGACCTTCGTTTCTCCACGCCAACGTCTTGGGATTCTCAAATGGGGTCACTCCTCCCACCTCGCTGGCCATGCGGGCATCAAAAAGTCCTTGCAACTCATCTCTCGCTTCTATTGGTGGCCGACTCTGGAGACGGATGTTGTTGATTTTGTGCGGGCCTGTACTGTCTGTGCCCGGGATAAGACTCCTCGCCAGAAGCCTGCTGGTCTCCTTCATCCTCTGCCTGTCCCCGAACAGCCTTGGTCTTTGATTGGTATGGATTTTATTACAGACTTACCCCCATCCCGTGGCAACACTGTTGTTTGGGTGGTCGTTGATCGATTTTCCAAGATGGCACATTTTATTCCTCTTCCTGGTCTTCCTTCAGCGCCTCAGTTGGCAAAACAATTTTTTGTACACATTTTTCGTCTTCACGGTTTGCCCACGCAGATCGTCTCGGATAGAGGCGTCCAATTCGTGTCAAAATTCTGGAGGGCTCTCTGTAAACAACTCAAGATTAAATTAAACTTCTCTTCTGCTTATCATCCTCAATCCAATGGGCAAGTAGAAAGAATTAACCAGGTCCTGGGTGACTATTTACGGCATTTTGTTTCCTCCCGCCAGGATGACTGGGCAGATCTTCTACCATGGGCCGAATTCTCGTACAACTTCAGAGTCTCTGAATCTTCTTCTAAATCCCCATTTTTCGTGGTGTACGGCCGTCACCCTCTTCCCCCCCTCCCTACTCCCTTGCCCTCTGGTTTGCCCGCTGTGGATGAAGTGACTCGTGATCTTTCCACCATATGGAAAGAGACCCAAAATTCTCTTTTACAGGCTTCATCTCGCATGAAAAAGTTTGCCGATAAGAAAAGAAGAGCTCCCCCCATTTTTTCTCCCGGAGACAAGGTATGGCTCTCCGCTAAATATGTCCGCTTCCGTGTCCCCAGCTACAAACTGGGACCACGCTATCTTGGTCCTTTCAAAATCTTGTGCCAAATTAATCCTGTCTCTTACAAACTTCTTCTTCCTCCTTCTCTTCGTATTCCTAATGCCTTTCATGTCTCTCTTCTTAAACCACTCATCATCAACCGTTTCTCTCCCAAACTTGTTTCTCCCACTCCTGTTTCCGGTTCCTCTGACATCTTCTCCGTAAAGGAGATACTGGCCTCCAAGACGGTCAGAGGGAAAACATTTTTTTTGGTTGATTGGGAGGGCTGTGGTCCTGAAGAGAGATCCTGGGAACCTGAGGACAACATCCTAGACAAAAGTCTGATCCTCAGGTTCTCAGGCTCCAAGAAGAGGGGGAGACCCAAGGGGGGGGGTACTGTTACGCCGAGCGCTCCGGGTCCCCGCTCCTCCCCGGAGCGCTCGCAACATCCTCGCTACTGCAGCGCCCCGGTCAGATCCACTGACCGGGTGCGCTGCGATACCGCCTCCAGCCGGGATGCGATTCGCGATGCGGGTGGCGCCCGCTCGCGATGCGCACCCCGGCTCCCGTACCTGACTCGCTCTCCGTCGGTCCTGTCCCGGCGCGCGCGGCCCCGCTCCCTAGGGCGCGCGCGCGCCGGGTCTCTGCGATTTAAAGGGCCACTGCGCCACTGATTGGCGCAGTTGTTCTAATTAGTATGTTCACCTGTGCACTCCCTATGTATACCTCACTTCCCCTGCACTCCCTTGCCGGATCTTGTTGCCATTGTGCCAGTGAAAGCGTTTCCTTGTGTGTTCCTAGCCTGTGTTCCAGACCTCCTGCCGTTGCCCCTGACTACGATCCTTGCTGCCTGCCCCGACCTTCTGCTACGTCCGACCTTGCTCTTGTCTACTCCCTTGTACCGCGCCTATCTTCAGCAGTCAGAGAGGTTGAGCCGTTGCTAGTGGATACGACCTGGTTACTACCGCCGCTGCAAGACCATCCCGCTTTGCGGCGGGCTCTGGTGAATACCAGTAGTAACTTAGAACCGGTCCACTAGCACGGTCCACGCCAATCCCTCTCTGGCACAGAGGATCCACCTCCTGCCAGCCGAATCGTGACAGTAAGGGCCACATGGGATGGGCCATCATCCCCGCCCTAAAGGGTTCAGTTTAAGTGGATGGGAAATAGTTAATATAATGTTTACAGGGATGAGTTTACGCAGTTACTAACCTTTGTGCCGAGTTTTCTCATAGGGCCAGCATGTTGCTGGGCAGAATGGCTCTGGATCAGGATTGGTGAATCGCTGTAGCGGCGGGAAGATAGAAGTCTATTTAAACAACAGCTGTACTGACCCGGTGGTCAGTCTGAAGTAACACCTGTGGAAGATTCAGCGTGCCCGTCCCTCCCTCCCTGTCACGGTCTGTTTTTGAGGGTGTCGCCTTGCGGCGGACAGCTATAGTTTTTGGTTTTTTAAAGGTTTAATTTAATTTCCTAAAGGGGGTGTCACCCAGAGTTCTGGGTGGACAGCTGTGGTGGAGTAAGGATACACTGGTTATTATTATTGGTTGGTTTACTATGGTTTTAATTGGTTATTTATTTATTCAGTTATTGATTATTTATTAATTGTTTGATTAATTTTTATTTAAACTATTTACCCTCAATAAACGGCCGTGGCCTTTATCCCCAACAGTTGTCGTGTTTTCTATTTTAGTTTAAGTAATGTGGGGGGGGGGGGGGGGGGTATGATGGTCCTCATCCCATGAGAAATTCTGGCATATGTACACCATTCACCATGCAGGATCAATAACATTATATTTTAAATAGTTCAGACAATTATGTACACGATGATACCAAATATGTTTGTTTATTTTCATGTTTACAGTGTACATCTGCCGTACATGTGTAGAAGAAGTTACTAAGAGGTTGATGAATACTGGTAATCCTCAAGACATTTTGGCGTAACATTTCTCAGCATTGTGCTATTTAAAGGGATACTCCGCTGCTCAGCGTTTGGAACAAACTGTTCTGAACGCTGGAGCCGGCATCGGGAGCTCGTGACGTCATATCCCCGCCCCACATGACGCCCCCTCCCATAGACTTGCATTGAGGGGGCGGGATGTGACATCATGAGGGGGCGGGGCTTTGACGTCACGAGCTCCCAGTGCCGTCTCCAGCATTCAGAACAGTTTGTTCCAAACGCTGAGCAGTGGAGTACCCCCTTAACTGTTACTATCCCCTTCCTTTCAAATTTCTTATGCTAGAAAATAGTTAATTTCCTGACTGGCCGATTAAAGATGGATACAGTTAAAAAACATATGGCTGAGAGAATATTAAACCTCACCCTAGAGATCATCTACCTGCTGACTGGAGAGATGAGATTTGGAAATGTTTGTCATGTCCTCTATTAGGAATGTCTGGAAAGGTGAAGGGAATGTATAAAGTGAATGGACTGGTCTTGTTCCCATTAGACAATTTTGATAATTGAGGATAGTGGGGGGGGGGGGGGGGGGGGATATGTATCTAAACTGGTAGAAATGGAATGGGTAAATCTTTTACTTTACCTTTGCACCATTTTGGATTCATCTTTCCCAATGTTGGTCTTTATACACAAGATTACATAGTAGTAAAAAAGATAAGTGACGAGAATGAAGGATGGAGAAGAAACCTGGTCCCTATAAGAGTTCCTTCACCTAACTCACTGATACATGGACAAAACAGCTGTCATGAGATCCTGGAACTCACCAAGATCGCAGAGGTGCTGACTGGGGAGGTGAGCAATACTGGAGACATTATACAGCAATAGTAAGTGAGATATAAAGATAACTTTGTGTATGGAGGTTGTTGAAAGTTGAAAAGTTATGTAAAGAGTCTACGGATTTAAGGGTAGACCTTATGCCAAGAAAGTATGTCCAGAAATTCAAGCAAATGAATTAAGGATAGTTGCAGGATTTACTTAATCTGGTGGAAAACATTTTATTTTTATATCAACTGGTGCCAGAAAGTTAAACATATTTGTAAATGAGAAAAAAGAGACAAGCCCACACCTCTAGGACAGCGATAATGGATGTTGTAGATTTAATACAATTGCATAATAATTTATTGGCTGAGAACGTGCTTCAAATATCAAATCAATAACATTTATTAAAATATAAAGTGCATATAAATCCCCCTCACAGGGCCCTTGTGGGAGGAATAATCACATAGATGTAGCATAAAACATAGTAAAGGTTTGTGCAGAATGATAAAAATAACAACTGCCAAATAGTCCGGCAATGTGACTGATAGTCCGGCAATGCTAGTTAGCTGATAGTCCGGTATTGAACTAACTTATAGTCCAGAAATATAATAAAGTAAAATAATAAGTTGAATGTCCAAAAGGATATACTGAACAATAGGCCACTGATGGAAAAAAGGATTATATTACCGACTTAACTGTGCCGTCTCCTCTCGATAGTAAGCGGTAATACAGGGTGACCTGTGAGCGCTTGCGAGCGCGGAGTGTGGCTGGTCCACAAGGCGCTGGGCCCGGTAGTTGCCGTGTGGTTGCTCCGAGGGTCTGTAGAAGCAGACTGATGATACTCCCTCGTGGTGGTGGCGTCTGACGTCAGAGGTCAGCGGGAGATGAAAGCAGTAGATGGAAACACAGGAGCAGCAGGTCACAGGAGCGGCAGGTGGATCGGCAGGTAAACCACAGGAGCGGTATCTACAGGGTGGGCCATTTATATGGATACACCTTAATAAAATGGGAATGGTTGGTGATATTAACTTCCTGTTTGTGTCACATTAGTATATGTGAGGGGGGAAACTTCAAGATGGGTGGTGACCATGGTGGCCATTTTGAATCCAACTTTTGTTTTTTCAATAGGAAGAGGGTCATGTGACACATCAAACTTATTGGGAATTTCACAAGAAAAACAATGATGTGCTTGGTTTTAACATAACTTTATTCTTTCATGAGTTATTTACAAGTTTCTGACCACTTATAAAATGTGTTCAATGTGCTGCCCATTGTGTTGGATTGTCAATGCAACCCTCTTCTCCCACTCTTCACACACTGATAGCAACACCGCAGGAGAAATGCTAGCACAGGCTTCCAGTATCCGTAGTTTCAGGTGCTGCACATCTCGTATCTTCACAGCATAGACAATTGCCTTCAGATGACCCCAAAGATAAAAGTCTAAGGGGGTCAGATCGGGAGACCTTGGGGCCATTCAACTGGCCCACGACGACCAATCCACTTTCCAGGAAACTGTTCATCTAGGAATGCTCGGACCTGACACCCATAATGAGGTGGTCACCATCTTGCTTACATTATGGGTGTCAGGTCCTTCAACCTCTTAGACCTGGTTGCTTTAGCAAATCTCAGTGATAATGTTTTGTTTGCACGCTCATATTGGTAGAGTGTGCACACACCAATTATTATAATACAGATTTGTACTTGCCTCTATATTTCGTTAGCCTTAAAGGAAATCTGTCACCAGTGTCACTTGCACTAACCTGTCGGTACCGACAGATAGTGTAGGTGACACTGATGACAAGGGTACTCACCTTGTCCCGTTCCGTGGCGGGGATCTTTGGTAATTTCCTTCATTAGCTCCAGTCCCGGCAGCCGACTTGGGGATGGGGCAGCGCTTACTGGCGTCATCACAGTTGCGAGACTCTGCAGAGAGCAGCAGCGGCTTGGGGCATGGGCGGAGCTTTGTGACGTCACCGCTGCTGCTCCCTGCTGGGGACTGTGAGAGAACAACAGCTGTGACTTCACTAAGCTCCGCCCGTGCCCCTAGCTGGCTGCGTTTTAGGAGACATTTGGCGCCAATGCTGTCTTTTAAAAAACCCTTTAGTATATGCTGTTTTGTATACATCTCCAATTCATAAAGGGAAATTAGCCTCCTGAAACACGTCTCGCTATTTTCATGTATCATTTTTAATATTTTTTTTATCATGTGTCAATAATGTTATAATCAATAATGTTATAAATAAATGTTATAAAACATTGTTCATTAAATTTTTACATAGGATTATTGCTTTGTAGCGTCACTCCAGTGCCATTTTCACTTCATACATCCAATCGCTTTAAGGCCAAGACAGCTCTTGTAAAGTCAAAATGACAGCAAGACATATGCACTGTCAGTGCTTATACAAGACACTGCACTTATGGATAATGTTGTAGAGCCATGGGCAGCCTGAAACATGGACATCCTACTTGCACTATGAAATCATACTTTTAAAGGGTTACTCCACTCCCGAGCTTCCGGAACATTGAGTTTCGAACGCTGGGTGCGGGCTTCTGTGTTCATGCCCGCCCCCTCAATGAAAGTCTATGGGAAGTGCGCGCGACGGCAGTCACGCCCCTCCCATAGACTTGCATTGAGGGGGGGGGGGGCGTGACGTCATGAGGGGACGGGCATGAACACGCACCCAGCGTTCGGAACTCAATGTTCTGGACGCTGGGGAGCGGAGTAACCCTTTAAAGGGGTATTCCGGCCAAAGACATTTATCCCCTATCCCCTAACAAAGAGGTTTCCGAGACTGGAGCAGCAGCCCCCCATAGTGATGCCACGCCCCCTTGTGACTTGTTGCCATGGCATGCCCCCTTGTGACGTGATGCCACGCCACCTTCATTCATACCAACAATAGAGACCCCCCCCCGATCAGACATCCTTTGGATAGGGGATGAGAATGTCTTTGGCCGGAGTTCCCTCTTAAAGGTGAGAAGGGAATGCGGTGTGAGGTCATGAAGGTGGCTCTCCACTGAATTCTCGCTGCCCCACTGGACTTGACCCCAGGTTTCCCCCTGCACACACTGGGTGGGGAGAAGCTGGTGGAGATCTGGCTTTACCTGTATATACCCTATTCCTTGCTTTGATTTTTCTGCAACATTTCAAAGTAAATCATTATAGTGAGGGAGCCCATGTCTGTTTCTTGTGGCCTGTGATTTTTGAAGCATGAAACAAGTGCCAGATTTTCTTTTAGTTAGTTAAAGATCATAATATAGGGGCAGATACATTTCAGTGTATGCACCAACAGTCATCCCAAGTAAGTGTGGTATAGCTTAAAGTGTTCCTGTCAGAACCCACAAAAATATATATATATGTTGCTCAGTACCTTATCCTGACCATGTACATGCAGTTTTTTTTGCCTCTATTACCTATATATTATTTTTTTAATAAAAATACCTCTTTTCATTAGCTCACAGTGTTAGAAATCCTCTCAGGGGAAGGGATGTCCAACCTTGTGGTGGTGGGAGGTGATTGGTGTGTTTGCTCATGTAGCCTTGTCCATGACTCATCTCTATCCATGACTCATGGACACGCCTGATGCTGCTGCAGGACTAGTTAGTCCCTAGTGGTGGGATTTTTAGAAGCCGTTTTATTTATTAAATATTCAAAACCATATTACAAAAGGCCTTTAACCCCTTAAGGACCAAGGACGTACCGGTACGTCCTTGGTCCTGCTCTTCTGATATAACGCGGGGTTACACAGTAACCCCGCGTCATATCATGGCGGACCCGGCGTCATAGTGAAGCCGGGACCCGCCTCTAATAGCGCGCAGCGCCGATCGCGGTGCCGCAGGCTATTAACCCTTTAGCCGCGCGCTCAAAGCTGAGCCGCGCGGCTAAAAGTGAAAGTGAAAGTTCCCGGCTAGCTCAGTCGGGCTGTTCGGGATAGCCGCGGCTAATCGCGGCATCCCGAACAGCTGACAGGACAGCGGGAGGGCCCCTACCTGCCTCCTCGCTGTCCGATCGCCGAATGACTGCTCAGTGCCTGAGATCCAGGCATGAGCAGTCATCCGGCAGAATCGTTGATCACTGGTTTCTTATGAGAAACCAGTGATCAACATAGAAGATCAGTGTGTGCAGTGTTATAGGTCCCTATGGGACCTATAACACTGCAAAAAAAAAGTGAAAAAAAAAGTGAATAAAGATCATTTAACTCCTCCCCTATTAAAAGTTTGAATCACCCCCCTTTTCCAATAAAAAAAAAAAACACAGTGTAAATAAAAATAAAAATAAACATATGTGGTATCACCGCGTGCGGAAATGTCCGAATTATAAAAATATATCATTAATTAAACCGCTCGGTCAATGGCGTGCGCGCAAAAAAATTCCAAAGTCCAAAATAGTGCATTTTTGGTCACTTTTTATATCATTTAAAAATGAATAAAAAGTGATCAATAAGTCCTTTCAATGCAAAAATGGTACCGTTAAAAACTTCAGATCACGGCGCAAAAAATGAGCCCTCATACCGCCCCATACACGGAAAAATAAAAAAGTTATAGGGGTCAGAAGATGACAATTTTAAACGTATTAATTTTCCTGCATGTAGTTATGATTTTTTCCAGAAGTCCGACAAAATCAAACCTATATAAGTAGGGTATCATTTTAATCGTATGGACCTACAGAATACATATCAGGTGTCATTTTTACCGAAAAACGTACTACGTAGAAACGGAAGCCCCCAAAAGTTACAAAACAGCGTTTTTTTTTTCAATTTTGTCGCACAATGATTTTTTTCCCGCTTCACCATAGATTTTTGGGCAAAATGACTGACGTCATTACAAAGTAGAATTGGTGGCGCAAAAAATAAGCCATCATATGGATTTTTAGGTGTAAATTTGAAAGAGTTATGATTTTTTAAAGGCAAGGAGCAAAAAACGAAAATGCAAAAACGGAAAAACCTCCGGTCCTTAAGGGGTTAATTTTTATCAGTAACGACATTTAAAAAGTTTTTGGATCTTACAGTGCCCATTTAAAGTAAGTCACTTGGAGATGGTGTGTTCACAGCAGTGAAAGGTAGAACCAGATGAGCTGGAGATATGTGATGAAGACAGCATTGGTATAGCTGTAGGGTCTGCAGAGGACCTGTGCAGAGATGGCATGTACTAGGGCATTGACTTCTATTTGAAATGGAAAAGAAAAGTGACTCATTAATTTTTCCAGGAGTCCCCAGAGATGTGTTGTAATAAGGTATATACACAGATAATGAGGTTAACATACCTGTATGATGTATTAAGGAAAAAATATTCTGCTGCACCATGTTTTATCGGTTTACTTTTTATATGAGTGATAAAAAAAAGATTCCTCCTTTTTTTTGTTTAATCCACGATAACCAACTACATATGAGGTAAAACATTTGTTACAGTATGAACATGGATTCGTCTCCTATGCTGAGCAAGAGCTGACCTATGGTTATAACATTTTCCACAGTCTGAACATGAAAATGGCTTCTCCCCTGTATGGATTAAATGATGATTTACAAGATCAGACTTCTGGATAAAAGATTTCCCACATTCGGAACATGAAAATGGTTTCTCCCCTGTGTGAATTTTATAATGTGCAATAAGGACTGATCTCTGTATAAAACTCTTCCCACATTCTGAACATGAAAAGGGCTTCTCTCCTGTATGTCTTCTCTGATGTACAATGAGATCTGATTTCTGGCGAAAACATTTCCCACATTCTGAACATGAAAATGGCCTCTCATCTCTGTGAATTCTTTCATGCATAGAAAGAATAGATTTTCTTTTAAAACATTTACCACACTCAGAACATGGAAATACTTTAACACACGTACTTTGCTTTACAGTCTGTGATTGATCAGAAGAAGGTTTTATCTGATTAGAAGGATTTGTAGACAGATCTCTGCTGTGAAGGACAAACAGTATATTTGTGGTTAGAAGTGTTTTGGAGAGTTCTTCACAAGTGCCTTCTGTGATATTGTTTACTTGATAAACTGGAGATAAAAGGAGATGTTCCATAACATTTGTGGTGCAGCCATCTGTTGAAAACAGAAACAGATTTTATTTCATCTTTTTGAAAATGATAAATATAAAACTTTACTATGTAAATTTTTCCATACAGATATTTCAAAAAAGAATTTAAATGCAAATAGCAAAGTTCTCGATTTTTGTGCTACATATCAATAATCAAATCCAAAAAACACATTAAAGGGGTTATTCTGGTGCCGTTGATATCTGTCTTCCGTCCTTTGGTCCTGGTCTACTTCTGCATTCTGGGACCCGATATGTCACACATTGGCCCTCATTTACTATTCTAAACCCGACTTCTTTTGTCGGGTTTTTTTGTCGCATCTTTGTCTGCGCCATGTCGCAGACATGGTGCGCCAGTCTGCGACACGATGCGACATTTTTTCCCGACGGACCCGATGTGGATTCTCCCAAACCCGAAAAAGGGCGTAACCCGACATTTCTGAGCTTTCCCACATATTTATAAAGGTTTCCAACCCGAATTTGTTGAATTGTTGTGGATTTTTTCCCGACAGCTCAGAGGAGTTGGAAACCAAAACCAACAAAACCCACGTGCGACAAACAGGATGCGACATAATAATAAGTACCAGGGGAAAAAAGCAGTCGGGTAAGAAAGCCAGATAGACTTACAACCCGATTTTCTAAGTAAATGAGGGCCACTGTGCTAAGATTATCGTTGGCTGAAGCGATGTCTGGCCTCGGGCGGTGTTACACTGAGCAGCATTGTAATGTAATGGGTCCGGGCAACAGGAAGAAGGTTGGGCCCCGGCCAGTTACATCACACTGCGGCTCAGCATATTGTTGGCCAAGGAGGGACACCGCTATGGTCTGTGATAAGCTCAGTGCAGCGTCGTGTCAGGCCCATGAATGCAGAAGAAGACCGTGACCGTAGGACAAGAGACTAGGGACGTGCACAGGCTGACTAGAAAGGGGGTTTTAGTCCCTGCCCATTTGATGCCCCTCCTAAAACTTCCTTTTTTCCCTGGCAGAAAGTAAAATGAGTGGTGATGCATACAATGTACACATCGCCACTCAACAAGGGCAGGAAGATCTGGAACCTGTGCTCCGGATACACCAGGGAGGATGAGAAAGCGCTGTACATCTCTCAGAGCTTTAAAGGGGTACTACCATGGAAAACTTTTTTTTTTATCAACTGGTGCCAGAAAGTTAAACAGATTTGTAAATGACTTCTATTAAAAATCTTAATCCTTCCAGTACTTATTAGCTGCTGAATACTACAGAGGAAATTATTTTCTTTTTGGAACACAGTGCTCTCTGCTGACATCACGAGCACAGAGCTCTCTGCTGACATCTCTGTCCAGAGCAGCATATGTTTGCTATGGGGATTTTCTCCTACTCTGGACAGTTCTTAAAATGGACAGAGATGTCATCAGAGAGCACTGTGCTCATGATGTCAGCAGAGGGCTCTATGTTCCAAAAAGAAAACCATTTCCTCTGTAGTATTCAGCAGCTAATAAGTACTGGAAGGATTAAGATTTTTTAATAGAAATCATTTACAAATCTGTTTAACTTTCTGGAACCAGTTGATTTAAAACAAAAAGTTTTCCATGGGAGTACCCCTTTAAAGGGGTTCTTGCATTTAATAAAGTGATGGCATATTGCTCAGTTGTACTCCGCTCTCTTTTGGCAGCTTGCTAGACAGAGAATGGAGTGGTGGTGCGTATGTGATACATTTCTGGTAGGTTGCAATGCAGTTGTCAGGGTTCTGTCCTGTAACATGTCCTGACTGTGTGAGGAAAGAATGTTATCCACTAGAAGTAAACAATAAAGGTTCCTATTACATGACAACAAGCAGAGCTATAACATATGTGGGGAAAGTGTATATCTTTTCACTCTACAAAGAATAACTTTTATTTGGAGCCACAGCACATTTAAATAACTTGTGTTTGAGGCAGCATTAGGGATCTGTGTCGTCAGATCTATGGGCACCGGTTGTTGGGAGCAAAAGATGACATTAACCCCTTAAGGACCAGGGTTTTTTCCGTTTTTGCACTTTCATTTTTTCCTCCTTACCTTTAAAAAAATCATAACTCTTTAAATTTTGCACCTAAAAATCCATATTATGGCTTATTTATTGCGCCACCAATTCTACTTTGTAATGACGTCAGTCATTTTACCCAAAAATCTACGATGAAACGGAAAGAAAAAATCATTGTGCGACAAAATTGCAGAAAAAATGCCATTTTGTAAATTTTCAGGGCTTCCGTTTCTATGCAGTAAATTTTTCGGTAAAAATGACAACTTATCATTATTCTGTAGGTCCATACAATTATAATGATACACTACTTATATAGGTTTGATCTTCTGACGCCTATAACTTTTTTATTTTTCTCGCGTACGGAGCGATATGAGGGCTCATTTTTTGCGCCGTGATCTGAAGTTTTTAGCGGTACCATTTTGTAATGATCAGATTTTTTGATCGCTTTTTATTCATGATTTTTTATTTTTTTTTAACCTGGCTTGTATCAATTTATTTAATTATTCAATCTTTTTACCCAAATGGTAATTACATGTAAAAAAAATCTTGTTTCTTTCTAATCTACAAATCCGCATTTATGGTAAAGAACAGTTTTGCTTTAATATCTCCACCTGCCCGCAGCTGTTTGAATTGAGTCTTATTTTCCATGTAAAAGCTAAACACTTTTTAGATTTTTAGTGATTACTTCAAAGTTTTCATTTTTTTTATGTCCTATAAATAGCGACGTGTGGCTGAATTATCTAACCCTTTGACAAGGAAGAATTGCTGTGTTGCCCATAGTGTTTCCTTATTTTAGATTGTGGTGTCCTTTTAGAAAATGCGTGTGCCTATGGTAACTCCAAGCGCTTTCTGAGGTAATAAAAAAATATGCAATATTTATCAAGTCCGTGCGCCTTTTTTGTAAATAAGGCGCACGGTCGTCAAAAAGAACGGAAAAAAAAAAACTGCATAAAAAGCTGCTTCTCACAGACAACATTGATACATCTCCCCGTGTCCTGCCACAATGACATGGCTGCACCATGCTACCTATGATGGGCTGCTGACTTCACAGGCCACTTCGCTTATTGTGAAATTGAGGTCAAGGAAATATTGGTTTTATTTTCTAGGACTGTCATAGTTGTGGCAAACCTTAAAGGGGTACTCCGGTGGAAATTTTTATTATTTTTAATCAACTGGTGCCAGAAAGTTAAACAGATTTGTAAATGACTTCTATTAAAAAATCTTTACCCTTCCAATACTTTGTAGCAGCTGTATGCTACAGAGGAAATTATTTTCTTTTTGAATTTCTTTTTTGTCTTATCCACAGTGCTCTCTACTGACACCTGATGCCCGTATCAGGAACTGTCCAGAGAAGGAGAAAATCCTCATTGCAAATCTATGCTGCTCTGGACAGTTCCTGACACAGACAGATGTGTCAGCAGAGAGCACTGAGGACTAGACAAAAAAGTACTTGAAGGGTAAATATTTTTTAATAGAAGTAATTTGCAAATCTGTTCAACTTTCTGGCACCAGTTGATTTAAAACAAAAATGTTTTCCACCGGAGTACCCCTTTAACCTGTAGGCCACTGATTTTCCTGATATACAGCCCCTACACGGTACACAAATAATTTAGCAATATCATATACATACATTTTTGTTCATAGCATGGCTTGCCCTCTACATGTTTCTCTAGTAATATCCACTGCAAAATCACCTAATATGCATTTATACCCACTCAGACCATAACATGATGAAGCAGGAAATCCTCAGCTGAGACCCCTGTTTTGTGCTCACACAATCTCCTCCCTCTGTCTCTTCCCTTGAAACTCTTTGCTTATAAGGAAAATGGACATCCCAAATAAATTATATATTGATTCACATATACACTATGTCTACTTGATTTTGGCATCATAAAGTTGACATGTTTTTACTTTTTGAAGACATTAGAGGGCTTCAAAGTATTGCAGCAATTTTCCAATTTCTCACGAAAATTTCAAAATCTGAATTTTTCAGGGGACAGTTCAGTTTGAAGTGGATTTGATGGACTTTAGGTGTTTCACAGGAATAACAGCAAAGTGAAGGAGAAAATTCAAAATCTAAATTTTTTACTCGCATGTTCTTGTAGAGCCATTTTTTGAATTTTTATGAGGGGTAAAAGGAGAGAAATCCCCCAAAATTTGTAACCCAATTTCTCTTGAGTAAGGAAATACCTCATATGTGGATGTAAAGTGTTCTGCGGGCACAGTAGAGAGCTCAGAAGGGAAGAAGCAACAATGAGATTTTGGGGAGTGAATTTAGCTGAAATGATTTTTGGGGAGCATGTTGGATTTAGGAAGCCCCTATGGTGCCAGAACAGCAAAAAAGAACAAAAAAAAAAAACAAAAACACATGGCATACTATTTTGGAAACTACACCCCATAAGGAACATAACAAGGGGTACAGTGAGCCTTAATACCCCACAGGTGCTTGACGACTTTTTGTTAAAGTCGGATGTGTAAATGAATTATTTTTTTTCACTAAAATGCTGGTTATTTCCCAAACTTTACTTTTTACAAGGGGTAATAGGGGAAAATGCCCACCAAAATTTGCAACCCCATTTCTTCTGAGTATGGAAATACCCCATATGTAGATGTTAAGTGCTCTGCAGGCGCACTACAATGCTCAGAAGAGAAGAAGCGCCATTGAGCTTTTGGAGAGAGAATTTGTTTGGAGTGGAAGTCAGGGGCCATGTGCATTTACAAAGCCCCCCGTGGTGCCAGAACAATGGACTCCCTCACATGTGACCCCATTTTGAAAACTACACCCCTCACAGAATTTAATAAGGGGTGCAGTGAGCATTTACACCCGACTGGCATTTGACAGATCATTGGAACAGTGGGCTGTGCAAAAAAAAAAAAAATTTTTCATTTTCATGGACAACTGTTCGAAAAATCTGTCAGACACCTCTGGGGTGTAAATGCTCACTGTACCCCTTATTACATTACATGAGGGGTGTAGTTTCCAAAATGGGGTCACATGTGGGGAGGTCTATTGTTCTAGTACCATGGGGGCTTTGTAAACACACATGGCCTTCAATTCCGGACAAATTTTCTCTCCAAAAGCCCAATGGCGCTCCTTCTCTTCTGAGCATTGTAGTGCGCCTGCAGAGCACTTTACAACCAAATATGGGGTATGTTCTTACTCAAAAGAAATGGGGTTAGATATTTTGGGGGGCTTTTTTTTCCTATTTTCCCTTGTGTAAAAAAAAAATTAGGGTAACACCAGCATTTTAGTGAAAAAAAAAAGTATTTCCATTTTCCCATCCAACTTTAACGAAAATTCGTCAAACATCTGTGGGGTGTTAAGGCTCACTATACCCCTTTTTACGTTCCATGAGGGGTGTAGTTTCCAAAATAGGGTCACATGTGGGTATTTATTTTTTGTCGTTTATGTCAGAACCACTGTAAAATCAGCCACCCCTGTGCAAATCACCAATTTAGGCCTCAAATGTACATGGTGCGCTTTCACTCCTGAGCCTTGTTGTGCGTCCGCAGAGCATTTTATGCCCACATATGGGGTATTTCCGTACTCAGGAGAAATTGCATTACAAATTTTGTGAGTGAGGCTCCTGTATTTACTTACAGCATGTAGATTGCATGGGTTGGCGTTATGTGATGCTCACCTTTCTCACCTACGTATTAGTGGTTGAATCGGTTCACATCTCGGTTTTTTTTTAGCTTTGAATAATATTGTCTTGCATTTACTTCATATAGTCCTTTGTGACCTTTTTAATCTGAAGTTCTATTAATAAAATTTGTTTATGATTCAGTAGCTATTGCTCATTGTTTCATTTGTTTGGTTTAAACTCTCAGCATGTACTGACAGACAGTGCATGCTGGGAGTTGTACTTTTGCAACAGCTGGAGGCACACTGGTTGGAAAATCTTGAGTTAGGTTCTGTTACCTAACTCAGTATTTTCCAACCAGTGTGGCTCCAGCTGTTGCAAAACTACAACTCCCAGCATATATTGATCGCCAAAGGGCATGTTGGGAGTTGTAGTTATGCAACAGCTGGAGGCACGCAACTACAACTCCCAGCATTCCGAGACAGCCGTTTGCTGTTCACGCATGCTGGGAGTTGTAGTTTTGCAAGATTTAGAGGGTCGCGGCTTAGAGGGTTATCTCCAAACTGTGGCCCTCCAGATGTTGCTAAACTAAAAATACCAGCATGCCCACACAGCAAACAGCTGTCTGGGCATGCTGGAAGTTGTAGTTTTGCAACATCTGGATTACTACAGCAGGATTGCCGCCTGCCGCACCAGCAGGAGGATCGCCGCCCGCTGACAATCGCCGCCCGGTAAGCTACCTCCACCACTGCCGCTCACGCCACAGTCCCCCCGCTCTGCCTGGACTACCGTGGGTGGGCAGAGCAGGAAAACCGAACTTTAAACCCCCCCACCCCCAATCTGCTATTGGTCAGTTGCTTCTGCAACCAACTGAATAGCAGGGATAGAAGAGGTGGCACCTCTACTACCTCATTCCTATCCCTTCAGGGGGATCGGGGATGTCCAATGACCTGGAATTGCAGCAGATCGTCGGTCTGAATTGACCGGTGTTTTGTGGAGATCACCGACATGGGGGGGGGGGCATTGGCACAGGATGCCCCTGCTGAATGATTTCAGCAGGCATCCCGGTCTGGTCCCCAACAGGCCAACCCCCCAGTCGGCGATCTCCACAAAACGCTGGTCAATTCAGACCGATGATCTGCTGCAATTCCAGGTCATATGGGTCTTGGACAGCCCCAAAGCCACCACAATACCTGTTCTGTGTCCCCTGTAGATATCCATGTAGTTTTGGCAGCTCCTTTGGCCCCTGATATCTCCTAAATTGTATTTTTCCTTGTTTGCAGCACAGACTACAACTCCCAGAAGTCAGTGTAGCTCTGTGTAATGGCTGCCAGCCAATTGCTTTCACTATCTGTGTGCATGCTGTGTAGTTGTAAACACCCTGTTCAGGTCTTTTCTTTCAGACAATCCTTCCCCCAGCAAACAATCATGCTATGCTCTGAATGGCAGCAGTCATTGATTAGATCTACACAGGAAAAGAGCAGTGTTATGTGTTGAGGAGACTTAGAATCTTCACTGAGCTTCTTTCACAGCAAGCTCTTCACACGGGGACGGGAGGGGGAGGTGTGTCTGTCAAGCCAGAGCTCTACACCAGGCAGAAATCACATGGTGTTGTCTTGAAGGGTGGGGGCTAGGTCTAACTGAGGGGTTTACACAGAGACAAGGTGGATCTGAGAATGATGTCTTTCTCTCACTCCCTGCATGTAAGTGACAACTGAAAGAAGAAATGTGCTCTATATAGCTAGTGAGTGATATTTGGACAAATACATTGGTTAGGGAGAGGGAAACGATGGGCTATGGGTTTAGTTTCCCGGAGTACCCCTTTAACCTAGGCTTAATGGACATGGAAATGGAAATGTAGGGGCGTGGCGTTACATCACATCTCCAGTCCCGAAAACTTCCGGTTTCCGAGCCTGGAGACGCAGCTCTGCACATGACATATAAAGACCAATCATCTACATCCCTGAAGTTAAGCCCCAGACATCCGCTGGACACTTAAGAGCGCAGTCAGCGCGGGAGCTGTGCTGCAGAAAAGACACCTCCCGGCCCTGTTAGATCTTCCGACGAGGTCACCGGCGTCCAAGGGACTCCCCGACCAGCATAATACACAGGACGGACCTGCTGCGAGAAGCAAGACCCCACCGCCACCTCAGCACAAGCCAGCAGCCACGGTGGAGTCGCAGGCTCTTTCGGCACAGACGGGCTCTCCTGCTGCACGCCGTTCATTGCCATTCTCCCCCTCTGCCAGCCCTGAGGGATGGATGGAGCATGCAGAGCCACACCAGCTGACCTCTGCAGGAGCTGAGGTATGTATACAGGGGGACACTGTCCAGCTGCCCACACTGAATCAAGAGCAGTCCTCCTCTCCTGCTGCTACTGGGGACAGGGCCATGTCACCCTCATAGAGCTTCCCTTCACTCTTCAGGAGTCCAGTGGGCTCTCCTACCTCCCAACTGTCCCCCTTTGAAAATGAACCAGGCCCAGGGGTTATGGAACTGGAGCAGGGACTTACTTACTAATAACATCTTCTGATCCTGCTGCAATGCCAGCTCCTGTGGTGCCTGACCATGCTGATGAGCACCGCTCAGCCTGGACTTCTATCGCTTCTCCACCAGTTATTCGTCATGCCACCTTGCCTGCTGGGGTGAGTGACCCACTATCCTCAACCCTCTTTCCCCCTGCTCAAGCCGTTGCTCTTCTTAAAGGTCATCCTGAACTTCAGGCGCTCCTAGCGCTTCTCCCGACTAGAGTGATATGTCTGCTCTGGCTTTGGATCTGAAACATGCCTGGCGCCAAGACCTTCAGCCAGTGGCGGACCTGTAGGGCAGAGTTCTTGACTCCATGTTAGATATGCAGTCTACTATGCAGTCCATGCATCAAGCATTGGCGGATCACCTGGATGATGTTGAAAACAGAAGCCACCGGAATAATATCCGCATCCGTGGACTCCCGGAAGCCACGTGGAACCAAGACCTGCTCCCAACAGTCACTGGGATCTTTAACATGTTACTGGGTCACCCACCGGACACTCACATTGAAATTAACCGAGCCCATAGGGTGCTACAGGCGCCGAGCACTGATCCTACTAGTCCGTGAGACATCATTTGCTGAGCCCATCGCTATGCTCTGAAGGAGCAGATCATGCTAAAAGTGAGACAACAGGGGATGTGGACTTTGATTGTGCCACCCTTCAACTGTATCCAAACCTGTTGAGAAGCACTCTCTGCCAGAGGGCTCTCCTACTGCCCCTGCTGCGTGTGCTCCAAGACCGAAATGTGCCCTATCACTGGGGCCTCCCCTTCGCTCTGCATGTTACAATTGGGGACTCAGTAGCATCTCTCCGTGTGCCCGGAGACTTACCACATTTCCTCTCCACCCTCGACCTGCCGCCCATGTCCCTACCAGACTGGATTGACTTTCTGAAGGACCCTTATGCTATTCCACCGGTTTCCAGACCCTCACAACGGGCCCGTGCTAGGCGCCCTAACCCTGATGTCTCAGCATCAAAGGAGATCACGCCACCAATCGGCAGGACCCTCATCAGAATCATGAGCTCCAGAGTCCTACCTTGTCCAAGCATGGACACCTGACGATCTTTTGTGTAGAGACTACATCACTGAATTCCCATAGTTATCCCTGAGGACATTACTTGCTAACCCCCCTGCCCCCACCTCCTCCCCCTGGTTAATGTCCCTGCCCCTGCCTATGACTCTTACTTCCTAGCCTCCCTTAGCATTGTTATGCCTCCCTCCACCTACCAGTTGTACTGAGTGGCCCCATTCTAGGCCCTTGCTAACACTTTGTCACGGCCGTGGGCGGACTTTAGCATCCACCATTGATGATAGACTCCCCTGTTACATCTTAGATTCACTTCCTTTATTGCCTTGTCTCCTCTCATATTACCCCCACCTAGGGTTGGTGTATGTTGAGCACACCTGTCTGGCAGATGGACTTTTTCTGCCACTAGTGATACCTTGCAAGAACACTTTTTTTTTTTTTTTTTTTTATTACTGTTTTTGCCTTTAATACCTCTTTTTCCCCTTTCTTGTTCTCCCCTCTTGTTTTTCCTACAGGACCCGTGGTTCACCTCCAACTCTTCTTCCTGCCTACACCTCGCTCCTGTCCTCTGTTTGACCGCTCAGCCACCACAGCCATGATGGAAGTGAAGCTGGCCACCCTGAATTTTCAGGGCTTCAAACTTCCAGAGAAGAGGTCATAGATCCTTTATCACATGCACAAGCAGGAGGTTAGGATATTGTGTCTCCAGGAGACACATTTTAACGTGGGTCATGTCCCAGATAGGCTCAGTCGTTACTTCCCCACCTGGTTCCATGGTCCCAATTTAAAATCCCGCTAGAAGGGGGTCTCTATTGGTTTTCACCATTCTTTACCCTACAGCGTGCAAGCTGTCTGAACGGAACCGGAAGCTCAGTATTTGTGTGTGGCACGATCTTGGACCATGTGGTGACTGTGGCGACTATCTATGCACCTAATTGTTCCCAGGTTCCCTTTATGACACGGACCCATAAGGATCTTTTCTCCTTTGCCTAAGGCATGTTGTTGTTGAGCGGCGACTTTCACCTCCCTCTCCATCCTCTGCTGGACATGTCCTCACAGCACTCAGCTATCACATATTGTCAGTTCAGTAGGCTTAAGCACCAACTACATTCCTTGCAGCTGTGCGATGTGTGGCGCCTTCAGTATCCGGGGGACTGGAACTACACTTATTACTCTAGCCCCCATGGGACGTACAGTAGATTAGACTATATTTTCATGCCACACTACTCGGTCCAGATCCCCTCTCTAAGTACCACGCAGTTCTCGAGGCGTCTTAATGAGTCCCTCCTTCTTGGATCTCTTTGCCTGTCGGATCTGAAGGTGGCGATCGCCAACTTTCAAGCCGATCATGCAGCTGACCAGACTCCGCTTCCAATGAAGTGGGAAGTGCACAAAAGTGTGTTGCAGGGGGTGGTTAGTCATGGCTCCCGCCTCAAAAAGGCGAAGGCAACTAAGTTGCAGCGCCTCTTCGAGACGCTGCATGTCTTAGAAGCCCAGCATAAACGGTCCTTAGAGGAATCTGCAGTGAGGGACCTCATTAAGACGCGACATGAAATACGTACCCTACTGAATGACACGTATAAGCAGTATCGCCAGCGGTTCTCCAGGCCTTTTATGAGTGGGGAAATAAACCGGGCAGATACTAAGCTAGGGCCCTCAGGGATAAGCGGGCGGCATTGTATATCCCGTCCATCTGCACACTGGGGGGTGAAAAGTCATATCTTACTGCTGACATACTTCGGGCCTTTGAGCAGTATTACACTGACCTTTATAACCTCCCCTCACCAGCTTCGCCTCCCCCAGCACCGCTACCGCCTATCTCTTTATCAGACTATGTTCAGTGGACAGCCCTCCCTAGGTTGTCTGATAACGATATTGAAGCATTAGAGGTCCCATTCACTGAGGAAGAGATGGCACAGGCGATTGTTAACCTGCCCTCGCGCAAGAGTCCAGGACCTGACGGGTACATAGCTTTAAATCCCTGAGAGGTGACCTGCTTCCCAACCTTTGTTGGACCTTTAATTGCATCTCCCCAGAGTCAGGTTTCCCTTCCTCTTCTCTAAGTGCTTATATCAAGGTGGTACCCAAAGAGGGTCTGGACCCTACCCTTTGCACCAGCGACCGCGCCATTTCAGACACCAAATTGTTTGTGAAATTGCTGGCGGACCGCTTAGCGGCTGTCCTTGGGCCTCTCATCCACCCCGATCAATCTGGCTTCCTCCGATCTAGAGAAGCATGAGACAACAAAGTGCGAGCCTTCTCAATAATGCACAGGGCCTCTGTCCGTCGACAGCCCCTGATGCTTCTTTCACTCGATGCCGAAAAGCCTTTCGATCAGGTGGATTGGCAGTTCATGGAGGCTTCGTTGGCTAAGATAGATCTGGGCCCCTCTATGCTGAGTTGGGTGGCAGCCCTGTATCGTGACCCGCAAGCCCGAGTGAGAGTCAATGGGGGAGATTTATCAAAGTTGTCTATGTCCCGCATCAATATAGACCAAACTACAGAGCGTTAGGCCGGTCTATTGTGCGCCAAATGTATCAAAAGCTGCACGGCTCTTGATAAATTCTGCGCACAGACTTCAGGATCTATGCTTTAGACTGTATTTAAACCTGCTCCAGCATGGTCTGACATTTCAGCGTACTTTCAGCCGATGCGACTTGTCGCTGAAAAGTCGCTTTTGATAAATTCAGCACCAATGCATTTTTCCGTCTAAGATAGACTAGAATGCATCATGTTCTAAAAATCCCGCAAAAAAGTCCCACATATTTAGACTGCGGCTTTCTGTGCGACAAATTTAGATGGGAAAAAACAGTCTAAATCCTCTGATAAATCTCCCCCAATGGCTCTCTCTCTTCCCCGATCCTCATCCGCAACGGCACGCGCCAGGGCTGCCCACTCTCTCCCATCCTCTATGTTCTTTGCATGGAGCATATTTTAAATGCGGGATTTTCCCTCGGGGGGGGGGGGGGTAGCATCTCTGCTCTGCGTTCACGGATGATTTGCTACTCTATTTGTCCTCCCCTTACACATCTTTGCCAGAAGTCTTGCGGACTCTCCAGCTTTACTCCCACTATAGCAATCATAGGATCAACATGTCTAAGAGTATGGCTCTGAAAGTTGCTCTCCCTTAGGCCGATGTGGCGCGCATACGGAGGGAACATCCATTTCAGTGGGCCTCGCGGTCGATCAAGTATTTGGGGGTTCATGTCCTAGTGGATCCCCTAGATGCCTTTGCCCTTAATTTCCTGCCCCTGTCTGCGACCCTAGAGAGGAACCTAGCAAAGTGGTCGGCTGGCACCTTTTCCTGGCTCGGTAGGGCCAATATCCTCAAAATGAATGTCCTTCCGCGCTTACTCTATCTATTTCAAGTGGTCCCTATTTGGGCGGGGCGGCCATCTAGAATTTCCAGACTGGTTTTGACCAGACGGAAGCAAGCGGGAGGACTGGTGGTCCCTGACTTCTGTGACTATTATATCGCAGCTAGATTCCTGGATTTTTTTTATGGCCGCTCCTTGAAGCGATGGGTGGCAGTGGAACTCTATGGAGCTGGATTTGAGCTCACGGCCTATCCTTGGCTACCCCAGGGAGCGCTCTTGGCCAGTAAACACCATGCTCTACCGTGGGTGTCCAGGGAACTGGTCATGAACATTAATCTTTATTTATCCAGGTCCAGGATCCTATCCCCCGACGGCCCGTTGACACTTGATCTTGGCAACCCCCTATTCCCACCGGGGAAAGATTGCTCCTCCTTTCTTGGTCTCTCCGCTCCCCCAGCCCTCCCCCTGAGGGTCTTTCTTGAGGGAACGGTATTGCGCCCCTATGATGTCCTGGTGCCAGAGCACCTCTGCACGCTGGCTAGGCACATGCAGTACCTTCAACTCCATTACTTTGTTGAGACTGCAGGTCTGAATCTACGACTCGCTAGACCTCTTCTCCCTTTTGAAGAGCTGTGTGTTTCCTCCTCCCCGGCAGTCAGGGCGGTTTGCCAAATCTATGGCCTTCTCTTAGAGGAGGCAGCTCAGCACCCTCCTGCGTTCGTGGCAGCCTGGGAAGAGGATCTACACACCACTTTTGCATGAGAAATTAGTCGGCGGCCTTCCTCCTGTGTCATAAATTGTCTATTTTCTGCAGGGCACAGGAAACTAATAAAGATTCTCTCCAGGTGGTACAGGGTACCTGCCTTGTTGCACAGAATGTACCCGTCTGTTTCTGAGCTGTGCTGGCGCTGTGGGGGGGGGAGGGTTCTAGGTACCATGCCCCATATCTGGTGGTCCTGCCCATCTCTTCTTTCCTTCTGGATGGTTGTAGTATCAAACATTGTGACTGTAACTGGAGGGTCATACCTTAATGATCCAAAAAAGTGCTCCTTTTGTCTATCATGCCCGTGACCACGAAGTCTCCTTCTAAAATCCTGGCTCACTTTATGTTGATGGCAGCGAAGACTGATGCTGGAAAGACACCCTCCCCCCTACTACCTCGGACTAATACAAGGAGGTCAACTTCATATGTTGTACGGAAGAGCTGATGGCCGACTCTTCTGGCCATAACAACAAGTATATAGCGATCTGGTGACCTTGGCTAGCCTTCCTTGAAACTCCGCTCTACAGAGAGGGGTAGCCCTTTTTTTTCCCCTGAAGGAGACCTCTTCTCCAGTGTCATCATCTCCTACTGCAGAGTGTTGGACTGTGGCTGATATCGTGGTGATGGTGGCTAGTGGAAAGCGGATCAGATGTTTTTACCTGACTTATTTAGTTCTCTTCGCCCTTGGCTTCTCCCCTCCCAAATCCTTTGTTGCTCCCTCCACCCCCCACCCCACCTCCCCACCTTTCCTTACTCCCTTAAATTTCTCTTCTGCCTACCCACCAGTGCAGTTTTCTCATAGGCCTCTGTCCTGCTCTAGAGTGATCTTTGATTTCACTATGACACTTTCTTATTGATCTACCTTGTCTTATGCTGAAAGACAAGTGGCTATGATGCCTTTACTTATGTTTGCATATTCCACTGCGTTGGAATTATCTTACCTGTGGTTTTTATTACACTGTTTTTGCACAATAAACCTTTCTTTGAATATTTGAAAAAAAAAAAAAACACATGTAGAGGAAGAATGGTGCAGTTGCCCATAGCAACCAATCAGATTGCTTCCATTTTTTTTAAAGGCCTCTGAAAGATAAAATAAGTGATCTGATTAATTGCTATGGGCAACTGGTCAACTTTTCCTCTGCATAGATTTTGATAAATCAAAATTTTGCATAATTTTTTTTGCATCAAGATTTTGATAAATCTTGCCACAATAATTAATAAAGTAAAAACCAAGACTCTTTAGAAAAAGAACCAGAAATAAGACACAAGGAAGAAAAAATAGCAAAAATAAACAGATGAACTTGACATCTAGCATAAAACTTAAAAATGAATTAGTTATTAAAAGAATTACTTAATGAAGAGGTTGTATAAGTAATCCAAGGAGACCAAGTGATAAGAAATCGTTCATGGTATGATTTTGCCACGAAACAAGATCCTCCATTCTAAACAATTGTCAAACTTTTTTGCCCACTGCAGAATTTTTTTTGGGGGGGTTAGTAGATCTCTATTGTATCGGAATAAGCTTAATAGCCCCAAAATTAGGTGTGCTATTAAAGGAGAAATCCGGAATATTAAAATTGTCGCCCATAGTGCCGGCAGTAAAAAAATAAAGATGTACATACCTTTCTCCTCTCCCCCGGGGCCTCCGGTAACCGGCTCCAGTCTCCGCCTCGATCCACTTCCTGGTTGCCGGTGGTCGGTTGAATCATACTGCGCTCAGCCAATCACCAGCCGCAGCAAAGTCAGACTCAGCCGGCGATAGTCTGAGCGGCAGAGTGAAAACGCTTCAGGACACAAAATTCTTCACTACACCGACACCTGCGGCCGGGGCCGAAAACGTCACACTGCCGCTCAGCCTATTGCTGGCCGAGTCGGGACTTCACTGCGGCTGGTGATTGGCTGAGCGCAGTAAGACTCTACGACCACCGGCAACCAGGAAGAGGATCACGGCGGAGGCCGGAGTCGGTTACCGAAGGCCCGGGGGAGCGGAGGAAGGTATGTACATCTTTATTTTTTTACTGCCGCCACTATGGGCGACAATTTTTATATTCCGGAGTTCTCCTTTAAGCAAGTTGAGCTAGGACAGAAATCTGAAGAAGGAACATTTCGGGGATAACATTACTTACGTTACTGGTTCTTACTTTGCACTCTATGATCACTTTAATGACATATCCTCCTTTTGCTATGTTGGAATCTCTGCCTTATCATGGATTGTGGTCATGTCTCTTATTCAAGGGCGTCTAGTCCCTGTCTTTTTTTTGTAATTGTTTTTAAAAACCTTAAGGCAAAGTTTCCACTTGGTTTTTTTCTGACAGTTTTTGGAATACTGCCACTGCAGTTTTTGAGCCAAAGTCAGAAGTGGATCCATAAGGGAGGAGAAGTGTAAGTCCTTCCTTTATATTTCCTATTCCTTCAGACTTTGGCTCAAAAACTGCAGTGGCAGTATTCCAAAAAACTGCCAGAAAAAAAAAAAAACAAGTGGAAACTTAGCCTTATAAAGATTATTTCTTTTAAAAGAACCTTTTTTGGAGTGTAATTTATCTTCTTTGGTGTAACCGAGAAAATGATCAAAGTAACTTCCTAACAGAATGATCTCCATATATGTTAAAGAATGCGCAGCTAAATCCTTTATCTCTAACAATTATCAGATTCTAAAATAGAAGAGCAGGAGTGCCATACCACCATGAATTTAATTATATGAACTTTCCTGTATACAAATACAAAGGCCCAGATTTATCAAACTGTGTGAGAGAAAAAAATAGAGGGATTTTCTCACAGCAACCAATCACATCTCAGCTTTCACTTTACCAGAACTCTGTAGTCGGCTGCTGTGGGAAAATCACTCTATTTTTTCTTTCACACAGTTTAATAAATCTGGGCCGAAGTGCATACGAGTTTATTATGTGACAGTACTATAGTAGATTATATGCTATAAATATTATGTCATAATAGCATGACTATATATTTGCATAATTCTAATACTGTATGTACACCTGTTGAAAGTCTGTAACCGCTTTTACTGTAGTTATTCTAATCAGTGATTTGTGTTTCTGCCCCTGAGTCAATATTCTATTGTTGGGTAAAATGCAATGACAGGATATGAGAGGAAGAGCAGGATCTAATAGGGGTGGTGGTACCCACCAGGGAGACTTTTTCTCTGTGTATTTAGAGAAGGGAGTATAGCACAACATTTTGTTGTGAAGACTGAAAAAGAACACAATGTAAACATTTAATGGTTATTACTCACTAGTGCTGACATCTGTAGGAACTTCCTCATCCTTACCTGGACGGGATTCACCAGAATATGTCTCTTGTTCTTTTGACAGGTCTTCAGGTTGTATATCCCTTAGATTTGTAACCTTTATAACCACATATGGAATAAATTATTCGTAATTAAGAAGATTAAACTTCAAATTTTAGTTCATCACATTTCTAAATATTTCAAGACTAAAAATAGACAAATGTTACGACTAAAAACCAGAGATTAGACCAAGAACTATTTTCCTACCTGATATTCCTGTGGCACATTTTCATTTCCCCCCAAATATTCCTTGACATATAAAGGACTAGGGCATCTCTCTGGGGGTCCTTCGTTCTGATGGTTCTTAAAGAATTCAACTGTTAACCAACAACGACAAACATTTATAATGTGCTTTTCTCACAAGGGACTCAAATAGTAGAGGACAGGTATGGCTGAATATGAGGCCCACAATTATTGTTCATGTCAAAAATTCCCAAAATTTGTGCCACAACCAGCAATATTTGTTTTTTCACTGGAAAGAAAAAGAGGCAAGAAATGTGGGCATGGTCAAACTGCAAACATTTTAGACTCATTTCGCAAAGGTTAAAAAAGACACCAAAAATGTCTCAAATACTTAAAGCGTACCTGTCAGATCCAACAAATTTTTTTTTTAAATATATATATCACTCAGTACCTAATCCTGACCATGTACATCTAATTTGTATGTGTCTAGCACCTTTTATTTATTTTTTATTACACTTTTAATTTAGCTCACTAGTCTAAATTCCTCTCAAAGGGAAGGGGCGTGGCCTCACTGTGCAGGTCTCCGCCCCCTCCCTCAGTATGCTGTCTGCTCACATCTCCCCTAGCATTAGCAAAACTGCGGTCACAGCTGTCAATCAAGGAAGTGTGTCCATGACATAGGTGATGACTCATGGACACAGCAGGACTAGTATGTGTCCAAGAAGGCAGGGGGGGGGGAAGTTGTTTGACTGGCTTTTTCATTATGAAATACTGAAAATTTTCTAATGAAAGCAATTGTTAACCTATTGGTTTTGCATGCTTTACAACATATCAAAGTTTTTGTATCTGACAGTGCCAATTTAAAGCAGGCAATTCAAACAAAAATTCCAACATTGTGTTCACACATGACACATTATTTGTAGTACGCCACTTTTTGACTGCTATTTTATGACATCTCTGTACCAACTGCATACTTCTACAGTGATTTGCATAATTAAATCACAAATTATTATTATTATTTTTTTTTTTCAAAATTCGCTTTACACAATATAAATAATGATCTTAGTACCCAATTTCGTTTCTACCATCTTGTATACCCCTGTCCAAAAGGAAAGCAGTTTTGGGCAGCTCCACACCATATGTGACAAATCCGCACCTTCCATATTACATTTCGGGCATTTAGAGTCAAGTCTTTTTCCTAACTTATACAAGAACCCCGGCGTATATGGGATCCTATGTATCAGCTTTATCATAGAGGTTTTATGGTTCATATTGAGAGATGATTGGAAAATATTTATGAATACTTCCCTCCATTCTTCCCCATCGGTCTGACCTACTACTTGCTTCCATTTATCCCTACTCTTTGGAGGAAATTTTTCAACGGAAAATCTAACTAGGCCCTTATATAAGTTACCTAATACCTTTGTCGAGGAGGACCGAAGCCCAAACATATAGTCAATTAACTCATGGCTATTTATTGCCCATCTAGGGTTGTTCTTCTCCTTCTCAAAAGCGCTTTTGATTTGTAAGTATGAAAAGTATTCGCTCTGACTAATACTAAATTCCCTATTGAATGTTTTCCACTCTTTTAGCGTGCTTTCTATCACAAAATCTTTAACTCTAATAACCCCATTTCTTTCCCAGTTAACATATTCCTTTAGTTTCATCATTTCTGGAAAATTTCCATTACCCCACTTTAGTGTGTAGTGCATACTACCCTTAATCCCTAATAAACGTCTCGTGAATCTCCATACTTTATTAAACATATTACAAGTGGGGATTTTTCCCCTGTGCATACATCTTCCCCCTTCAATTAATTCCAAAGTGCTATCCCCCCTAATACCTAGTTTAGAAAAAAAAACTTTTAAAACATCATCTTCCTTTATCATGTATTCAATTTGTGCCGCTATATAATACAGTTGCATATTTGGTATACCCAAACCACCACTACTCAAAGGAGGACTCAGAAATGTGTGTTTCATCCGTGTTTGTTTCCCATCCCATAAAAAATCATTAATCTCACTCTGTATTTTATTAAAATGGTGTTCCCCTAACCAAACCGGTGCTGCTCTAATCACATGCAAAACCATAGGGAAAATAATTGTCTTTATCAGAGTAATTCTTTCAGCCATATTCATACGCAACTTTTTCCATATTTGAATTTTGTTTCTTACTTTCTGTCTCAATGGGGTAATATTCAACTGGGCAAACTCTTCTATATTTCTCGAAATCTTAATTCCTAGGTATTTCAGGGCCTCGTTTTCCTGCAAAACATGTATCACTCCCCTGGCTATCACCTGACAACATTAATAATCCTGATTTATTCCAGTTTATCTGAAAGCCAGAATATTTACCAAAATCCTTTATCAAATCAATAATGCTAACAAGCTTTCTTGCTGGATCTGTGACAAACAATACAACATCGTCTGCATAAAGCAGTATTTTCTCCTCCTCTCCCTCGACACCAAACCCATCAAACAAGCTGGAAGATCTAATCAACTGCGCGAGTGGTTCAATGAAGAGGGAGAAGAGGAGCGGTGATAGGGGGCATCCCTGCCTAGTGCCTCTCTGCAGCGTCACTACCTCCCGGGAAATAATATTATTAATATTAACTTTGGCTTTGGGGGATCTATATAGGGCCCTAAGCCCATGTAAGAAGCCTTCTCCAAGATTCATATGTTCTATTATTTTAAAGAGGAAGCCCCACTCCACCCTGTCAAACGCTTTTTGAGCGTCAAGAGACAGGATGGAGTGGGAGCCCCCCTCACCCCTTGCCTGCATATTAAGAAAAACTCTTCTAATATTATTATAGATATTTCTTCCCTGCATAAATCCTTTCTGTTCCTTCCCTATTAGCTTATCCATCACTCGTTGCAAGCGCCTTAAATGGCACATGTAAACACAGCCTTTGAACAAGAGCTATGACCACTTGTGCACCTATTAATAAATTCAAATTAATTAATATAAACTAAATATTATGAACCTCTTCCGAATTCATTCTGTAACAGTGCAGAAGCTATGTATTTGGTACTGCAAAAGTTATATGCAGCCAGCCACTGAAGCCAACCCTTGATATAATTTTGATGAGTTACATACAGGGTGTGACAGATACTTCAAATTAGCCAAAAACCTCTATAAAAAAAAGGACCGTGCCACATTGCTGCAGAACTGAGGTAGTAAGTTGCCCTTTTTTACAGTATTTTCGATTAAAGGAGTACTCTGGGTTAGGGAAACTTACAGTATACCCTATCCTAAGGATACGGCGACTGGCTCTCATGAATGTGCTGACCACCGCACGAAGCTGTTGCTGACACACCCCCTCCATGTATCTCTATTGGAGAGCCGGAGATACCCAAGTACAACGCTCCTCCTGCTCTCCCATAGAGATGAAAGGAAGGGATGTGTTGGCCACCGCTTCCTGTGGTGGTTGACACAGTTCTTTACATTCAAAGAGCTGGTGCTTCGTTTTTGGCAACTTGTATTTTTTATTGGAAAAACATTTTTAACACCATTTTGCCATTTTTGTTTTTAGAAGCAGTGACATAACAAAGAAAGGCACATCTGAATACAAGATAAGAAAATATATTGTTCTAAAGCCATGTTTTTTCAACAAAAGTTTGCAGTTATGTACAAGGAAGGTCTACTCCTACCTGGTAATGTGGGAGTGTGGTCGTACTCCATCATAATGACCTTATACTGATCTTTATGGCGTTCTAAATACTCCCACTCCTCCATGGAGAAACAGACAGTTACATCCTGGAATCTTACAGGAACCTGACACACACAAGGATAGAAACTCAGTTTAGAAAAAAATTTCTTATCTTATGACAACATTATTTATATTCATAGATACTTTTTCCAATTACTGGATATTGCTAGTCCAGTCTATGTTTTTTCCATTTAATTCAAAATATTACACTTATATTTGTCATCTACATAATGATGTACTTTGATCAGTGTTCTGCAAAGTTCAACCTCCTCCACCTTCCCAAAGTGAGAGCATTGAAACTGCTTTTCTCCTCATAGTGATAGGGATGACCCTTATGTTTCTGATGACTGATCAATATATTAATACTAATATGCCATTGCTGATGGAAAAATATATTTGTTACCTACCCCTTAACCCATAAACCAGCTTGCAATCTGCTCGTGACTATGATGGAGGCCTTGCCATGATGCCGGCACGACCGAGATAAGGAGTGAAAGACAAAAAATCATATGGACAGAGAACTCTGGAATTTCCTGGTAGAGGAACTTCTGCCAAGAAATTAATGGATGCAAGATATGCTAATATATACGGACGCAATAATCAAACAACAAATAAAAATGTAACATGCTGATTTTGACATCATAACTAAACCTCCTCTTTTGTCAAATGTAAAAACCAAATGTACTTCCTGGATTAAACAGAACTCCTTTGGGGCAGCTCCGAGTATGCTGAGAAAGGAGATATCATACCAACCTCCTGTCTGGTGTATATTCACTGTGTCGACACTTAGCAGTATATAACAGCACAGTCAATCACATTTCAAAGCCTCTCCTCGAGCCATCCTTGACAATAGTACAACCACACATTGTCCGTGGTCAATGCAGAAGGAGACACCACCAGAGAACTGGAGCATAATACCGGGACACTAAGGGAGCGGCGGCAGGTATCTCCTTGTTTTTAGGAAAAGACATGTCAATCAAGTATATCCAAGAAGAAAAACGCCAGGGAAGATCTGTTCATTTCTCCATGAGCATGTTTAGTTTTAAACATATAATTTCTTTAAAACTATACTTAAAGGGGTACTCCGCCCCTAGACATGTCTGATCGCGGGGGTCCCGCTGTGGGGACCCCCGCGATCTCGGCTGCAGCACCCCCTGTCATCTGATGCACGAAACAAAGTTCGCTCCATGCCGAATGACTGGCCATGCGGGGCGGAGGCTCATGACGTCTCAGTTAAGCCCTGCTCGTGACGTCATGGCCATGCCCCCTCAATGCAAGTCTATTGGAGGGGGTGTGATGGACGTCACGGCATTGAGGGGGCGTGGTCATGATGTCACGAGCCTCTGGCGCTCTAAACGAATGCCGGGTGCAGTAGTGAGATTGCGGGGGTCCGTTGGTTAGGGGATAAGATGTCTAGGGGCGGAGTACCCCTTTAACACTAAAGTATTGCAACATTTAAATCATCATGGGCACCATGATGAACATGCTGACAGGTTCACTTTACCACAAAGCAACACTCATCAGCCTGTCACTTCCCCGAGTGTTGCTATATAATGTCCCAGCATTGCCAGCAGTGCTCACCTCTCCTGTCAGCAGCTCAGTGATCTTGTTGGTAAGTTTCAGGATATTTTGATAGTTTTTTCCCTCCTGTATCAGTGAGTGAGGTAAAGGACCTGGGACAGGACCCTGGTTCCTGCTGATCCATTCTTCAACTTCTTCTGTTATTTTCTTTACTACGATGTAATCCTGAGCATAGAGATACATTTATACATCTCGCATTGTTTTCTCTTCCAGTAATGTCCTTTATTACAAGACATGACATGTAACATGATTTCCAGAATCTCTCTCACCTCTCCGGTCAGCAGGTAGATGATCTGTAGGGTGAGGTTTAATATTCTCTCAGCCATATGTTTACTGTCCTTGTCCATACTTAGTAGGTCATTCAAGAAAAAATAGGATCAACATCGGGAAGGGGGCACGTCGACCCCCCGCACGGTTCCTAAAATGGACAGAGGTGTCAGCAGAGAGCACTGTGGTCAGGCAGAAAGGAAATTCAAAATGAAAAGAACTTTCTGTGGATTATCACAGCAGCTGATAAGTACTGGAAGGATGAAGATTTTTTAATTTACAAATCTGTTTAACTTTCTGGCACCAGGAGAGGTACTGCTGGAAATGCCGCTTCCCTATAGCAACCAATCAGATCGCTTCTTTCATTTTTAACAAGGCCTCTGCAAAATGAAAGAAGCGATCTGATTTGCTGCTATGGGCAACTGGGTAACGTTTCCTCTGGACAGGTTGTGATAAATCTCCCCCATTATCTTTACATTCAGTTTAAACAAATCTGATTTGTTTGTCATGAAAAGTATTTGTTTCACATCACTGTGTACACACCTACATTATATAGCTAAAAAAAATATTCTATAATAATAACATTATGCATAACTCTTTTTACACGCACACTATATACAGATGTGGACAAAATTGAAGACCCCATAATGCTCCTTGAAATAACTTGAAACTGACAAAAGTATTAATACATTTTTACTTTTTGTTGGTTTCAAGGTATTTCAGGCAGCATTGTGGGGTTTTGGGGATTACCAACAATTGTATCCAAGTCTGTATAATGCACACACTATACACACATCTGTATTAGAGATGAGCGAACTTACAGTAAATTTGATTCGTCACGAACTTCTCGGCTCGGCAGTTGATGACTTTTCCTGCGTAAATTAGTTCAGCCTTCATGTGCTCCGGTGGGCTGGAAAAGGTGGATACAGTCCTAGGAAACAGTCTCCTAGGACTGTATCCACCTTTTCCAGCCCACCGGAGCACCAGAAAGCTGAACTAATTTATGCAGGAAAAGGCATCAACTGCCGAGCCGAGAAGTTCGTGACGAATCGAATTTACTGTAAGTTCGCTCATCTCTAATCTGTATAATACATCTGTAAATACACACATAATAATAACCCTTAGTTATGCACTAGATATATTGCACACACTATAAACGCAACCGTATGTGGTGGCCCAGTACAGGAGTTGCACCCCTGTATCATTGCTGCCCTGTCAGGCAGACTCCATTTCGTGACCCCTGGGCCACCCCTTGTACCTGTGTCTTATGTATGATCTTAAGTGCCTATGTTATCTAGTGTAATGTACATATATTGTTGTATACCTTTAAGTATTATTGTCATGTGACTGTAACCAGGAAAGGTACCAGTGACCATGTGACCTACAGGGTGACCTATGGGACCCCTCCAGAGTCTCCCCATATAAACCCTGGGTGGAGCTTCCTCTTTCTCTTTGAGTCTTTGCTGAGCTACAGTGGGATCAAGTCCTTAGAGAGTGTCTGGTGTCCTGAGGAGGCCTAAAGCCAACCACGCAGCCACAAGTCCACTACTCCACAGGTGAACGTCAAAACCTGGTAAGCTACAAACGGGGCGAAGTCTGTCTAGACAATCCCAGTCAAGTCAGTCCAAGTCAAACTGTCTGAAGTCAGTGTGGCCCTGCATCAAATTGTCCAAGTCCACTACAAGTCCCAGCAAGCCCTGAGGTCTCTGAAGTCACTGGTCACCTCCGTGGGCCTGGCCAAGCTGTTACCTCTGTCTGACTCAGTAAAGCTGCTGTTGTTCCGTAACTTGGCGTCGGAGTCATTATTTGCCCCAGTGACTAGCCCAGGATCCAGCGGTAAACCTTTGGGTGGTGTAGAGGTTGAACCACGCCCTGGCATCACGAACACAAGTGGTTAATGCCATCTGCCCCTAGGGTAATTCCATCTACCCTCACCACATGCATATCTGTCAATACACACATATATATGAAATTCTGACCCAGGGTGTCTCCAGCTGTTGCAAAACTAAAACTCCCATCATGCCCAGACAGCAGCTGTTGCAAAACTACAACTCCCAGCATTCCCGGACCGCCGTTGGCGGTCCGGGCATGCTGGGAGTTGTAGTTTTGCAACAGCTGGAGACACTCTGGTTGGGAAACCCCGTACTAACCTGTACCCTACACAATCTGTTATGTACATTATATAATATATATATATATATATATATATATATATATATATATATATATATATATATATCAGGTATCATTATGCACCTCACATACAAACTTAACAATATACAAATACAATATAACAATTACAAGAACATAATAACACTGAATATTACCGTATCAGTAAATGTTAGATGCCAGTGAGCAAAATGTCTTTTGATAATGTTATGGCCATGTGATCACTCACATGTTTGGGAGGAGATAGACTTCAGGTTATGGCCAAGAGGGTCTGGCTGCAGACTGGAGCTCCATTCTCAACAGGAAACAAATGACCGTCCCACTCCTGTCACATGATCATCATCGGCACAACACAGCCTGGAGCTTGACCATCCCTATACATGTGACTGATCACATGATCATTTTCTCCTGAAAGGTCCTTTAGCTCAGTGGGATATGGTATTTATTGAAAAGCGTGAACTGTATTGATTTTTATGTGCATATATATTTATCTCTGTATTTATAATGTTGCGTCTATCCATTGTGTATATATAGTACTGTGTGTATAGAATTGAATGAATATTTCAAGATGTATCATAGGTGTGTATCTCATGTATGTCTATAATGTATGTAAATCATAGGGCTGAATAGATTGTTTCTGTATATCTGGAGCTAAAGATAAATATATTAATATATGTGTATGTGTGTGTATATATATATATATATATATATACCTAGAATATTTATCTATAGCTGCTAAAATTTCTCTCTCTCTCTCTCTCTCTCTCTCTCTCTCTCTCTCTCTCTCTCTCTCTCTCTTTTTATATATATATATATATAGTGTGCTTGTACATAGTACAGAATTGTATATATTAGAGATTATAGGACATTAAAGGAGACCTGTAGTGCAATATAACCTATCCCCTAGATCAGGTATAAGCAACCTTCGGCCCTGCAGATGTTTTGGACTACATCTCCCATGATGCTTTGTCAGCATTTTGGCTGTAAGAGCATCATGGGAGATGTAGTCCAAAACATCTGCAGTGCCAAAGGTTGCCTATGCCTGTTCTAGATATAGTTATAGATTGTGGGGGGGGGGGGGGGGGTCTGACCGCTGGGGCCCCCGCGATCTCCTGTACGTGGCTGCGGCAGTCTACAGGAAGTGCTGTGTCGTCCCCAGCAGAAAGCAGCTGCAGACACGCCCCCTCCATGTATCTCTATGGGATATATGGAGGAGGCGTGTCAGCCACCGCATCATGCAGGGACAGAAACGCCCCCTTCCACCATACTGCCACGGCCCCATACAGAAGATTGCGGGGGGCCCCAGCGGTCGGACTCCCCTGTGTTCTATAGCTTATCCCCTAGGGGATAAGTTATATTAGGCTGCAGTTCTCTTTTAATATTAAAGGACATTAATGGTATATCCACACACTTTTAATTGGGCACTGTCAGTATATGTTGTGCATCTTGCCAAAACATTAACCTTTCTAATATACTTCATACATTTTTTTATACATTTTATTTCTATCTTAGTTTAATAGAAATCATGGCTTATACAAAAACACCACTAGGGGTGTCCATACCATCCAGAACATAATCCAACTTCTTTGTCCAAGCTGAAGCACAAACTGGGCCAAAGTCCAGTAAGTGAGTGCAGGACTAACACTCCTCTATGCTTACTCCTGTCCTATCAGACTGCAGAATGAAAACAGAGAGGATGAGGTTAAAGAGCAGCCTGCAGTGATTGGATGAAGAGACCCAGGACAGAACAGCAGACTCAGGGAGGAAATTAATGCATGGTGAGTGAGGGGGCTTGCCTCGAACCTTTCTGAGCAGTGGATGTCAGAATGAGCAGCAGAACAGAGGGATTTGTGAGCCAAATACAGAAGCTAGGCACATAAAAAATGACTTATTGAGTAACATATTTATACATAATTTTTTTCTGTGATATGACAGGTACGCTTCATGAACAAGGACCCACTCCAGCCTGCTTTTGGCTGCTAGAGGTGGTCAGAAAATGCTTTTAACTGACAATCAGTATGAAAATAACCCAACTGGGTTATCACGCTATTTATTTTTGGTTTATTCATCTTGTTCATGCTTGTTTATTTACAGTAGAATTTTCAACTGCTTCAGGGTCAGGGTCCTGGCAAGACATTTCGCAGGTGGAGCCTCCTTACTCGTGCATTGGGTATGGAGAACAGCGATAAACTAATACTGACCACACAGGTGTTGACAACTGAGGTAAATAATAATAATAATAATAAAAAAAAAAGTATTAAATGCATAAATAGAATAAGACAGTAACAACTATCGTAAACATCTATGGGATCAGTTAACAAAAACATTCTAAAAATCTATATTTAATTCATAGCACTATCGTATCCAACTTGGTGATCCAATACGTCTTACATTGGAGCAGATATTTTTATTTTGCTCCTTCTAGACAAATTAAAGTTTGATTACCTGACCACAAAGGCGCAATTGGATGAATGACACTTGGTGCCAAAGGGCATGAATGAAATATGCAGTTTCAAAATGTTTTTATGAACTGACCTCATAGATGTTTACAATAGTTGTTACTATCTTGTTCTAGTTAAGTATCTGTTAATATATTTTTTTTATTAAATTATTCACTTGTTGTGATCATTATGCACCTGTATGATCAGTATAAGTATATCACTGTTCTCCATTCCCAATGTGCATAAGTAAGGAGGGGATGGGATATGAAAACAGGATATGAGGTCGAGATATGAGGTTGGGACATGGGAACAGGATATCAGGTCGGATTATTAGGACAGGATATGAGGGATGGGTAATGAGGACGAGAGTGTCATTTTTGTTTTTTACTCTCCCCCAGAAAGACCGAGCAATGCCGAATACTCTGCTAGTACACTTATAAAATGAAACACATAAATTCAGTGATTAAGAAATAAGACCTAATACTTTTGTCCATGTGGTATAAGGTTGCGCTCCCGTTTGTAACCTCAATTTTCTAAGCAGAATTTCCACTTACCATTTAGTCAAAATAATATTTTTTTCAGTTCAGCTATTTGTTAAACTGGAAGGTTTGGCTCGGAATTGGAGTTCCAGTGCATACCAAAGGTGCTTGATATTAAGATTCAGTCTCGGCAGTGATATTTTTCAAACCATGTAATTGTGGACCTCACTTTGAGTGTATGTGTATATAATATATTATTGTATATCACAACCTTATATGTAATGTTTGTGTTACATCCAGTATGTAATATACTTTTAAAAGTACAGGTGCTGTTTTTGGAAGAAATCAGCTCTGTTTTTCTAATCCTGGATAACCTCGGTAAGAAGCAGGAGTCCTGATCCACTCCACGCCTGCTGTAGGACAGCAACCAGTGGCCTACAAGCATGGGTCATGGGGCAAAGAACCAATGGCTGTTTGCTCCATCGCACATGGCAAATGCCCTTAATTCTCCTGTATTAGCAACCGCAAAGAATCCCAGCCATCAGGGCATATACAAGTTATATATGCATTTCAGTATGGGTAATCCTTTATAAGATAATAGGATGTTTACATAAGATGGGTTTTTTTTCAAGTCTCATTTCACTTTCCCCAAAATAGGTATATTTCCTCACTAATCTAGTAAGGATGGATAAGGACAGAAAACTGATGGCAGAAAGAATTTTAAACCTCGCTGTAGAGATAATCTACCTGCTAACTGGAGAGGTAAGCGATTGTGAAAATCATGTTACATGTCATGACCAGTAACTCCGAAATGGTCACTGTTATTTTAAAACAACTTTCCTCCCTGTGATAGCGTATGTCATCTGTAAATAACTTCATTTACCAAAATAAGTCTTACCCCAGAGAAGGTATTGGCCAATAGATTTTACTTCTCTGTAATCTTGTGTCAACTGCCTGCTATTAGGCTTAATCCATCTCAAGTAACAGATAGACCAGAATGAAATCCAGGAAGGGGGGTGGGGGGGGGGGTAGCTACTGCTTTGTGCAGGAAAAAGAGAGTGTCTAAATTATGTACCTGCAATTTGTGAGTCTGTCTATATCCTCCAGAAATTCTACACTGTGGATAAAAGGTAAATCAAGGTCACCCTCTCATCTCAGCAGCAGTTTGGTGCTTAGTGTAACCACTTACTTGCTGCTGCTGTTTTTCAGTTCTGCTCACATGGCAACTTGCAAAGCAAGTGCATCAGTAACCTCTTCTCCCTCCACATGCCATCTATAATAGTGTACTGTAAAAAACCACCAGTATTTTTTACCAGATCCAAAAAAGGAGCCGCTACAAAGAAAAAATATTTTATTTACTGCTTATTGTAAAAGGACATTTCCAACAAGAAGTAATTGTCCAAAGTGGAGAACCCCTTGAACATACCAAGGACGTGACGGGATAGGTGAAGGGGATGTATAAAGTTAAATTAAAGGAGATGTCCCACGGAGAAAAATTGTACAGGTTTAGGTGCATAAATTAAAGTTATATAAGTTTGTAAATCACTTACATCACCCATCCTGCATGGAAATTATGTTTTCAGCGATTCTTTTGTCAGTCAGGAAGCTCAGCAGTTACAGTTTCTGGTGACTTTCGACCCCCCATTCACCTCCGTTATACTGGGGGCCGTGACGCAACACATTCCCACAATACCCCACGCAGCCTTCAGTTCGGCTGCCCGCCCCGTGCACGGCCTCTGCCCGCCCCATCTCATAAATAATCATTTTCCCCCCTCCCCTCCTACGTGGTTGGCTGAGCAGCTATGAATATGTAATAGCTGCTTCAGCCAATTAGAGCAGCCCCTGCGCACACTTTCACTTTCATTCTTATCCCACGGCAGGTTAGAGCAGGAACTGGCAGTGTTCTGCCCTGCCTCAGTCAAAAAAAACTGTAATCACCCTCATTTGTGCCCTGTATTTGTCCCCCTGCACTCTCCCCTGTCCAGTTTAGCGCTGTGTCCTCCTGGCAGCACTATATTACCGAGGACTCAGCGCTGATTGGAACAAGAATACAGACTTCTATAGCCCAGGAGCGCACTCCCCTGCATCTGGGCTATAGAAGTATATGTCCCTGCTTTGATCAGGGCTGAAGCAGCAGTCATATAGTGCTACAGGTCAGGAGAGGGCATGAGGTATATATCTTTTCTAAAGAGTTGAAAATAAATCGTGTGTGCAGAGGCAGGCACCCCCCCACCCCCCCCCCCCCTGCTTGTAGTACCATTTTTTTGCAAACCAGTGTGCCTTCAGCTGTCCGGGCATGCTGGGAGTTGTAGTTTTGCAACAGCTGGAGGCACCCTGGTTAGGAAAAACACTGTTCTAGGCTATATAAAGCATTGTTCTCTGCTTCTATTCCAGTGTTTTCAAATCAGGGTGCCTCCTGCTGTTGCAAAACTACAACTCCCAGCTTGCCCGTATAGCCTTCAGCTGTCCGGGCATGCTGGGAGTTGTAGTTTTGCAACAGCTGGGGGCACCCTGGTTGGGAAACACTGTTCTAGGCTATATAAAGTATTTTCCCCTAGGCCAGTGTTTCCCAACCAGTGTGCCTTCAGCTGTCCGGGCATGCTGGGAGTTGTAGTTTTGCAACAGCTGGAGGCACCCTGGTTAGGAAAAACACTGTTCTAGGCTATATAAAGCATTGTTCTCTGCTTCTATTCCAGTGTTTTCAAATCAGGGTGCCTCCTGCTGTTGCAAAACTACAACTCCCAGCTTGCCCGTATAGCCTTCAGCTGTCCGGGCATGCTGGGAGTTGTAGTTTTGCAACAGCTGGGGGCACCCTGGTTGGGAAACACTGTTCTAGGCTATATAAAGTATTTTCTCCTAGGCCAGTGTTTCCCAACCAGTGTGCCTCCTGCTGTTGCAAAACTACAACTCCCAGCATGCACAGACAGCCTTCAGCTGTCCGGGCATGCTGGGAGTTGTAGTTTTGCAACAGCTGGAGGCACCCTGGTTGGGAAACACTGTTCTAGGCTATATAAAGTATTTTCCCCTAGGCCAGTGTTTCCCAACCAGTGTGCCTCCTGCTGTTGCAAAACTACAACTCCCAGCATGCACAGACAGCCTTCAGCTGTCCGGGCATGCTGGGAGTTGTAGTTTTGCAACAGCTGGAGGCATCCTGGTTGGGAAACACTGTTCTAGGCTATATAAAGCATTTTCCGATGCTTCTAGGCCAGTGTTCCCCAACCAGTGTGCCTCCTGCTGTTGCAAAACTACAACTCCCTGCATGCACAGACAGCCTTTGGCTGTCCGGGCATGCTGGGAGTTGTAGTTTTGCAACAGCTGGAGGCACACTGGTTGGGAAACCCTGGCACATTTGGAGGGTGCAAAAGAGAAATGTTGTATCATTCTTACTGTAATTAAAAAATAAGACATCCCCTAAAAATAAGCCATAGTGGTAGATGTGTTTTATTGAAAGTAATGAATAGGGACCCCCCTACTCATCTGCCCCAGGTACCTCAGGGATGTCACCATGTCATGAAGCGGTGGCGTCCTTATATGCCCGTGTTTTTTCCAAACCAGTGTGCCTCCAGCTGTTGCAATACTACAACTCCCAGCATGCCCGGACAGCTGAAGGCTGTCCGGGCATGCTGGGAGTTGTAGTTTTGAAACAGCTGGAGGCACACTGGTTGGGAAACACTGGCATATAAGGAGGGTGCAAAAGAGAAATGTATATATATATATATATAAACACACACATGCACATACAGACACACATGTGTAAGTGTGTGTGTGTGTATATGCACATGCAGACATACACATGTGCAAATGTATTTATGTGTATAATATATATATATATATATATATATATATATATATATATATATATATAGATATACACAAACATACATGGGTTAATATATATTTGTTTTCTTTGTATTGCATGTTTCACTTGTGCACATTGATTTACCATGATGGGGCTTTCTTCCTCCGACACTAGTGATGAAAGCTAGATAAGCAAACTGCTTACATAGCTGGATCACTAGCCGGGGAACACGTGCATGAGTGGGGATTGGATGACACAGGCTGCCACCTGTGCTGGGGAAGCTAGGGGGATAGCAGAACGGGGGAGGGTGGGGGAGAAGAGAAATGTGTGGGCGTTATTACATTAATTAGGGGGTGGAGAAGTAAGGCAGTGTAGGCTGGGCTGGAGCCCTGCTAGAAACGAAAGGAACTGTGGGAACCCATGTGCAGACCGGAAGACAGAGAGGTACATGAAGCAGGAAGTAACGGAGTTTCAGCTGGGATTGCGGGCGAACGGAATGGGCAATTTGGACGGGGACCAGGTCATTATGAAGGTAGGAACATGTACTTTAATATGAGCTTTTTTTGTTTTTTAAATTGGGGCATGGGATTTCTTCTTTAACATTTCTCTTCTTGCACAGGATTACATACTAGTGAAGAAAATGTCTGAAGAATGTGGAGGATGGAGCAAAAATAAAGTTCCTATCAATGTGCCTCCACCCCACTCATTAATACATAAGGGAAACTGCTATCAGGAGATCCTGGACCTCACCAACAAGATCACTGAGCTGCTGACAGGAGAGGTGAGTGCAGCAGGGAGGTGTATAAATGATAACCTTGTCAGTGAAGGCAACTAATGGGAACCGCTCATCATGTTCATCTTATGCTAACACCAGGAATCATGATATATACAAAAATAGGGACAGAGACCAATCATTGAAGCATAAAAGAGTCTAGGGAAGTTTGCCTATGAGTTAATCTTTTTATATAGTTCAGAGGTGGCCAACTTTTTAGTCCTAGTTAGGAGACCTTTGGGGACACAGATTCTTATTGATGAACTGTAAAGATCATAAGATAATCTTGTTACAGAAGTTTGGAATAGCAGTTGACAAACAGTAGAGCTATGGAAAAATCAGAGCTCTCTATCGAATATTAGCATATGGATTTTTTCTTTTTTTTTACCATACCAAGAGTCCCATTAGTTAGTGACAAAATGCAAAATGGTCGATTAAGACAAAGCAAATGTGACAAAATGTTTTTGGAAATTGTAATGCTGGAGTCCATTTTCTAGGCAATGCACAAAAAAAGAAAATAAATTGTGCTATAAATAAATCTGTCTGACAATCGTTTACTTTAAATAATCAGTAAGAAGAAGCTTGAAAATCTTCACTGATCTAGAACATGTTACTTTTAAATGTAACATGTAGGGTTGTCCTGCACTGCAAAAAAGTTATTTAGGAGCTTGGGCTGGCAATACTTATTCCCCATAGTTGCTGTTCCGATTGATCCCAGTCCCAATGCTTTACATTGATGACATCTGATGATGCAGGAAATTCTTGCTCAGTAAAGGCGTGAAAAGAAGTGCACCAATAAGTGCTGATCAGCAGGGAATGGACACTGCAGCAACAGGAGATCAGGCCAGTGAGTATTGCCGGTTATCCCAAAATTAAAGGAGTAGTCCAGTGGTGACTCAGTGGTGAACAACTTATCCCCTATCTTAAGGATAGGGGATAAGTTGCAGATCGCGGGGGGTCCGACTGCTGGGGCCCCCTGCGATCTCCTGTACGGAGCCCCGACAGCCCGCGGGGGTCTATGGCAGAGCCCCAACTCTATGGCAGAGCCGAAGCACTGCCTTCGGCAATCTCCGGCTCTGCCATTGAGATGTATTGAGGGGGCGTGTCGGCCGCCGCTTCGTGCGGGGGTCGACACCCGCTATCTGGCCGGAGAGCCTGGCCCCCGTACAGAGAGATCGCAGGGGGCCCCAGCGGTCTGACCCCCGCGATCTCAAACTTATCCCCTATCCTTAGGATAGGGGATAAGTTTTTCACCACTGGACTACCCCTTTGAAACTTAAAACCTATCCATAGGAGAAAATTTTAATCAGCATGTACATTGTGGGGGAGATTTATCAAAACCTGTCAAGAGGAAAAGTTGCTGAGTTGCCCATAGCAACCAATCAGATCGCTTCGTTCATTTTTCAGAAGCCTTTTAAAAAAAAAAAATGAAAGCAATGATCTGATTGGATGCTATGGGCAACTCAGCAACTTTCTCTGGACAGGTTTTGAAAAATCTCCCCCTGTGTGTATAGCATAATAGCTTATAAAGAGATCCATGTATGAAAATCAGGGGAAAGACTAGGGTGGATTACAACAAATCACAGTTTTTTAACGTATAACCACTAACCACTTAATAGCAAAAAAAAAAGGAAGATTTTAATCTAAATAAAGGAGACTAATTTGCATGGCACCCAAGATGGAAGTTAGGAGGGCTTCTTTCAATGGCAGTGGGGGGGGGGGGGGGGGGGGGGGGTAGTGGTGACCTACGTGGATGTAGGTGTTATTGCAGCACATGATTTTTGTGATCTTCGAATATTGAATACATCTTTCTGTTTGATATGTTTTGTGGGATTGAAAGCTATGGAAGACTTCATTAGAGTTTTCTAATAATGATGATTTTTTTTTTTTTTTTTTTCAATCTTTCTACTCTGTGGCCCATCTGGAGTATCGGTTGTTTAATGTCAGTAAGGCCCTTTACCAATGGTTTAGTAAGGATACATTTTATGAAGCATCTTGATTGTCTTTGTTTTCCTCCATGTCACACTAAGGGTATGTTCACACCGAGTAATTGGAGGGGAATTTACTCGAGTTATTTACTCAAGTAATTCAGCTCGCTTAGGGTTCGTTCACATTGCTGTCGGACTCTGCTATTCGGAGTTCCGTCGGCAATCCGGTCAGAATGATGGCACAATTTTTTTTTCTCCACTAAATTCCTGTAAAATTATCGGATCACCGGCAGACCTCATGCAAGTGAACAGGATCCATCAGGACCCGGCTGTAGCCATTTGCACCTAACCCATTTCAGGGTCCGTTCAACTGGAAAAAATGGCCATGTGAACTTAGTCATTTTGCATCAGTGTCGGAATTCTGCTAGCAGAAAACAGAGAATCAAAAAGTCCATTAAAGTCAATGGAACTTTTATTGTTAGAATAATCTTCTCCAATTTCTATTGATTTTAATGGACTTTTCGCTGCTCCGTTTTCTGCTAGCAGAATTCCAACACAAAATTTTGTTCTGCCTGAAAATGTAACATGATCATTCTTCTGGCGGAATCTGCAAGGAAAAGCCCATTGAAGTCAATGGGATTTTTTTTTTTCCAACACAGTCAGAATGACCTGATGAATTAATCCGAGCCCGGACAGGCAAGGAGAATAAAGCAAAAAATAACCAATGCTAACAATATCCAACAGGGTTGTCAATGGGATTTTTTTTCTACTGACAAATGAGTTTCGTGCAGAATTCATGCAAATTCCATATGGAAATTCTGTGTGAATTCCACATGAATTCCACACAAGATAGAAAATGGCAAAAAAAACTAGATTTTCCTGACCAAAATTATTCCTCTTCAATTCCTCAATGTAAACATACCCTAATCCAGAGTCCAGGGTCATTCAGCCAGACGTTTTCCCCTAAGGTTGCATCTTTGTGTATAGGTTCCCATCAGGTGTCAGGATGTCGCTGTCTATTTCTCCATGGAGGAGTGGGAATATTTAGAAGATCACAAAGATCAATATGAGGTTATTATTATGATGAATCAACAGACTCCCATATCACCAGGTAACAGCAAATCCTTGTTCACAGAGTGCAGCTTGGAAGCTGTTTGTTTTGTTAGCTGTATTCATATGGGTCTTTTACTAATGTATCTTTACTGTGGTCTGTTACTTGATTATTATGCTTCTTTTGTAAATCTTACTGTAAAAAATACTTCATCAAAATGTGACATCACTGTGACATGAAGCAAGGATAACTACATGCCATGTGAAATTTGTACCAAAATTCTATGACAATGTATCTGCAATATGCCTTTGTGTTTCAAAATGCTTACATTTTCTTTTACATGGATTTACATCAGTTACCTGTGCCTTTGCTATTGGCTACAAAATGTTAGTAACCCAGAGTAGCTTTGAGGATCACCAAGAAATGTCCATCATCTCATGATCAAATAGGAAATAATGGTCCACATTTTTTAAAGGGGTAGTCTGGGAAAGTAAAACACATCCCCTGTCCGCAGGATGGGGAATAAGTATCTGACCGCTGGGACTCCCCACAATCTCCTGTACAGGGTGCAGCAACTCGCCCATCCTTGGAGTATTCTGGCCCCCATTTTCTGAGACCAGGTCCCATCTCAGTCGCTGATTGGCTGAGCAGACAGACACTCCCGCTTGTCTGGAAAGGAGGGGGAGGCTCTGCTCCTAGGACAGGAAAGTTTCCGTGTACAGGCCCTGTACAGGAGATCACGGGAGGTGCCAGTGGTAGGACTCCCTGCGATCAGACACTTTTTCCCTATCCTGTTCCCCTGACTACCCCTTTAATAACTTATATCACAAAAAAAGAAAAGAAAGGATTTGCTATCAATAAGGACCATAAATTGCACCTTTATTTTAACTCTTGCCTTCAATAAATGATACTTAAAGAGTATGTTCAAGCTTGACCATATGGACTTTTCTTGCCCTTGAAGACAAATATTTTAGGTGTTAGCTGCCACTTAAATCACATTGTTAAAGAGGTACTTCAGCCCTAAGACATCTTATCCCCTATCCAAAGGTTAGGAGATAAGATGTCTGATCGTGGGGGGGGTCCCGCCGCTGGGGACCCCCACAATCTAGCATGCAGTACTCGCCTGTGAGCACTGCAGGAAGGGCTGAGGGCTCCAAGTCTTATGCCTCCCGACCACGGGGACAGAGTATCGTGACGTCACGACTCCACCCCGTGTGACGTCACTCCCCGCCCCCTCAACGGCCATCATGCCCCCTCCCATAGACTTGCATTGAGGGGGCGGGGTGGGGCGGGCCGTGACGTCACACGGGGGCGGAGTCGTGACGTCTCGATACTCCGTCCCCATGGTCAGGAGGCATAAGACTTGGAGCCTCCAGCACTTCCTGCAGTGCTCACAGGTGAGTACTGCATGCTAGATTGCAGGGATCCCCATTGGCAGGACCCCTGCGATCAGACATCTTATCCGTTATCCTTTGTATAAGGGATAAGATGTCTAAGGGCTGGAGTACCCCTTTAACTGAATACCATGTTTAGGTCATTGTGTTCAGTGACTGCGTATGTCTTTTGCAGATGACTCGGATAAGGATGAAACTTTAGAGAGATGTCCCTATCCTCTGTTTACCAAGGATTATTCAGAGGAATATCAGTATATCCCACAGGATCATCAGGTAGATGGAACTACCAAATACTGAATATGATAGGTTCCGTCTTCAGTAATATATTTTTCACATTATTCTATTTTTTTATTTTCTTAAAATATATAGATGAACTGAAATTAGGTACACCTGGTACAAAATGTACGCTCCTGCCTTCAAATATATTATTCATTATGGTTTCTTCTTAAATTTTACATCTGTTTTTCTTAATTTAAAAACATTGGTTTCATATGTGGTGAACTAGGTTACAAATGTGAGTGATATGAAGATTGAAGACAAGCCACATGTGGGTGTAACCCAGCTGTGTGAGGAGAAGCAGGCAATTCTTACAGATATCGGTGAGTGATATCCATTATATTATATAAAAGATCAACTATTCTTCCTTAGTTTCCAGAGTAATATTTTATGATATGTTGTAGGGATGTCCCGATACTGAAACTGCTATTGGCACTGATACTAGACATTTGCACGACTACTTGTACTCCTGCAGATGTCCCCGATTCCTATGACGATACTTACACACCATAAAAAAATAATAAAAATCCCTCTTACCTCTCCTCTGTTCCTGTGTTGGGGACTCTTCGTCGTTCTCTGTGTTATCCGGGGTGGTGCAGGACCTTCTTCTTTGCACTGTTATCCAGAGAGGTACAGGACATAATTTCAGCGTGCAACAGGTCCTGCACCACTCCAGATAATGAAACAAAGGAGAAAGTTGTCTACTAGTCCAGATAACAGAGCGATCGATGAAGAAGCCTCAGTGCAGGAACGGAGGAGAAAATGGATTTTTATAACTTTTTTGGGGAGGAGACTCCTACTCAGTCTTAAAAAAAAAAATGGTAAGGACTTCCCTACTATGTTGTCATCTGTCAGTACAGTATTGAAAATAAAATCTGCCCATAGATTTATAAATAAAATCTGCCCATAGATTTATTGGGGTAGATTTATCATACTCTGTGTAGAGCAGTGCTTCCCAAGCAGGGTGTCTCCACCTGTTGCAAAACTACAACTCCCAGCATCTGTCCGGGCATGCTGGGAGTTGTAGTTTTGCAACAGCTGGTGGCACCCTGGTTGGGAAACACTGGTGTAGAGGTAGAGTGGTGCAGTTGTCCATAGAAACCAATCAGATTGCTTCTTTCATTTCTCAGAGGCCTTTTTATAAATGAAAGAAATTATCTGATTGGTTGCTATGGGCAATTGCACCACTCTTCCTCTACAAAGGGTTTATTAAACCTTTCACACTGTGTATAAACATTCTCTGTTCTAAACATTTATTTAGTAAAAGTTACCTATTTGCAGTGCAACCAGGGTCTTGGTTTCCTTTGGCATTTGTACCATCAAGGGCACTCCAACTACCATTGGCCAGGACATTGTTAACCAGGGTGTGCTCCAGGGGACTTGATAGCAACACTCTTGTGCAGACCCTCCTTTCTTACAGTTGTAGTGACCCCCAGAGAGGTGTTCTGGACCAAAGACCCTCTCTAGCTACTGTGACCAAGACTTCCTACTGGGTGTGAGACTACAAGTACCAGCTGACCCTCTCAACAACACCTGTGACACCCCAACAGGTCACTGCTTTTATCTTTGCAAAATCTTTATGTGGTGTCAGCGGGGTGCAATGCAGGGAAGCTGTTATAACCCAAGGGGCAGATGTTATTAACCCCTTCCTTTCGTGACGCCAGGGCATGGTTTAGCCTCAACCACCCAAAGGTAATACCGCTGGTCCTGGGCTAGGCACAGGGGCAGTGAAGACACAGACGCCAAGTTACGGACAACGGTAGCTTTACTGAGGGTAAACAGGTGATACAGTCTATGCAGTATGGCCAATATCCTAAGGAGGTGACAGTGACACAGGGGGACCTCGCAGGCTTGCTGGGACTTGCAGTATGTAGAGACACTTTAGTGCAGGTCACGGTGACTATACAGAAGACTTGAGTTGACTGACTTGACAATTGACATGAAGATGACTTTGAGCTTACTTGAGCTGACTTGTGGCAGCAGACTTTAGGCTTGAGGCCTCCAATTCTCTGGACACACTATGTACGACGTCTTGACTGCACTGGACCTCAGGAACAAGAGAGAGATTGCAGCCCCTCCCATGGTTATATAGGGGGCTGTGCAAGAAGCCCATAGGTCACTTGGGGGCTCACCTGGTCACTAGTGCCTCCTGGGTAACAATCACATGGTATAACTTTAATCACACTGTACAAACTATTAAAGGTACAATACACTTTATAAGGAATAACATATTTACAATGGGGGTAACAATCCAGGGGGCCCTGAGGACATAAAGGGACTCTTCTGACAGGGCAGGAGAAGAATACGGGGAAACACCATCCCGTACTGGATCACCACATTTAAAAATCTCTGAAAAAACAGATTCCAGTAAACATCAAGAATCTTGACATATGATCTTATTAAGCAGAGGGATGCTCATCTCCATACTCCTTCAGATAGCACAGATCCCCTATGGTAAATTAACAAAATTCACAAAAGTTTCCCTACTTTGGGAGGCTGTATATGGGAAGATATGACAATAAAAACTGTAGCATTCTAACTGTGGTAATATCTATGTCAAATTACAAATGTCATGACAAGGTATGTATTGTGATTTGCAAAAACATTGATTAAACTTTTTTCCTATTTTCAGCAGAAAGCTACAACAAAAACTTTGCAGACAATCTTCGTTTACCTCCTGATTATGAAGTAATTTATAAGAATATCACAAATATACCATCTGTTCTCTACAGCAGAGAACCAGCTACTGATCCCACTAATCTAAAGGAATCTTCATATGATCCATCACAGATTGTCAAACAAAGTACAGGAGACAAAGATGGCACAATATTTTCATGTTTTGAATGTGGGAAACATTTTAAAAGAAAATCTATTCTTTCCATGCATGAAAGAATTCACAATGCTGAGAGGCCATTTTCATGTTCAGAATGTGGGAAAAGTTTTACTCAGAAAACCTATCTTTTTGAACATCAGAGAGCTCACACAGGAGAGAAGCCATTTTCATGTTCTCAATGTGGGAAATGCTTCACAAGGAAATCAAGTGTTGTGAAACATCTGAAAACTCACACCGGAGAAAAGTCATATTTATGTTCACAATGTGGGAAATGTTTTATGCAGAAGTGTGATCTTGTTAAACATCAGTTTATTCATACAGAGGAGAAGCCATTCTCATGTACAGAATGTGAGAAAAGGTTTAGCCAGAAGTCCTTCCTTGTTAAACATCAGATAATTCACACAAGTAAGAAAGCATTTGTATGTTTAGAATGTGGTAAAAGTTTTCGCTACAAGTCTGATCTTGTAAATCATCAGTTAATCCACACTGGGGAGAAGCCATTTTTATGTTCAGAATGTGGGAAATGTTTTACAAGGAAATCAAATCTTGTTGAACATCAAAAAACTCACACAGGGGAAAAGCCATTTTCATGTTCGGAATGTAAGAAAAGGTTTAGGCAGAAGTCTGATCTTGTTAAACATCAGAGAATTCACACAGGGGAAAAACCATTTCCATGTTCAGAATGTGGGAAATGTTTCGTCCAGAGGTCTGATCTTGTTAATCATCAGCTAATCCACACTGGTGAGAAGCCCTTTTTATGTTCAGAATGTGGGAAGTGTTATAACCATAGGTCAGCTCTTTCTCAGCATAAGAAGCGAAGCCATTTTAATGTACAGACTATAGAAAATGTTGTACTTTAGATGTAGTGCTCTAGTAAAATAAAATAAATTATTGTACCCTTGAAAAATCTGTTCCGAAAATTTTTTATGGACAAATTTGTCTGTTATTTCCTTGTAAATTGTAATGATGCAAAGTAAAAGCAACTAAACATATTGCACCTTTGCAGTACTGATTCCCACCACAGCTTTCACATTAGGAGCTTTACACAGGGTTATCCTTGGCCCCCATCCTTGGTTCAGCCCTCCCCAAGGCTCTCATATAGGCATGTGCATGCTTGACTGCCACTGTATTTAACCCCTTAAGGACCAGGCCATTTTACACCTTAAGGACCGGAGCGTTTTTTGCAATTCTGACCACTATCACTTTAAACATTAATAATTCTGGAATGCTTTTAGTTATCATTCTGATTCCGAGATTGTTTTTTCGTGACATATTCTACTTTAACTTAGTGGTAAAATTTTATGGTAACTTGCATCCTTTCTTGGTGAAAAATCCCAAAATTTGATGAAAAAAATGAAAATTTTGCATTTTTCTAACTTTGAAGCTCTCTGCTTGTAAGGAAAATGGATATTCCAAATATATTTTTTTTGGGTTCACATATACAATATGTCTACTTTATGTTTGCATCATAAAATTTATGAGTTTTTACTTTTGGAAGACACCAGAGGGCTTCAACGGTCAGCATCAATTTTCCGATTTTTCACAAAATTTTCAAACTCTCTATTTTTCAGGGACCAGTTCAGGTTTGAAGTGGATTTGAAGGGTCTTCATATTAGAAATACCCCATTATAAAAACTACACCCCCCAAAGTATTCAAAATGACATTCAATAAGTGTTTTAACCGTTTAGGTGTTTCACAGGAATAGCAGCAAAGTGAAGGAGAAAATTCAAAATCTTCATTTTTTACACTCGCATGTTCTTGTAGACCCAATTTTTGAATTTTTGCAAGGGGTAAAAAGGAGAAAATTTTTACTTGTATTTGAAACCCAATTTCTCTCGAGTAAGCACATACCTCATATGTCTATGTTAATTGTTCGGCGGGCGCAGTAGAGGGCTCAGAAGGGAAGGAGCGACAAATGGTTTTTGGGGGGCATGCCGCATTTAGGAAGCCCCTATGGTGCCAGGACAGCAAAAAAAAACACATGGCATACCATTTTGGAAACTAGACCCCTCAGGGAACGTAACAAGGGGTAAAGTGAACCTTAATACCCTAAAGGTGATTCACGACTTTTGCATATGTAAAAAAAATATATATATTTTTTACCTAAAATGCTTGGTTTCCCAAAAATTTTACATTTTTAAAAAGGGTAATAGCAGAAAATACCCCCCAAAATTTGAAGCCCAATTTCTCCCGATACAGAAAACACCTCGCATGGGGGTGAAAAGTGCTCTGCTGGCGCACTACAGGTCTCAGAAGAGAAGGAGTCACATTTGGCTTTTTTGAAGGAAATTTTGCTCTGGGGGCATGCCGCATTTAGGAAGCCCCTATGGTGCCAGAACAGCAAAAAAAAAAAAACACATGGCATACCATTTTGGAAACTAGACCCCTCGGGGAACGTAACAAGGGGTAATGTGAACCTTAATGCCCTACAGGTGTTTCACGACTTTTGCATATGTAAAAAAAAAAAAAAAAAATTTTACCTAAAATGCTTGTTTTCCCAAAATGTTTACATTTTTAAAAAGGGTAATAGCAGAAAATACCCCCCAAAATTTGAAGCCCAATTTCTCCCAATTCAGAAAACAACCCATATGGGGGTGAAAAGTGCTCTGCTGGCGCACTACAGGTCTCAGAAGAGAAGGAGTCACATTTGGCTTTTTGAAAGCGAATTTTGCTCTGGGGGCATGCCGCATTTAGGAAGCCCCTATGGTGCCAGGACAGCAAAAAAAAACCCACATGGCATACCATTTTGGAAACTAGACCCCTCGGGGAACGTAACAAGGGGTAGTTTGAACCTTAATACCCTACAGGTGTTTCACGACTTTTGCATATGTAAAAAAATATATATTTTTTTTACCTAAAATGCTTGTTTTCCCAAAAATTTTACATTTTTAAAAAGGGTAATAGCAGAAAATACCCCCCAAAATTTGTTAGGCAATTTCTCCCGAGTACGGCGATACCCCATATGTGACCCTAAACTGTTGCCTTGAAATACGACAGGGCTCCAAAGTGAGAGCGCCATACGCATTTGAGGCCTAAATTAGGGACTTGCATAGGGGTGGACATGGAGGTATTCTACGCCAGTGATTCCCAAACAGGGTGCCTCCAGCTGTTGTAAAACTCCCAGCATGCCTAGACAGTCAACGGCTATCTGGCAATACTGGGAGTAGTTGTTTTGCAACAGCTGGAGGCTCCGTTTTGGAAACAGTGGCGTACCAGACGTTTTTCATTTTTATTGGGGAGGGGAGGGGGGCTGTATAGGGGTATGTGTATATGTAGTGTTTTTTACTTTTTATTTTATTTTGTGTTAGTGTAGTGTAGTGTTTTTAGGGTACAGTCGCACGGGCGGGGGTTCACAGTAGTTTCTCGCTTGCAGTTTGAGCTGCGGCAGAAATTTTGCCGCACCTCAAACTCGCAGCCCGATACTTACTGTAATCCTCCGCCCATGTGAGTGTACCCTGTACGTTCACATTGGGGGGGGGGAACATCCAGCTGTTGCAAAACTACAACTCCCAGCATGCTGGGAGTTGTAGTTTTGCAACAGCTGGAGGCACACTGGTTGTGAAACACCGAGTTTGGTAACAAACTCAGTGTTTTGCAACCAGTGTGCCTTCAGCTGTTGCAAAAGCTACAACCCCCAGCATGTACGGACAGCGGAAGGGTATGCTGGGTCTTGTAGTTATGCAACAGCTGGAGGCATACTACTTTGGCTGGGGATGCTGGGGATTGTAGTTATGCAACAGCTGGAGACACACTGGTTTGCTACTTAACTCAGTGTGCCTTCAGCTGTTGCAAAACTACAACTCTCAGCAGTCACCGACAGCCAACGGGCATGCTGGGAGTTGTAGTTATGCAACCACCAGATGCACCACTACAACTCCCAGCATGCACTTTAGCTGATTGCGCAAGCTGGGAGTTGTAGTTACACAACAGCTGAAGGTACACTTTTCCATAGAAAGAATGTGCCTCCAGCTGTTGCAAAACTACAAGTCCCAGCATGCCCATAAGGGAATGCTGGGAGTTGTGGTGGTCTGCCTCCTGCTGTTGCATAACTACAGCTCCCAGCATGCTCTTTTTGCATGCTGGGAGCTGTTGCTAAGCAACAGCAGGAGGCTGTCACTCACCTCCAACGATCCTCGCCGCACAGGTCAGTCCCTCGTCATCTCCGCCGCCGCCGCTGCTCCTGGGGCCCCGATCCCAACAGGGGCGCCGGGGATCGGGGTCCCCAGCACCCGGGGTGCACGTCCCGTACCCGCTCACATCCTCCGGAAGAGGGGCGGAGCGGGTTGCGGGAGTGACACCCGCAGCAGGTGCCCTGATTGGTCGGCCGGTAATCCGGCCGACGAATCAGGGCGATCGTGAGGTGGCACCAGTGCCACCTCACCCCTGCTGGCTCTGGCTGTTCGGGGGCCGTCTCTGATTGCCCCGATCAGCCAATAATTCCGGGTCACCGGGTCACTGGAGACCCGATTGACCCGGAATCCGCCACAGATCGCTGGGCCCCCTGGGCGATATGCCCCGATGCCTGCTGAACGATTTCAGCAGGCATTGGGGACCGGCTCCGCTCCAGATGGTTGCGGGGGGCCGGTAAAACACATGACGTTCTCATACGTCATGTGTCCTTAAGGACTCGGAAATGGAGACGTATGAGAACGTCATGTGTCCTTAAGGGGTTAAACTCCACCTTAGCATCGCCATGCAATGCTAACTGGAAGACTTTTATAGGCATTGCTATTTGAACAAACTTTGCATAGATCAATGATACAAGTGAATGTAAGAAACTATGTGAAATGTCTTATTAGACAAAAATGCTTCTTTCTCCTGTTATCAAACTTCTACCCTCTTCCTGCTGCTAAACTTTTCCTTTTTGCTTAGCTTTTACCCCGTGTCTGCATGACATGCCATACAAGTCTATGAAGAGGGGAGATATATGGGAAGAAAAGTGCCTGAAACATATACAGGCTGCAGAAAGACAGCACAGTTAGCTTTGTAAATAGAGATCTCACCCCAGGGCTTTAAACACCATTCAGACTGCTCCAGCTGCTTAGACTTGTACACACAGATATAGAACCATCTAAATAGTAGTTCAAATAGTACAGGATCTCCTTCTCTGTGTGTAAAGTGTATGGGAGACACTACAGATGAGCGAACTTACAGTAAATTCGATTCGTCACGAACTTCTCGGCTCGGCAGTTGATGACTTTTCCTTCATAAATTAGTTCAGCTTTCAGGTGCTCCGGTGGGCTGGAAAAGGTGGATACAGTCTTAGGAAAGAGTCTTCTAGGACTGTATCCACCTTTTCCAGCCCACGGGAGCACCTGAAAGCTGAACTAATTTATGCAGGAAAAGTCATCAACTGCCGAGCCGAGAAGTTCGTGACGAATCGAATTTACTGTAAGTTCGCTCATCTCTAGGAGATACCATAGAGCAGTGGTCTTCAACCTGCGGACCTCCAGATGTTGCAAAGCTACAACTCCCAGCATGCCCGGACAGCCAACGGCTGTCCGGGCATGCTGGGAGTTGTAGTTTTGCAACATCTGGAGGTCCGCAGGTTGAAGACCACTGCCATAGAAGCTCTACCCTCCAGCTCTGGGAGAACTGAAAATTTTAGATTAAAGGGTATTCCGGGATTTTTTTTATTTTACTGCTACAGGGGCTGAATAGTTAGTGTGCATGATTTAGTGTCTGTACCTGTGTGATGGTGGTCTCACAATTCTTATGTGATTTTTTTTTTCCCCTAATGTTTATTTTTAACAGCATACAAAATGAGTGTCGTCTCAGGTTTTCCCAGGTTGCCAAGTGGCCTGAGACATTACATCACTAGTCAGTTGTTCAGAGGGAGCCTGTCTGTGCTTCAATGGGTGGAGCGACCGCTGGGTGGGAGGAAGATCATTCTGTTTTTGCAACAGCTGGAGGCACCCTGGTAAGAAAACACTGGTCTTTTGCATTGAAGGGTGCACAGGTGTGTTTCAATGGGTGGGGTGGCTGATGTATGGGAGGGAAAAAAGTGACCTCACACTTACAAACAAGGAATTATTGGATTTGTACTTTAAGGGAACAAAACTGCCACAGGAAATAGCCAGTTTACGAAAGAATTGCCACAACATTTAACCCTAAGACAAGCACAGATCCTTTCAAAGCATGGGTATTACTGTCTGGCAGGTATGCACTAAAATCACCTTTAAAGGGGTATTCCAGGAAAAAAAAAAAAAAATTATCTCAACTGGCTCCAGAAAGTTAAACAGATTTGTAAATTACTTCTATTAAAAAATCTTAATCCTTTCAATAATTATCAGCTGCTGAAGTTGAGTTGTTCTTTTCTGTCTGGCAACAGTGCTCTCTGCTGACATCTCTGCTTGTCTCGGGTACTGCACAGAGTAGAATAGGTTTGCTATGGGGAATTTCTTCTAAACTGGGCGGTTCCCGAGACACGTGTCATCAGAGAGCACTTAGACAGAAAAGAACAACTCAACTTCAGAAGCACATAAGTACTGAAAGGATGAAGATTTTTTTAATAGAAGTAATTTACAAATCTGTTTAACTTTCTGGAGCCAGTTGATATATATAAAAAAAAGTTTTCCCCTGTATAACCCCTTTAACCCCTTAAGGACCAAGGATGTACAGGTACGTCCTTGGTCCTGCTCCCGTGATATAACGCGGGGTTGCACGGTAACCCCACATCATATCACGGCGGGCCCAGCGTCATAGTGAAGCCGGGACCCGCCGCTAATAGCACGCAGCGCTGTATTAACCCTTTAGCCATGCGCTCAGAGCTGAGCCACACGGCTAAAAGCGAAAGTGAAAACTGCCAGTTAACTCAGTGGGTTCTTCGGGATAGCCGTGGCGAAATCGCGGCATCCCGAACAGCTTACAGGACAGCGGGAGGGCCCCTACCTGCCTCCTCGCTGTCCGATCGCCGAATGACTGCTCAGTGCCTGAGATCCAGGCATGAGCAGTCAAGCGGCAGAATCATCGATCACTGGTTTCCTATGAGAAACCAGTGATCAATGATGAAGATCAGTGTGTGCAGTGTTATAGGTCCCTATGGGACCTATAACACTGCAAAAAAAAAAGTGAAAAAAAAAAGTGAATAAAGATCATTTAACCCCTTCCCTATTAAAAGTTTGAATCACCCCCCTTTTCCCATTAAAAAAAAAAAACACAGTGAAAATAAAAATAAACATATATGGTATCGGGGGCGTGGCCTGGCAGCCGAGGCGCATGGTCGGGTGAAAGCAGAGCTCCGCAGCCTAACCCGTTCTAGCGACGATATAATAGCTCACACCCGGACGTGACCAGCTCTAACCTTCCTCCCTACCTTCCTCAACATGCCGGGCAGACGCAAGAGACTCACCCGGCGGGGATCGCTAACGAGATTCTCCTTTATCCCCCGGGAGGCCTTCACACAAGATGGCGCCGACGGACAGGACGCAGCAGTGTCTCCTGTGCAGCAGTTCTCCCCGTGCGCCATGCCGGAGCGCCTGCACTCACCACAATGGCGGCGATCATCCTCAGTTCCGGAGCTCCGTGATCTGGCAGCAAAATCTCCCCACCGGGATCCTACCTCTCCCGAGCGGTGTACGCGGAGCTCGGACGCGAAGTTACAGGGTGAGTCGCAAAATGCTTGCTCCTCTCCTGGGGGGACATTGCAAACCGCCCTAGGCTCATTATACAGAGGCCTTGAGAATTATCTGCAGACCCCTGCATCCATTCAGATGCCAGTTAAAGCAGGCAGCCAGGAAGGACTTCCTATACAGAAGCTACCTATAGCTGACCCTCTGGCTGATATGCCAGTGCTTGGTCAGTCCCTTACAGATACAGCAATGAGGAACATGCTTATGCTACTCAGAACCACCATGCTGCAGGATATACATACAATTGTGACCCCGCTGCAGAATTCAGTGCAATCCTTGGGACAGAGAGTCGACCACATAGAAGGGAAGTTCAGTGAATTTGCTACCTCTCACAATGCTTTGATTGATTCCCAATATGTAGTGGAAGATGAACTGTCTGTACTTAAAGCAAAAATTGCAGACCTTGAGGACAGAAGTCGTCGCAATAACATTAAACTCCGTGGCATTTCAGAAAGTGTAGCTCCTGCAGACATCCCTGAGTATGTCCAAACCTTGTTGCAAACTGTTTTACCTGATAGTGCACCTCGAGATCTAATCATAGATAGGGCACACCGTATCCCCAGACCCAAGCATTTGGAAGAGTCGGTCCCTAGGGACATTTTGGCCCGCGTGCACTTTTACCATACTAAAGAACGCTTTATGGAAGTCGCCAGAAAGAACAACGGCCTTCCAGCACCTTATCATAAGATCTCTGCATATGCTGATTTATCGGCCACCACACTTCAAGCTAGGAGAAGTCTCCTACCACTTACTACGGCTCTACGGTCTGCCAAAATACTCTACAGGTGGGGTTTCCCACTTCGGCTCCTGATCCGCAAGGACAATAAGGTCCACGTGATACGCACCCTCACGGAGGGAGAAGAATTGCTTAAATCTTGGGACATTGTTTTGCCTCCTGCAGCCTCTCCAAAGAAATTCAGCAGACCTGTGCAAGTGGAGAAGGATTGGTCAACAGCCTGATTTTTTTGTCTGTCCTCTTTCTGTATATCCAGTCCGGACTGTGTTTTTATTTCTTTTTTCTTGATAATTTGATGCGGGCTCTGGTGAAACACCCATGTCCTCTGGCTTCAGTGCAGACTCTAACCCCCACTCCGTGGATAACGGCACTAGTCTACATGTGTCGTTTTTTTTCTGTTTGTTTTTTGTTTTGTTCTCTGTTCTTTGTTCTCTATGTCGTGACATACGCACATTATCTTGGTCCTAAGTATCTGTTCTACTCTCACTTGACAGGCGCATGCTGGCTGGGAGATGCGCCCTGTCTTCCATATAATATTTTCCTGCATTATTATTTAGTTTTTTCTTTGTATGATTTATTAATATGTCTATAGTATTTACTAGTATAAATGCGAATGGTCTAAACACTCCATATAAACGATCTCAGTTATGGCAAGAGGTACAAACCACTAAATGTGATATATTGTGTGTACAGGAGACGCATTTGATAGCGAAGGATGCTTTCCGTGTAAAACACCCTGCTTTTTCTCACATATATCATTCTCATTTTAGTTCTAAGGCCCGCGGAGTCCTGATTGCAATAAGGAACACGTTGGCCTTCTCGCTACACGAGGTGGTGTCGGACCCCCAGGGCAGGTATGTGATCCTACGCTGTTCCATTAGTGCCGCTAAATATACAATAGTTTCCCTGTATGCCCCTAATGTGGGTCAACTGAGATTTGTTAAACGTTTATGCCATACAGCTCAACTACCCGCGTGGGGATCTTTGGTCGTCTGCGGCGATTTTAACTCTGTAGCTGACTCTGCTTTAGACTCTACTTCTTCTTCCCGCTTTCCCTCTTCATCCCTTAACCCTATCCTATCTGACTTTGACATGTATGACATTTGGCGCATCCAACACACCAGTGAGAAAGATTATACATTCCATTCAGGAGTTCATAACTCCTATTCTCGTATAGATATGTTCTGGATAGATAGAGGTTTGTTATCTAACGCCATGGCCACCACTATAGCTACAATTAAATGGTCGGATGATGCTGCCATTACTCTCCAACTAAAAGATGCCTTTTCCTCACCTCCATCTTATACATGGCGCAGCAATCCTTTTTTATGGTCACACCCTACATATGCTAAATACTTGCATCGTGACATCACTGAATATTTTTCCACCAATATACACTCCGTCTCGGACCCAATTATTTTGTGGAACTGCCATAAGGCTGTTATTAGAGGACATTGCGTTAAATACGGCTCTATTCTAAAAAGGGAGAGGGAGAGACGACTAGAGGATATCTTATCTCAATTAAAACAGGCCGAGCTCACCAATAAAACCTCTCCCTCTGCAGAAACAGCCCGGATAGTTGTTGATCTGAGGAGAGACTTGCGTTGTCATCTATTATTGTCCTATGAAAAATCCCATCGAAAATTGCAGGCTAGATATTATTCCCAGAATAATAAGGCAGGAAAATTACTAGCTAATAGACTAAAGAAACATCAAATGAAAGCTAGAATCCCCTACTTACTGCATCCGACCACGAATGAAAAACTTTACACCCCAACTGATATTGCCAACGGTTTCCAGGCCTTCTATACCCACCTCTACAACTTGCGAGACTCTATCCCCTCACCCCCCGATATAGCTAGTATAACCAATTCTTATCTCTCGCGTTTACAGTTACCCAGACTCTCTACTGAGCAGCTTCTATCCCTGAACGCTGAAATCACCACAGATGACATTCTGCTCGCAATAACCTCCCTCCCTGCCGACAAGGCGCCAGGCCCTGATGGCTTTGTTAATTCATACTACAAAGCGTTTAAACATATTTTAGCTCCACATCTGGCAGCTGTCTGTCGGACTGCGATGTCTTTGGGTAGTTTCCCTGTTGAAAACCTTCAAGCCACTATCACTACACTGCCCAAACCTGGCAAGCCTCCTGATCGCCCTCCAAATTTTCGGCCAATTTCTCTGCTAAACCAGGATGTAAAGATTTTTGCAAAATTGTTAGCTTCCCGCATATCCCCTTTTTTACCTTTTTTAATCAGAGCGGACCAATCTGGGTTCGTTGCGGGCAGACAGGCTTCCGATAACACTAGGCGATTATTAAATATTTTCTATCATCTGGAAAAAACTGGAAGTCCCGCATTAATCTTAGCCTTGGACGCCGAGAAGGCCTTCGACCGCCTCCGGTGGTCGTATGCCTTCTCGGCCCTCCAACATATGGGTTTTTTGGGAGGCATCCTATCAGCACTTCAGTCTTTATACTCCACACCCTCTGCTAGAGTGCTCGCTAATGGTACTCTCTCTGATCCTTTTAATATCACTAACGGCTCCCGCCAGGGATGTCCCCTGTCACCTCTAATCTATATCCTATCCATGGAGCCTTTGGCTCAAGCAATCAGGTTGGACGGGGACATCTCTGGCGTCAAAATTGGCCCAAAAACACATGTCATTTCGTTATATGCGGATGATGTCATTCTTTCTTTAACTAATCCAGAAATCTCCCTCCCAACAGTCATGCACAACATTTTAATATTTGGGGACATTTCATATTATCACCTTAACCAAACTAAAACCCAAGCCTTACCTATTAATCTCTCTCCATCCTTATTCTCTTCTTTAAAATCTACCTTTTCTTTTGACTGGCAACCGACCTCTTTACAATATTTGGGTATTCGTTTATCATATCCACACAACACCCTGTATAAGGAAAATTATATACCCTTACTATCATCTGTCGCCACTGAAATAGAGCATTTAGCGGCCTCTGAAATCTCTTGGGTGGGCAGGGTTGCCACTTTCAAGATGTTTATCCTTCCCCGATTTCTATACTTATTCCGCACTCTTCCTATAACCCTACCTCCTACATTCTTTACTAAAGCTCAAGCACTTCTCTCTTCATTCATATGGGCTGGCAGACGACCAAGGCTTTCTGTGCAAATATTAAAGAAACAACCTGATATGGGTGGGCTTGGCTCCCCGGATTTAAAAGTCTATTATATAGTTACTTTGGTTTCCTTGTTGCGGCACTGGTGGAATACGCAGTCGGATCTCCCATGGGTGGAGATGGAGAATTACTATTCATTCCCTTACTCGACCAGGGACCTCTTATACTTACCTTACTGGAATTTACCTTCCCCAATATTGTCCAGCCCTTTAATGAAGGCTGCACACCAAGCATGGATCTATTATATACATAACTCTAAACCTTCTGCCCCCCCATCCTTTAGAATTTTACCGCTTACAGTTCTACAAGCTAGTATTCCCAACCTAGACTTAACGTCTTGGATTAACCAGGGACTGACACATGTTGATCTACTGATGGAGTCCTCTAATCTGGCCTCCTTTCAGAAATTGAGTGAGGTTTATTCCCTCCCATCCCACGACTTTTTTAAATACCTTCAAATCAGACATTTTTTACAATCACTGACTCTCACCTCCGCCTCCACCCATGGACTCGCTCTTAAACATCTAGCTACACCCCTTAAAGGTTTAAAATATTTATATAAAAACATGCTCCCCACAACCAAACTTATTAAATCATACCCTCTGCGTATCTGGGAGCGAGAACTATCTTGTTTTTTCACGGTCGAAGACTGGCAAACGGCTTTTAAAACAATACATTCTGTTTTCCAATGTTCATCTCATGTTGAGTCAGCGTTGAAAACTATTTTGCGCTGGTACTATATGCCAGATAGATTGGCACGCATATACCCGGGGGTATCTCACTTGTGTTGGAGGGGTTGTGGCTCATTGGGATCGTTGTTCCATATTTTATGGTCATGCCCTCTCATTGCCCCCTTTTGGAGAGCGTGCAAACTGTTACTGTTTAACCTATTAGGTTCTACAATACCATGGACCCCACAATCAGTACTGCTGTTTCTTAACTTGCAACTGATCCCACATAGCCTGCGTGACCTCTTTTGTATAATTTGCATATTAGCAAAAATTCTCATAGTTAGTAATTGGAAATCTTCTCTCATACCTGCCATAGATGATCTTATTAATAAAATTAACACTACTTATTCGTACGAAAAAATCATAGCATTGGGCTCTGGAAGATATCCGAAATTTGTAAGTAGATGGACATGCTGGCAATCCTCTTCTCATTGCAAGGATATTTAAGATGGGCAGTAACCTTTCAAATATATATAATGGTGGTATAGTGATATGTAACTGTGTGATTAGACCATTCGCAAACAATAGGTTTTTGTAATGACATTGATTTATTTAGGAGACAGACGAAATATTGAATGTAGAACAGACTTGGAAAACATACTAGCTAGGTATATTGCATGATCACATAGGACCGTTACACGTGACACCTGAAAGGACTAACCAAAACAAAAAGTATGTCACTTTGTTGTTGTTATTTGTTGTATATCAGTGCACATAACACTTGGAAGTATTGCTTGTTTTATTTGCTTATGGAACGGCGTGATGTCAAAAGCGCTGACCTTGATAAGTGTACTGCTCTTGTTTCTTGTTGTTATACATAAAACTCTTTAATAAAAAACTATTTGCAAAAAAAAAACAAAAAAAAAACAAAAAAACATATTTGGTATCACTGCGTGCGGAAATGTCCGAATTATAAAAATATATCATTAATTAAACCGCTCGGTCAATGGCGTACGCGCCCAAAAATTCCAAAGTCCAAAATAGTGCATTTTTGGGCACTTTTTATATCATTTAAAAATGAATAAAAAGCGATCAATAAGTCCTATCAATGCAAAAATGGTACCGTTAAAAACTTCAGATCACGGCGCAAAAAATGAGCCCTCATACCGCCCCATACACAGAAAAATAAAAAAGTTATAGGGGTCAGAAGATGACAATTTTAAACGTATTAATTTTCCTGCATGTAGTTATGATTTTTTCCAGAAGTGCGACAAAATCAAACCTATAAAAGTAGGGTATCATTTTAACCGTATGGACCTACAGAATAATGATAAGGTGTCATTTTTACCAAAAAATATACTACGTAGAAATGGGAGCCCCCAAAAGTTACAAAACGGCGTTTTTTTTTTCAATTTTGTCGCACAATGATTTTTTTTTCCTTTTCACCGTAGATTTTTGGGTACAATGACTGACGTCATTACAAAGTAGAATTGGTGGCGCAAAAAATAAGCAATCATATGGATTTTTAGGTGGAAAATTTAAAGAGTTATGATTTTTTAAAGGCAAGGAGCAAAAAACAAAAATGCAAAAACGGAAAAAACCCCGGTCCTTAAGGGGTTAAAGGGGTACTCCGGTGCTTACACATCTTATCCCCTATCCAAAGGATAGGGGATAAGATGCCTGATCACGCCCCCTCCCGTAGGCTTGCATTGAGGGGCGGAGCGTGACGTCACACGGGGGCGGAGGCGTCACATCACATGCCGCCTGCCCTGTAGTCGTCCGTAATCTGACCCGGAGCAAACACGCTCCGGGGACTGATTATAAACGGGGTGCCGCGTGCAAGATCACGTGGGTCCCCAGCGGCGGGACTCCCACGATCAGGCATCTTATCCCCTATCCTTTGGATAGGGGATAAGATGTGTAAGCACCGGAGTACCCCTTTAAGCCTACTGGTCAGAAATCTGCTAAAATGTTATTTACAAGTTATATAATGGCCAGAAATGCTATATAATGGCCAGTACCGCTCCTCATGTACACATACACAGCAGCCTATTCTGAAAAGTCACCTAAAATGTCAGGCACGCTTTAAAACACTCGTTCTAGTGACTGATGGATGTGCTAACTGGGGGGGGGGGGGGGGCTTAAATCATTTACTTATCATAAAGCCAGTGGTTATAGGTGATTAGGCTATTCTTAGGCTGGGTTCACATCACGATTTGAACCTCCGATGCACAGATACAATTTCGGAAGCTCAAATCGACTGATATCATATCTGTGCATGGACAGGTATGGACCCATTAGCTTCTATGGGGCTGCGAACCTGATCGTAGTCAGCTAATGACTATGATTGGGTCATTTTCTCAGCGCATCAGATTTTTGACGCAGACTGAAAATCGTGGTCCGACTTTATTTTCAGTCCGTGTAAAAAATCGAATGCCCTAAGAAAACGAGGCACAATGGGCAACAGTGGGTCCCGAAGGACCCCATTATAGTCAATGGGATTCATTGGGCGCCGCTGTTTTTCAGCGGGAGTAGTGGAAAAAAAAGATGGCGCAAGCAGTATTTTTTTCTCCTGCTATTCTTCCCGGCGGCCGTCACACTACTTATTTTATAAGCAGAATTCTACTCTGGAATTTCACTGCAGAAAATCTGATGCAGCAGCCTCCCATTGTTTCTAAAGGGATTCTGCTGCACCATTCACACTGCGGAATTTCCGCAACAGAAGTTCCACTATGTAAATTCCGAATCCCAGAACATGATTATTTATTTTTTAAATCCACTCTGAAATGCATTGCTGTCTATGGAGACGACACATTCCGAGTGGTCCTAGCTTTACTGCTATAACGGTTTTGTACCACTTTTGGATAGTATTGACTTTTTTGAATGCTTTTTATAAAAAATAAATTATATATAAAGTAACCAAAAATAACTAATTCTAACAATTTGCTTTAGTTATTTATTTTTTTACATTTGCGCTGTTTACCATATTTTAATAGTTGGACCATTTCTCCACAGATCCTCTTTAAGCTAGAGCTAAAAAAAAAAACTTTTGGCTGATCACACCTGACATAACACAGAGTAATGTTTTGTCCAAATTTTTTGTTGAGGGTGTCTGGGGGCTGGAAGATTGTCAATATTGCTTATTTTGAAGTAGATCTATCAAATGGAATGGATTCTGGTGAAAGTGTTTAAAGCTCCTTTTTTTTGGCGATAAAAAGACAGTTTAAAATAATAACAAGTTCCATATACTGTCAGAAATCTGAACAAATGCAAAATTATGTTAAAAAACGTATGGTAACCGCTTGAAGGTTACAACAAAAACCACATGCGGCGACTACACAATGAGATCGGGTCTCAGAAGGCGAGCTTGAAGTCTGACCCATACCGCCCATGTGATTGATCACATGGTCATGACATCATCAAAGGTCCTTTAGCAGCTCCGGCAAACTGCAGACTGGAGCTCTATTAAAGGAAACACGTGACCTCCACTTTCCTTTTTTTTTCCCTCCCTCCCCCAAACTCCCATCAGCCAACTGTTGTCACATAATACACAACCTTGAGCCTGACTCCTCCTAGACACGTGACCGATCACATGATATCCTCAAAGGTCCTGGTATCGATCTGGCATAATTGTGGCTTGTATTTATTGTTGTTATGTTTTTATAATGATCATATACATATAAGACATCTATATGCGGTGTGTACACAGTGTATTGCTATAGTGTTGCTGTGTATATTATGTATATTATTAATATGTATTGTAGTGTATATCTATAAAGTGTGTATTATATCAATTATGTTTATATATATAGTACAGTATCTCACCCTTTATCGCAATTTCAATGGGTTATCAAAAAATGGTAAAAAATCTAGCTGATGTCTTCTAGAAACAGTAGCTTAATTCCATTGAAGTGAATGGAGCCGAGTTGTAATACCACATGAAAACTGATGACAGGTGTGGTGCATTTTTGGGGGAAAAGCAGCTATGTTTTTTTTTATTTTTTTATCCTGGATAACCCCTTAAATCAGTGGTCTAAAACTGTTGCCCTCCAGATGTTTTCAGACTTCAACTCCCAGCATGCCGTTGGCATGCTGGGAGTTGAAGTTTTAAAGCATCTGGAGGGCCACAGTTTGAGACCACTGCCTTAAAGAGCTCCCACCATCCCTTTTTTTTTCTGTCCCTGCCTATTGCCCATCTATCCCTAACCCCCTTTACTATATTAAAATGCCTTTTTTGTCTGCCTGGTAGTGTGCTCACTTACCAGGCAGACTTCCCCAGCAGGTGCGACGTCATTTATTCCTGCAGGGGGCCGACTTCCGCCCTTAGTTCACCTATACAGTTTACCTCCAGCTGTTTCACCACTACAACTCCCAGCTTGCCCTGACATCTATTGGCTGTCAGGGCATGCTGTGAGTTGTAGTGGGGAAACAACTGGAGGCACACTGTATAGGTGAAAACAGTATCTGTGTTACGGCGATGGCCGCAGCTGCCCGAAAAAGACTAAAGTGCAGGGCAGTCCCAGCGACGCATGAAATTCCACGTCACAACGGGAGTCGGGCCGGCGTGCGAGGCTAGGGAGTCTGCGCGCATCCTCTTTGTTCAAAGCGCTCGCTCCTGCCTGTCTGATTGACAGGCACTGAGCGAATGCAGCCTGACTGAATTCGGAACAATGCCCGGCAGGGAACGGTCCGAATCATAGGTGTGCGCACGGGGTGTGCCTGGGCACACCCTAATCAAGCCCAGGCTCCCGTCAAATTCGGGATATCCAGGGAGCGTAGGAATCGGGGGGGCACATCCCCCCCCAGAAATTCATGCAGGGGGACATGCAGAAATTCATGCAAAACTACAACTCCTAGCATGCCCGGACAGCCAACGGCTGTCAGGGAATGCTGGGAGTTGTAGTTTTGCAACATCTGGAGGTCCGTAGGTTGAAGACCAGTGCTCTAGTGTTATTCAAAGTGCATATATAATTAGGTGTTACTGTTTTTTTTTTTTGTGTAAACTGCGCATTCATAAACATAAGATGCATAACTTTGCCTTGATGTCAGGACCCTTCTTGTATAATTGCACAAAGTCCTGTGTATTACATCGGGTCCCTATATTAGCACCAGGTAATGTATTCACTGTTCACTTTATTGCAGATGTCCCAACATTGCGCTATTGCACTAGTGCCCGTCACTCCATTTCCTAATCCACACATGTACACAGCTTCCTTGTTATGCATTGGCTGCAGATTGTATAACACTATGCCATTGCACTTCGTTGTTTCCTAGGTAGTGGTAGCTGGTTTCAAGTATTTGGGCTCCGTTCACATTGCCATAGGTGATCCTACATGCTTTAATTAATCAGGGATCACGTTGTAGCGTGTATTCTTCTAATATCGCTTCCCGGGCCACCAGTGGCGGGCACTAATGCAATAGCGCAGTGTTGGGACGTGAACAGTGAATACATTACCTGGTGCTAATATAGGGACCCGGAGTAATACACAGGACTTTGTGCAACTATACAAGGGTCCTGACATCAAGGTAAAGTTATGCATCTTATGTTTATGAATGCGCAGTTTACACAAAATGTGAAACAGTAACACCTAATTATATATGCACTTCGAATAACACTAGAGGCTCTGCATCTATGATTGTATGAAGTGACTCTATCAGTTGCTCTATTTGTGAACTAAACATACAAAGTGTGAAGTAACACTGTGTATTGTGATCTGACTTTGCCTACATGCTATCTACCTAGCTATCAACTACCAATCCACCTAGCTACCAACTGGCCTAGCTAGCTAAAAACCAACCTACATACCTTATAGGCACTGATTTGAATAGGGACCTTCCATATGATAAAATATACCTTTTATTAAGTTCCATTTAACCCCTTAACGATGAAGGACGTAAATGTACGTCCTGATGACGTGGTACTTGACGCACCAGGACGTACATTTACGTCCTAAGCATAACCACGGGCATTGGAGCGATGCCCGGATCATGTTCGGCAGGTCCCGGCTGTTGATCGCAGCCAGGGACCCGCCGGTAATGGCGGACATATACGCGTGCGGCGTGAGTTTGTGCTTTAGGGTGCACACCCTAATGCAATAGGCTGCGCACGCCTATGGTCCGAATTCATCTGTGATGTCACAGCAGGCTGCAGCCAGCCACTAGGAGGGAGACCCCTAGTGGCCGGATTTAAAAATCAAAATAAACTGTTTTAATCACAAAAAAAGTAAAGTAGATTAGAAATATGTTGTAGTACTTCAGTACTACAACATATATAAAAAGTTCATGACAATACCCATTTAAATGATACAGTTGTCAAAAGAGGAAGGTCCCTGCATACAGATCTATGCAGGAATCCTATTCACCTTACTAATCCCCCTGGAACTCCTATTCTTAAGAAAACCAGGTCTCCTGCCAGTCTCTCAATCCTCGTCCACCTCATCTTGGAGCATGTGACCATTGTGTCAAATTATTGGCTGCAACGAGCCCCCAATCTAGCCAGTGGATCCCTCCTGTGGTCACATATATTGTGTCTAGAGATATGAGGACCAGCAGGGACCTGGAATGGGAGTAGCAGGGGATCTGCAATGTGAGTATGACTGCTCTTATTTATTTTACAATAACCCTTAAAAAAACATGCAGCTTTTGGCTGTCAGGGCATGCTGGGAGTTGCAGTGGGAAAACAACTGGAGGTACACTGTATAGGTGAAAACAGTATCTGTGATGCCCGCAGCTGCCGCACGTCCCGCTCCCCCGAGCCCCGCCGTGCAACCCGGTCCGACCGCAACGTGGTGTGCATGCACCCTAACAGTGTTTCCCAACCAGGGAGCCTCCAGCTGTTGCAAAACTACAACTCCCAGAATGCCCAGACAGCCTTCGCATGCTGGGAGTTGTGGTTTTGCAACAGCTGGAGGTGCCCTGTTTGGGAAACACTGGGGACCACTCACTCCAGTGCACTTTTAGTTTGCCCCTTTATGACGTCACGTTTCTACTCCCAGCATGCAGCGCGGGGTGTGTTTCTATCTGTGCTCAGGAGGAGTGTTGCGGTTTCTGTTCCCCGATAGACCAGCAGCCATACTTCCAAGCTATACCTATAAGCGGACCAAACACTCACCAGAGTCGGCGCCGCACTATGGAGTCCACTCTACTAGTCAGTATGCAGCCGGCTGGGCGTAAAGCTCGCTCATTGGTTGACGGAGCTGTCAATCACACACGCTCGGCCTGGGGCTTGGTCACGTGGTGTTTAGAACTCGCGCTTTGAATGGAGAGCGCTCGCTCCCGCCTGTCTGATTGACAGGCAGGGAGCGAGCGCAGCCTGACTGAATTCAGACCGATTCCCGGCCGGCATCGGTCCGAATTCAAGCGTGACGTCACGCCAGGCTGCAGCCGGCCACTAGGAGGGAGACCCCTAGTGGCCGGTTTTTAAATGTAAGTTAAACTATTTTAATGAAAAAAAATAAAATAAATGTATATTAGAGATATGTTGTATATAAAAAAAAAAGTTTGGTGACAGTGCCCATTTAAATGAAATATTTGAACCATTCCTCTTTCCCCTCAGGTTCTTTTAGGAAGAAAATAGTTAGTTTCCTGTCTGACCTACTAAGGATGGACGAGGGCAGAAAACAGATGACTGAGCATATATTAAAGCTCACTATAGAGATAATCTACTTGCTGACCGGAGAGGTGAGGGATTCTGGGATACTTTTCATTTTATTTCTTAGTAAAGCAAGGGCTTTGGCGAGGTAAAGCAAATCTATACTGTAAAATGAATGTCTCTCTCCATACACAGGATTACATTGTAGTGAAGAAGATAACTGATGAAGATAAAACATATAGTGGATACCAGGTTCCTCTCCCACATTCACTGACACATAAGGGAAACGACTATCAGGAGATCCTGGGACTTATCAACAAGATCACTGAGCTGCTGACTGGAGAGGTGAGCGCTGGGATAGAGTTGTCTGGAGTAGGGAATGAAGGGGTTTAAACGTATAATTTACACCAAAGAATAGCTAAAGATATGACCAGAAAGAAGAGGGAGATTTTGATCCCACTTAAAGTTGTACTCTGGTGAAAAACTTTTTACATTTTTTTTTTTAAATCAACTGGTGCCAGAAAGTTAAAAAGATTTGTAAATTACTTCTATTAAAAAATCTTAATCCTTCCTGTACTTATTAGCTGCTGAATACTACAGCGGAAATTGTTTTCTTTTTTGAAACACAGAGCTCTCTGCTGACATCATGAGCACAGTGCTCTCTGCTGACATCTCTGTCCATTTTAGGAACTGTCCAGAACAGCATATGTTTGCTATGGGGATTTCCTTTTACTCTGGACAGTTCCTAAAATGGACAGAGATGTCAGCAGAGAGCACTGTGCTCATGATGTCAGCAGACAGCTCTGTGTTTCAAATGGGAAAATTTTTTCCACTGAAGTATTCAGCAGCTAATAAGTACAGGGAGGATTAAGATTTTTTAATAGAAGTAATTTACAAATCTGTTTAACTTTCTGGCACCAGTTGATTTAAAAAAAAAAAAAGTTTTATCACCGGAGTACCCCTTTAAGAGCTCTAGTAAGACCACATTTGGAATACTTAAAGTTCTTAAAAAGGACCCTGTCTCAGCCCGTGATTGGCCGACCGGGCCATCACTGCTCAGCACATGGAGGATGTGTATTGGAGCGCTTAGTAGGAAAAAGCAGTGTCTTAAAGCGCTACTTCGGTTTAAAGGGGTACTCTGGCGCTTAGACATCTTATCCCCTATCCAAAGGATAGGGGATAAGATACCTGATTGCTGGGGACCCCCGTGATCTTGCACGCCACACCCCGTTTTAAATCAGTCCCCGGAGCATGTTCGCTTCGGGTCTGATAACTGTCGATCACGGGGCCGGAGCGTTGTGATGTCAAGGCTCCGCCCCGTGTGGCATCACGCTCTGCCCCCTCAATGCAAGCCTATGGGAGGGGGCGTGACAGCTCCGGCCCCGCGATCGACTGTAATCAGACCCGGAGCGAACACGCTCCGGGGACTGATTTTATACGGGGTGCGGCGTGCAAGATTACGGGGGTCCCCAGCAGAGGGACCCCCGCGATCAGGCATCTTATCCCCTATCCTTTGGAATAAGATGTCTAAGTGCCAGAGTACCCCTTTAAATAAACTTCTCCCAGAGAATAGGGGTCTGATCGCGCAGGGCGTCCGACCTCTGTGATCTCCCAAACAGACCCCCGCCTCTCACCTCTGGACACTGCTTTTCCCCACTGAGTGCTCCATAACACCGGCCCCTATCTTCTGAGAAGGCCTCCCTGTGCTGAATGAGTGACAGCTGGTTCGGCAAAGAACAGATTGAGATGGGGTTCCCTTTAAGACTTTTTTGTAGCGCATCCTTTTGAAGGACAAACACAGTATTCCAGATGTGGTCCCACTAGAGCTCTCTCCAGTAGGATCACAGTCTTCCTCTTCCAACTGGTTAACAAAGTAACTTTAAAAATGTATCTCTTAAAATTAAAATGAAAGATAATATGCTGTCAATGTGCAAAATTTGTCTTCCACCAAAAAAGTATATAGGTGAAGAACTGACAAAGTCAAACAATTCCAAATGCACTTTTAGGCACAAATTCTCCCCTTACTAAATTTTGTTAAAACATGGCAAAGGCAATATATAATAATAGGAAAAATGACCCATGAATGTAAATCGTGTTGTTATATGATGCTAGGAAGTTTATTGTTTTATTCGTATATCTGTAGTATATGCAAGGCATTATATAGCGGTGTGGAAGAAACCACTACCGTATATACTCGAGTATAAGCCGAGTTTTTCAGCACAATTTTTTGTGCTGAAAACGCCCCCCTCGGCTTATACTCGAGTGAACTCTCCACCTGTCAATCCCTTCTCAGTGGTCTTCAACCTTCGGACCTCCAGATGTTGCAAAACTACAACTCCCAGCATGCCCGGACAGCCATCGGCTGTCCGGACATCCTGGGAGTTGTAGTTTTGCAACATCTGGAGGTCCGCAGGTTGAAGACCACTGATGAAGGGATTGACAGGCGGTGATGATGAAGGGGGGGGGATGATGACGAGGGGGATGATGACAGGGTGATGATGACAGGGTGATGATGACGGAGGTGTTAATGATGGGGGTCTGGATGATGACAGGCGGTGATGATGAGGGGGGGGGTGATGACAGGGGGGGATGATGACATGGGGGGATGATGTATTTCCCACCCTAGGCTTATAGTCGAGTCAATAACTTTTCCTGGGTTTTTGGGGTGAAATTAGGGGCCTCGGCTTTTATTCGGGTCGGCTTATACTCGAGTATATACGGTAAATTATGGGCTGTTGTTGTATCTAGCTATATGGCAGCCAGAGTCATTCAGGAATTCCAGAGTTGGCTGTTTTTCTCCACTGAGTTTGTATCTTGGTGTGTATCAGGTTCCTATGAGGTGTCAGGATGTCACTGTGTATTTCTCCATGGAGGAGTGGGAGTATATAGAAAGACACAAGGATCAGTATGCGGATGCTAATATAAAGACTCATCAGACTCTACTATATTCAGGTAAGAGGAGATCCTCCTTGTCCTTAACTGCAACGTTTTGTACTCAAATCAGAGCTTGAGAATAGTTTGTACTCCCATCTGCTTTTATATTCTGTTGATTTCTTTGCTTTGTGTTTTCATTTTTAAGCTTCTTTTGTAATAATTACTATAAAATACAGTATATTACTGTAATAGTAAAAAACACTGCATCAAAAACTGTGGTATCACTGCAATATACTGTTTATAGCACAGTATTATACAGTGGTCCCTCAAGTTACAATATTAATTGGTTCCAGGACGACCATTGTATGTTGAAACCATCATATGTTGAGACCAGAACTCTATGCAAACCTGGTAATTGGTTCTGAAGCCAACAAAATGTCATCCAAAAATAGGAAAAAGTGAGGATTAAAGAAAAATAAGTAGATAACTAATACAGATAAAGCAAATCCTTACATATAAAAGTAAGAAAGATCTGCTGGCAGCTGTAATCACTGTCTATGTCACTGTTTCCCAATCAGGGTGCCTCCATCTGTTGCAAAACTACAACTCCCAGCATGCCCAGACAGCCGTTGGCTGTCCGGGCATGCTGGGAGTTGTAGTTTTGCAACAGCTGGAGGCACCCTGGTTGGGAAAGAATGGTTTATGTAGAGGACAGGAGCTTCTTCAGGGTCCTATACAGTACACACAATGTCCCAAATGGAGCCACCCTTACTTGGTGTCCAAAAGGAGCAGCTAACCCTGGCAGAGGTAAGGAGTAGTAGAGAACTTGTAGTTCCTCCCTGTACTGCGGGGGGCGCTACCAGACCGCCAGTCGGTGCATGCACTTCAGTGATATATGTGATTTACCAGTGAATGCCCATTCTGATTGGTCAGTTCCTCCAGTTGTGACACGTTTCGCAGACCTGGACTGTCTGTACATTGTATGTTGAGTCTGGTTTCAAGTTATGATGGTCCAGAAAAGACCATTGTATGTTGAAACTATTGTATGTTGAGGCCATTGTAAGTTGAGGGATCACTGTATATAGTACAGTATCTCACCTTTTATTGCCATTTAAAGGGGCACTCTACCCCAAGACATCTTATCCCCTATCCATTGGGGACCCCGCGATCTCCCTGCTGCACCGATGTTCGTTTAGAGCATCGGGTGAATGACCGAGGCCCGTGAGGTCACAGCCACGCCCCGCTCGTGACGTCACAACCACGTCCTCTCAATGCAAGTCTATGGGAGGGGGCGTGACGGCAGTTCACCCCTCTCCCATACACTTGCATTGAGGGGGCGTGGCTGTGACGGTCTTCACGCCCCCTCCATATAGGCTTGCATTGAAGGGGTGTGGTTTTAACATGAGCCTTCACCCCATATCGCCAGTCATCCAGCACGGAGTGAAGTTCGCTCCGTGCACCGGATGTCTGAGGTGCCGCAGCCAAGATCACGGGGATCCCCAGTGATGGGACAACCGCAATCAGACATATTATCCTTTGTATAGGGGATAAGATGTCTAGTGGCGGAGTACCCCTTTAAATGGGTTATCCAGGTGGTAAAACATATAGCTGATTTCTTTTAGAAACAGTGTTTGTGTGTGGTATTGTAGCTCAATTCCATTGACGTGAATAGAGCCAAGTTGTAATACCACATGCAAACTGATGACAGGTATGGTGCTGTTTTGGGAAAAAAGCAGCTATGTGTATTTTTTTTTTTAATCCTGGATAACCCCTTTTAATGATAGTTGTCAAAAGAACAAGCTCCCTGCATACAGATTTATACAGCAGATTTATACAGAAATCATTCACCTTTCTAATCCCCTGGCACTCCTATTCTCCAAACCTGGTCTCCTGCCAGTCTCTCAATCCTCATCCACCTCATCTTTAAGCATGTGACAACTGTATCAAATTTTTGACTGCAATGAGTGGTGGCTCAATTGGAGCACCTCTGCTCACAGTTGTGTGAAATCACTGCCCTTTTCTTATTCATCCTCCCCCAACGGATTTTTAAGTACAGTGGGGGAAAAAAAGTATTTAGTCAGCCACCAATTGTGCAAGTTCTCCCACTTAAAAAGATGAGAGAGGCCTGTAATTTTCATCATAGGTATAACTCAACTATGAGAGACACAATGAGAAAAAAAAATCCATAAAATCACATAATTTTTAAAGAATTTATTTGCAAATTATGGTGGAAAATAAGTATTTGGTCAATAACGAAAGTTAATCTCAATACTTTGTTATGTACCCTTTGTTGGCAATGACAGTCAAACGTTTTCTGTAAGTCTTCACAAAGTTTTCTCACACGGTTGCTGGTATTTTGGCCCCTTCCCCCATGCAGATCTCCTCTAGAGCAGTGATGTTTTGGGGCTGTCGCTGGGCATCACGGATGTTCAACTCCCTCCAAAGGTTTTCTATGGGGGTTGAGATCTGGAGACTGGTTAGGCCACTCCAGGACCTTGAAATGCTTCTTACGAAGCCACTCCTTCATTGCCCGGACAGTGTGTTTGGGATTATTGTCATGCTGAAAGACCTAGCCACGTTTCATCTTCAATGCCTTTGCTGATGGAAGGAGGTTTTCACTCAGAATCTCACAATACATGGCCCCATTAATTCTTTCCTTTACACAGATCAGTCATCCTGGTCCCTTTGCTGAAAAAGGCCCAAAAGCATGATGTTTCCACCTCCATGCTTCACAGTAGGTATGGAGTTCTTTGGATGCAATTCAGCATTCTTCCTCCTTTAATCATAACAAGTTGAGTTTTTACCAAAGTTCTACTTTGGTTTCATTTGAATATATGCCATTCTCCAAATCCTCTTCTGGATCATCCAAATGCTCTCTAGCAAATTTCAGATGTGTCTGGACATGTACTGGCTTAAAGGGGTACTCCGGTGAAAACTTTTTTTTCTTTTAAATCAACTGGTGGCAGAAAGTTAAACATATTTGTAAATTACTTCTATTAAAAAATCTTACTCCTTCTTGTACTTATTAGCTGCTGAATACTACAGAAGAAATTATTTTCTTTTTGGAATGCTCTCTGATGACATCACGACCACAGTTTTCTCTGCTGACGTTATTATAATAATAACGCTTTATTTATTGTTGTTCTTAGTGGGATTTGAACCCAAGTCTCCAGTGCTGCAAGGCAGCAGTGCTAACCACTGAGCCACCATGCTGCCCTTAGCATACATCTGCTATGCATGGTTGCTAAAATGGAGAGAGATGTCAGCAGAGAGCACTGTGTTCGTGATGTCATCAGTGTTCCAAAAAGAAAGGAATTTCCTCTGTAGCATTCAGCAGCTAATAAGTACTGGAAGGATTAAGATTTTTTAATAGTAATAGTAATTTACAAATATGTTTAACTTTCTGCCACCAGTTGATTTAAAAGAAAAAAGGTTTTCACCGGAGTACCCGTTTAAGCAGGGGGACACGTCTGACGCTGCATGATTTGAGTCCCTGGCGGCAGAAGTGTTTTACTGATGGTAGCCTTTGCTAATTTGGTCCCAGCTCTCTGCAGGTCATTCACTCGGTCCCCCTGTGTGGTTCTGGGATTTTTGCTCACCGTTCTTGTGGTAATTTTGACACCACGGGGTGAGATCTTGCGGGGAGCCCCAGATCGAGGGAGATTATCAGTGGTCTTGTATATCTTCCATTTTCTAATTATTGCTCCCACAGTTGATTTCTTCACACCAAGCTGCTTGCCTATTACAGATTCAGTCTTCCCAGCCCGGTGCAGATCTATTTTGTTTCTGGTGTCCTTCGACAGCTCCTTGGCCATATTGTAGTTTGGAGTGTGACTATTTGAGGTTGTGGACAGGTGTCTTTTATACTGATAACAAGTTCAAACAGGAGCCATTAATACAGGTAATGAGTGGAGAACAGAGGAGACTCTTAATGAAGAAGTTACAGGTCTGTGAGAGCCAAAAATCTTGCTTGTTTGTAGATGACCAAATACTTATTTTCCTCCATAATTTGCAAATAAATTCTTTAAGAATCAGACAATGTGATTTTATGGATTTTTCTTTTCACATTATGTCTCTCATAGTTATAGGTATATCTATGATGAAAATTACAGGCCTCTCTCACCTTTTTGACCCCTTAAGGACATAGGGCGTACGGATACGCCCTGACGTCCTGGTAGTTAAGGACACTAGTAGTTAAGGAAATTCCGGTCCCCACCGCGCACCGGGCGGGGACCGGACCGAGATGCCAGCAGAAATCCCCCCAAATGCCAGGAATCACCGCAAATTGCTGATAAATTCAGATCGGCGATTCTTGGTGACCTGATCGTCCGGAAAATAGGGATGATCAGAGCTGTCAGAGACAGCCCCGATCGTCCTGAAGGATAGGAGGGAGGTGGCAGGGGTGCCACCTCCTCCTATCTCCTGCCATTGGCCGAATCACAAGGCAGGGGCGGGGGGTGACAGTTGAGATCCCTGCTATGCCCACCCCTGGAAGTCTGGGCAGAGCGGGGAAGATGGCTGCGGGGGCCGTTGAGGCAGGGGGACCGGCGGTAGATACCTGGAAGACGCGGGGATCAGGGACCGGCGAGTGGAGCAGGCAGGGCCAGATCATCATTGGCACTCATGGAGCGCCTGCTCCGGGCCCCGTGCCCACAGGGGGCCCCCCATCACATTCGGGGCATCCCTGTGTCCCGAAAAATCTTTTCAGGACACAAGGATGCCCCGGTTACCTCTCTGCGACCCTGCGTTAACTTTAAAAATGCAGGGGACGCCGGGAGGTAGCGCACGCAGAGACATCACTGATGTCCCGTGCGTGTGCCCATAGAAGAGCAGAGCGGGACAGTGAGGAGGACGCCCGCATGGTAAGTCACCACTCACCAGCACGTCATCTTCAGTGTTCTGACCACCGCTCCTCCGGTCCCAGGACCTATAGGCCATAGCAGTAGATCGTGACCCCGGACTGGAGGAGTGGTGGTCGGAACACTGGGGCAGTATATGGCTGAAGTATATACACTGTATATGGCTGAAGGCTGTATGTCTGTGGGGGAACTAAACTGCACCTAATGTGGGGAACTGTACTGCACCTAATGTGGGGGAACTGTACTGCACCCCTAATGTGGGGGAACTGTACTGCACCCCTAATGTGGGGGAACTGTACTGCACACCTAATGTGGGGGAACTGTACTGCACACCTAATGTGCGGGGACTTTTACTGCACCTAATGTGGGGGAACTATACTCCCAACCTAATGTGGGGGAACTATCGGGAGGGCTATCATAATGAAGTGCTCCGTCTTCCAGGCAGCCTTAATCTGGCCCTGGGAGCAGGCAGCTTGGAGGACCAGCAGGCAAGTGGAGGCAGCGTCAAAGGCAGTAGTGAAGGTTGCTGTAAAGTGACCTTCACTGCTGCTTCTATGAGTTTCAAAACTGTGCAGTGGTCTCCAAACTGTGTCCTTCCAGATGTTGCAAAACTACAACTTAGCATGCCCAGACAGTCCAGGCATGCTGGGAGCAGTAGTTCTGTAACATCTGGCCCTTCAGATGTTGCAGAACTACAACTCCCAGCATGCCTGGGCAGTCTGGGCTTGCTTGGAGTTGAAGTTTTGCAACATTTGGAGGACTACAGTTTGAACACCATTACACAGTGGTCTCCAAACTGTTCTCCTCCAGTTGTTGCATAACTACAACCCCCATCATGCCCTTCGGCTGTCTAGGCATGCTGGGAGTTGTAGTTTTGCAACAACTGGAGGCACACTGGTTGGAAAACTTTGTCTGTTTCCTAACTCACTGTTTCCCAACCCCTGTGCCTCCAGCTGTTGCAATACTATAACTCCAAACATGCATGGTCTGTCAGTGCATGCTGGGAGTTATAGTTTTATAATCCAGCACAATTATCAAAGCAAATAATCCACAGACAGGTAGGATATATTGAAATAATCTTCTGACACCAATACCTCGGAATGGTTTCCAATACTTTCCGATTTATTCTTTAAACTTCATGATTCACATTTTCATAGTATAAGATGTAAGTAATTCCATATAGCAAGATGGATAAAGCACATACCTCGGTCAGATGTGAATGTACATTTCCCGCTGCAAGTTTGAGATGCAAATTTTCTGTTGCAGCTCAAACTCCCAACGGGAAACTCGCTGTGAACCTCCGCCCATGTGAATGTAACCTTAAAACACTAACTACACTAACAAAAAATAAAAAGCAAAACACTACATATACACATACCCCTACACAGTTACCCCCCCCCCCAATAAAAATGAAAAATGTCTGGTACTGCACTGTTTCCAAAACGGAGACTCCAGCTGTTGCAAAACAACAACTCCCAGTATTGCCGGACAGCCATTGACTGTCCAGGCATGCTGGAAGTTTTGCAACAACAGGAGGCACCCTGTTTGGGAAAAAATGCCATAGGGTAATTTTGGTATCGGAGGCAAGTGTAATTCTTGCGTCCGGGTCTGTCCCTATGCAAATCCCACATTTTTGCCTCAAATGTGCATGGTGCTCTCTAATTTCAGAGCCCTGTCATATTTCAAGGCAACAGTTTAGGGCCACATATGGGGTATTTCCGTACTCGAGAAATTGACTAACAAAGTTTGGGGGTCTTTTTCTCCTTTTACCCCTTATGAAAAGGTAAAGTTGTTGTTAAAAAAAAAAAAAAAAAAAAAAAAAATGTACACTAACATGCTGGTGTTTGCCCCATACTTTTCATTTTAACAAGAGGTAAAAGGAAAAAAAGACCCCCAAAATTTGGAACGCAATTTCTTCTGAGTACAGAAATACCTCATATGTGGACGGAAAATGCTCTGCGGGTGCACAACAAGGCTCAGGAGTGAGAGCGACATGTACATTTGAGGTGATTTGCACAGGGATGGCTGACATAAGCGCAAAGAAAAAACACCCACATGTGACCCCATTTTGGAAACTACACCCCTCACGGAACATAACAAGGGGTATAGTGAGCCTTAACACCCCACAGATGTTTGAAGAATTTTTGTTAAAGTTGGACGTCATTTTCACAAAAAGCCCCCCCAAAATTTGTAACTCCATTTCTTCTGAGTTTATAAATACCCCATGTGTGGATGTAAAGTGCTCTGCTGGGTGCACTACAGGGCTTAGAAGAGAGGGAGCGCCATTGCGCTTTTGGAGAGAGAATGTGTCTGGAATTGAAGGCCATGTGCGTTTACAAAGCCCCCATGGTGCCAGAACAGTGGACCCCCCCACATGTGACCCCATTTTGGAAACCACCCATCACGTAATGTAATAAGGGGTGCAGTGAGCATTTACACCCCACAGGTGTCTAAAAGATTTTTGGAATAGTGGTCCATGAAAATGAAAAATGTAATCCAAAGATCTGTCAAACGCCAGTGGGGTGTAAATGCTCACTGCACCCCTTATTACATTCCGTGAGGGGTGTAGTTTCCGAAATAGGGTCACGTGGGGGCCTCTGTTCTGGCACCACGGCGGGCTTTGTAAACGCACATGGCCCCTGACTTCCATTCCAAACAAATTCTCTCTCCAAAAGCCCAATGGCGCTCCCTCTCTTCTGAGCATTGTAGTTCCCCCGCAGAGCACTTAACATCCACACATGGGGTATTTCCATACTCATAAGAAATGGGGTTACAAATTTTAGGAGGCTTTTTCTCCTATTATCCCTTGTGAAAATGAAACATTTGGGATAACACCAGTATTTTTGTGGAAATTTGTCAAACACCTGTGGGGTGTAAAGGCTCACTGAACCCCTTGTTACATTCCTTGAGGGGTGTAGTTTCCCAAATAGTATGCCATGTGGGCTTCTTTTCTGTTCTGGCACCATAGGGGCTTCTTAAATGCGACATGCCCCCCAAAAACCATTTCAGCAAAATTTGCTTTAAAAAAAGCCAAGTGTGACTCCTTCCCTTCTGAGCATTGTAGTGCGCCCGCAGTGCTTTTGACGTCCACACATGGGGTATTTCCATACTCAGAAAGGATTGGGTTACAAATTTTGGGGGGTATTTTCTCCTATTACCTCCTGTAAAAAATTGTAAATTTGGGTAAAAAAATGCATTTTAGTGGAAACATTTTTTAATTTCATTTACACATCTGACTTTACCGAAAAGTCGTCAAACACCTGTGGGGTGTTAAGGCTCACTGTACCCCTTGTTACGTGCCATGAGGAGTGTAGTTTCCAAAATTGTGTGCCATGTGTTTTTTTTTTTCGCTTTTATGGCATCAGAGGAACTTTTTAAATGCGACATGCTCCCCAAAAACCATTTCAGCAAAATTCACTCTCCAAAATCCCATTGTCGCTCCTTCCCTTCTGAGCCCTTCAGTGCACCCACAGAACACTTTACGTTCACATAAGAGGTATTTCCTTACTCGAGAGAAATTAGGTTACACATTTTGGGGGTCTTTTTCTCCTTTTACCCCTTGTAAAAATTCAAAAACTGGGTCTGCAAGAACATGCAAGTGTAAACAAATGAACATTTTTAATTTTCTCCTTCAATTTGCTGCTGTTCCTGTAAAACACCTTAAGGGTTAACAAACTTTCTGAATGTTATTTTGTATACTTTGGGTGCAGTTTTTATAATGGGGTCATTTATGGGGTATTTCTAATATGAAGGCCCTTCAAATCCACTTCAAAACTGGTCCCTGAAAAATTCTGATTTTGAAAATGTTGTGAAAAATTGGAAAATTTCTGCTGAACTTTGAAGCTCTCTAATGTCTTAACAAAAGGGAACTATCTTAACATTATAACTACAAAAGTAAGTCACTCTTTTTCAGAAAAAAACAAAAAAAAAACAAACATGCACTCACTTATTACTTACATCATTGCGATACATTTTCTCTTCTATCCCCCACCGATTTCTCCGGTGGACTCGATATACATCTGTCCATGCCTCCTTCCCTCACCTATGTATTGCTCGCATGCACTGCTCACCATCATAAACCACCCAAAGTAACCTCATTCCATGGTACAGCACAGAAGTCGCTCCATCACTTCACCCAGCCATCTGCTCTCCCTCTTCTTTCTTCTGCTTTTAGCTGCTGGGGACATTGCTCCTAACCCTGGCCCACCTTTCACTAATATTTGCTCTACATAACCAGCCTCTTGCGGAACCACTACAAATTTCAACTGCGCTCTTCTAAACTCTCGATCTGTGTGCAATAAGCTCACCCAGATTCATGACTTATTTCTCACTAATTCTCTTAATCTGCTGGCTCTCACAGAAACATGGATGCAACCTTCTGACACTGCTTCTCTCGCTGCTTTATCTTATGGTGACCTTCACTTTTCTCATACCCCTAGATCTGACACCAGGCATGGTGGAGGAGTTGGGGTGCTTCTAGCCCCACAATGCACTTTTCAAGTCATCCCCCCCATTACCCTCACTCACATTTCCCTCTTTTGAGGTCCACACCCTCAGGCTCTTCCGCCCATTGTCTCTCAGAGTGGCGGTCATCTATCGTCCTCCTGGTTCTCCCCAAATGTTCCTGGATCATTTTGCCACCTGGCTCCCTCACTTTCTTTCCTCAGAAACACCTACACTCATCATGGGTGATTTTAATATCCCCATTGATACCCCAATCTCCTCTTCTGCCTCTCGGCTTCTGTCTCTAACCTCCTCCTTTGCCCTTTCACAGCTTACTGACTCTCCCACACACAAGGATGGGAATACACTGGACTTGATCTTCTCTAGACTTTGCTCTGTCTCTAAATTAACTTACAGAAACCTGCGTGCCATAAACACTAGTCAATTTATAGACATTCTACAATCTTCACTATCACTAATCTCTTTTCTATCCTGCCCTAATCTAGCAGCCAAACATTACCATGACACCCTATAGTCTACCCTGGATCAAATGGTACCCTCTAAAACATGAACCTCCCGACACAGACGGCAGCAACCCTGGCACACGCTAACAACCCGCTTTCTCAGGCGATGCTCTAGGTGTGCTGAACGTCTGTGGAGGAAAACTAAGACTTCTTCAGACTATCTGCACTATAAATTCATGCTTAAATCCTATTACTCCGCTCTTCATCTCGCCAAACAAACATATTTTACCTCCCTCATCTCCTCTGTCTAACAACCCAAAACGCCTTTTTGACACGTTCAACTCTCTCCTTCGGCCTAAAATACAGACCCCAATCACTGATCTCTGTGCTGAAGACCTGGCCAAATACTTCAAAACTAAAATCGATGACATTCGTGATTAAATTCTCTCCCAGTCCCCTAAAAGTTCTGATCCAATTCCCAGCCACGTCTCCTCTTCGGAGGATGAGGTTTCCAGGCTCCTCTCCTCCGCCCGCCCCACTACCTGCTCTAGTGACCCCATGCCTTCACACCTCATCTAGTCTCTCTCTCCTTCTATCAGCTGTCACCTAACTAAAATCTTTAACCTCTCCCTCTCTTCTGGGGTCTTTCCCTCCTCTTTCAAACACTATCATAACCCCACTATTGAAAAAAACATCTCTGGACCCGTCCTGTGCAGCCAACTATCGACCCGTCTCAAATCTCCCCTTTATCTCCAAACTACTGGAACGCTTGGTCTACTCCCGCCTTATTCGCTATCTCTCCGAGAACTCTCTCCTTGACCCCTTACAGTCTGCTTTCCGCTCCCTTCACTCCACAGAAACGGCCCTAACCAAAGTCACTAACGATCTTCTGACGGCCAAATCAAATGGCAATTTCTCTTTACTGATTCTCTTTGACCTCTCTGCGGCTTTTGACACTGTGAATCACCAACTCCTCCTAAGTAGTCTCCGCTCCATTGGTCTCAAGGACTCTGCTCTCGCCTGGTTTTCCTCCTATCTCTGGCCGCTCCTTTAGCGTCTCATTTTCTGGCTCTACGTCTTCTCCTCTTCCCCTTGCTGTCGGGGTTCCCCAGGGATCAGTCCTGGGTCCTCTACTCTTTTCACTCTACACATCCCCCATTGGAAAAACAATCAGTAGATTTGGTTTCCAGTACCACCTCTATGCTGATGACACCCAACTCTATACCTCTTCCTCCAACATCACCCCTGCACTCCTACAGAATACCAGTGACTGTCTCTCTGCCGTCTCAGACATCATGTCCTCTTTATATCTGAAACTAAATATTTCTAAAACAGAACTTCTTGTCTTTTCTCCATCAACTGATACTGTAGCTAACCGTGACATTTCCATCTCCGTATGTGGTACTACCATAACTCCCGGGCAGCAGGCTCACTGTCTTTGAGTTATACTTGACTCTGATCTGTCTTTCACTCCCCATATTCAGTCCCTTTCACGTTCTTATCACCTGCATCTCAGAATCCGCCCATTTCTCACTACTGAAACTGCTGAAACTCTCATTATTGCTTTGATTCACTCCCGCCTCGACTACTGTAACTCTTTTTACTAATAGGCCTTCCTTTCTCCAAACTCTCTCCTTTCCAGTCCATCCTTAATGCCGCTGCCAGACTCATCTTCCTCTCCAGCCGCTACACCGACGCCTCCTCCCTGTGCCAGTCACTACACTGGTTACCAATTCAGTCCAGAATACAGTACAAAATCCTCAGTCTCACACACAAAGCTCTCCACAATGCTGCACCTCCCTACATCTCCTCTCTCATCTCCGTCTACCATCCTACACATTCTCTCCGATCTGCTAATGATCTCACACTAACATCTTCTATAATCCGAACTTCTCACTCCCATCTCCAAGACTTCACTCGTGCTGCACCGGTTCTCTGGAATGCTATCCCTCAATCCCTCAGACTCAACAACAACATCCGTAGTTTCAAACGTGGCCTAAAAAAACATCTCTTCAGACAGGCCTACAACAGTCTCTAATTGGCCTCAACATATCCTCAACATATCCCCAACATATCCCAACCTCTTGTTTGAATAGTTATTGTGTAATATTATATCTGATACTTGTCTTTGTTTGTACCCCATAATTGTAAGCGCTGCGGAATCTGTAGGCACTATATAAATAAATAAATAAAATAAATGTCTTCCAAAAGTAAAAACACGTCAACTTTATGATGCAAATATAAAGTAGACCTATTTTATATGTGAATCAATATATAATTTATTTGGAATGTCTCAACATTGTTTCATATGTTTCAACATACAATGATCTTTTCTGGACCATTGTAACTTGAAACCAGACTCAACATACAATACTACAGACAGTCCAGATCTGTGAAATGTGTCAATACCCAGATGAACTGACCAATCAGAATGGACATTTTACTGGTAGCGCCCCCTACAGTACAGGGAGGTACTACATGTTCTGTACTCTTTACCTGTGCCAGGGTTAGCTGCTCCTTTGAACACCAGGTGAGGGCGGCTCCATGTTACTTTTTTAGGACATTGTGTATTCTGTACAAAACCCTGAAGAAGCTCCTGTCCTCTACATAGACCAGCATTTCCCAACCAGGGTGCCTCCATCTGTTGCAAAACTACAGCTCCCAGCATGCCCGGACAGCCTTCGGCTGTCCGGTCATGCTGGGAGTTGTAGTTTTGCAACAGCTGGAGACACCCTGGTTGGGAAACACTGACAGACAGTGATTACAGCTCCCAGCAGATCTTTCTTACTTTTATATGTAAGGATTTGCCTTATCTGTATTAGTTATCTACTTATTTTTTTTTCTTTAATTCTCACTTTTTCTTATTTTTGGATGACCTTTTGGTGGCTTCAGAACCAATTACCAGGTTTCCATAGAGTTATGGCCTCAACATACAATGGTCTCAACAAGCAATGGTCGTCCTGGAACCAATTAATATTGTAACTTGAGGGACCACTGTAACTCATGCAATTAAGTCTGTATGGTACAGATATACAATGACAATATCAAACAAATAACAGATGCAATAACACATGCATCATTATACAGGCTACAGATAAACAGTTGTACAATAAAGATTAAAACGGGGAGGGATTGTGGGAGGGAAATGTTTTTGTGAGAGAAAGAGAGAAAAAAGACATGGCGTTACATCTATCACTAAACTCCACCCTTCTCATAGTAACACACTAGTTGTACATATACTTCTTCTTAAAGGGGTAGTCCAGTGGTGAAAAACTTATCCCCTATCCTAAGGATAGGGGATAAGTTTGAGATCGCGGGGGGTGCGACCGCTGGGGCCCCCTGCGATCTCTCTGTACAGGGCCCAGGCTCTCCGGCCAGATAGCAGGTGTTGACCACCGCACGAGGCGGCGGCCGACACGCCCCCTCAATACATCTCTATGGCAGAGCCGGAGATTGCAGAAGGCAGCGCTTCGGCTCTGCCATAGAGTTGTATTGAGGGGGCGGGTCGGCCGCCGCTTCGTGCGGAGGTTGACACGCCCCCTTCCCGCGGGCTGTCGGGGTTCCGTACAGGAGATCGCAGGGGCCCCAGCGGTCGGACCCCCCGCGATCTCAAACTTGTCCCGTATCCTTAGGATAGGGGATAAGTTGTTCACCACTGAGTCACCACTGGACTACTCCTTTAAAGTAGAACCACCTGTGTTGAACTCTATACCACTCTATAGGCAAGACTGTAGGGACTAAAGCCCCCCCTCCTCCCAAAGTTATGTCCCACTTTGCCTAAGGCTCCAGGAGAACACTTCAACTCCTACCATTTTGGAAATGTTTTGACCCAGTCATCACAATTTACATTTTCACTATCCCTTAGATCCTTACCTTTGTCCATTATTTCTACTTTCAATACAGGGATGTGACAGTGTCCAGTCTGGGTGCCTGGAACCTTGATAAAAAGTTTCACCTATTATATAGACACATTGTACAAATTACTCTTTATCGTGACATTTTGCTGTTTTAGATGCTCTTTCTTAACTTGTGCAACTTTAGCGTTAACTGATGATAAATGTGGGCCATTGTATTAAGTCACAATGTGTCTCTTCAACAGATGAATCCAGTAACAAGGGAACCACAAGTTCAAGTTTTCTATATCTCGATGACTATCCAGAGGCAAATCTAAATATCCCACAGAATCATCAGGTAGATGGAATTACCAAAACGTGTGCAGGATAGTGCTGAGTCCCTGGTCACTCAGTGGACATTGTAATGGCATTTATGTACATTTGTAGGTTAACATTGTCATAAAAAGTTAAAGGCTTTGACTGGTGAAAATTTTTATTTTACTACTGATACATAGTTACATAGTTAGTACGGTTGAAAAAAGACATACGTCCATCAAGTTCAACCATGGAATTGAAGGGTAGGGGTGTGAATTGAAGGGGTGTGAATTGAAGTCTGTTCCCAGACTACTTAAAGGGGTACTACCGTGGAAAACTTTTTTTTTTTTTTATATTAACTGGTGCCAGAAAGTTAAACAGATTTGTAAATCACTTCTATTAAAAAATCTCAATCCTTCCAGTACTTTTTAGGGGCTGTATACTAAAGAGAAATCCAAAAAAGAAATGCATTTCCTGTGATGTCCTGACCACAGTGCTCTCTGCTGACCTCTGCTGTCCATTTTAGGAACTGGAGTAAATCCCCATAGCAAACATATGCTTCTCTGGACAGTTCCTAAAATGGACAGCAGAGGTCAGCAGAGAGCACTGTGGTCAGGACATCACAGGAAATGCATTTATTTGTGGATTTCTCTTTAGTATACAGCCCCTAAAAAGTACTGGAAGGATTAAGATTTTTTAATAGAAGTGATTTACAAATCTGTTTAACTTTCTGGCACCAGTTGATATAAAAAAAAAGTTTTCCACGGTAGTACCCCTTTAATAAAACAATTAAAAGTCCAATCCCCTTCCTCGCTCCCTCGTAGTCTCCGGCATTAGGGCACGCTGTCTTCGGCCGATGACTCTACATTCTCCAAGGCTGCACATCGTAGCATCTACACCCAATGGAACTGACAGTACCACTCACCAATCACTGACTGAGGTGGGACATCACTAGTGATTGGCAGAGCGGCTCTGAGGAATCAGACGGTCATTGGAGACGCAGATGGAGCATCCCGATACCAGAGCCTACGAGGGAGCAAGGAGGGTGAGTTAAAGGGGTATTTTGGGCAAAAACATTTTATCCCCTATCCAAATGATAGGGGATAAGATGTCTGATCGCGTGGGGGGGCCCCCCGCGATCTCCCTGCAGCACTAGCATTCTATGCAGGAGCTGCGTCTCCAGTTTCGGAAACCTCTGGGTTTCCGGGACTGGGGACGTGATGTGATGTCACGCCACCACCCCTCCATTCATGTCTATGGGAGGGGGCGTGATGGCCATCACCCCCCCCTCCCATAGACATGAATGGGGGGGGGGGGAGCGTGGTGTGATGTCACATCCCCAGTCCCGGAAACCTGGAGGTTTTCGAAACTTGAGATGCAGCTCCCGCATAGAATGCTAGTGCTGCAGGGAGATCACAGTGGGTCCCAGTGGCGGGCCCCCCGCCATCAGACATCTTATCCCCATCCTTTGGATTGGGGATAAAATGTTTTTGCCCCGAATACCCCTTTTAAAGATTTTATTGTTTAGATAGGCGTTCTGGGCACAGTTGTAAAATAAAATGTGTTACTTGATCACTCCCTTAATGTGGATGTAATGCTTTGCCTGCGGGCTAAAGTTTAAAACGTTTGCAAAATTAATTGATAATCTGTTGTGATTGGGGTAATCTGCTGTCCCTTCTCTACCGTTCAGTGGTAATCTTGGCACTGTGACACTTCTCCCAGGCTGTGACTGTCATGGCCAATCAGATCTCTGTCTGGGATGGAGTGTTTTTGCATGACACCCTCTCTCCAGGGGAGGTGCTTGCATTTATGTCTGGGGTTGCAGATCCTGTGCGGCTGCTTGGAGACTTATCCTAGAGACTGTAGATTGCCAACAGCTGGCTTAAAATGGTTATCCAGCTTATTCAAATTGTTAGCTGATCCTCTGGATCGGTGGCGGTCCAACTCCTATCACCCATGTTGTTCAGAGGTTTGAAGGGGCCGTGGCGGCAGCTTCTCAATGTTTTCCTGCCCTTGTCCTTGTGTCACTATTTACGGTACATTCAGTAGCAACGGTGAAGTTGCCCATACAGGGTTTCCTCGTAATGATAACTGCCTGATTTGGCTGTGGTCTGACACCTGCTCTTGTGATCAATGGTCAGACCCCCACCCATCAGACATTTATCACCTACCCCTTGAATAGGTGATAATTCAACATTATAGGAATATATACTGCAGTTATAACACATTTTATAATGGTTTGCTGTCAACATTTTTGGTTACTTTTTAACTTCTTCAACTGTTCCAAATTTTATATCATATGTTCCGTTTACGGCAAATTAGGTAACAAATCTGAATGATATGAAAATTGAAGACATACAGGAAGAAGAGATGTATGGGAGTGTAATCCAGCTGTGTAAGGCGGAGGACATGCCTTCAGATATCAGCACGGGTGAGTGATCGCTAAGAAATAGATATTTTGGCATTCAAATAAGAAACCTGAAATATGGTTTCAGGGTCTTTACATACAGAGCAACAATACAACACCAGTCCTACATCCTAAATTCCCTATGTGCCTTTTCTCTACACACCAAGAGTGGGCTTTGCTTCAAATGCAGCCCATGTAGATAGCAGACTACTTATGTACTGTATATTTTATACTATGTCCCCCCCCCCCCCCCCCCCCCACTGCTGAGCCTCTCCTATTTGTTCCAAGTTTCAGCCCCTCACACATTCATTTCAAAGACAAATTGCTCACCCTCCTAAAAATCCTAATGCTGGAACTGAGCATGTGTGATCGTCAAACTGAAGTTTAAAGGGAATATGTAATCTAGATTTTTTTATTTCCCATGATTAGAGCCAGATCATGAAAAAAAATTCTTTTTTTCTAATCTGTTTCTATTTTCTGTTTGTAATTTTTGTTTGCTTTTTTCCCAATTTTTTTCCCCAAAATTTACAAATTATTATTATTATTTTTCAAATGAGTTTATGCTATCGGCAGCATTTATACATGTCCTACAGCTGCCCATAGCGCAGCTGAGTGGGTGTAAATTTTTTTGGGGGGCAGCAGTTCATTCACAGACATAGGCGTACAATTGATAGATATTGCAACTCAGCTCACTCACCAATCAGACCAACGATACACGGGCTTGCTCAAATTCTGTAGCGCTGGAGCTCGGACAAAGTGGGCAGCCTCCCCGTAAGGATCATGTAACAAAGGGTGGTAGGTCCAGCTTCTCAGCAAAGATAAAAACAAGCACGCCAACGCGTTTTGGGCTTAATTCAAGCCCTTAGTCATGACTAAGGGCTTGAATTAAGCCCAAAACACATTGGCATGCTTGTTTTTATCTGTGGATTTCCCATGTTTTAAGAGATTTCATTAAAGCCTCATTTTTAACAGTTTTCCTTGCTGAGAAGCTGGACCTACCATCGTTTGTTCCATAGGCGCACAGTGTCTTGTGCCAGACCTGAGTTCAGTAGCAAATCCCCAAAGCAAACCTTTCCTGCTCTACAAGACTTAAGTTTTTTTTTTTTTTTTTTAATAGAAGCAATTTAAAAATCTGTATAAATCACCGTGGTCAGTTGATTTTAAAAACTAGGGGGGGGGGGGGGGGGTGATTCATCATCGGTTATACCCTGGTTTTGTGGTGTACATTTGTCTCACAGTTAGTCTCAGATGCTGTTTTGAGACTTTTCATTACGACTTTTGCTATAGAAGGTTTTTCTAGAAGAACATACCAAGTCATAATTTCAGGTGATATCATGCAGTGGTCAGGAATTTATCATGTGCAACTTTTCAGTTTGTCGCATCTTTTTTTTGCAACTGCGCATTATCAGGCACAAATCTACACCAGCCCTGACTTGGCTTACAAAACTGACTGCAAACAGCATTATTGTCACACGTGATAAAAAGTTGCACAAAAAGTTGCAGAGGAATCCCCATACTGAAGAAATGTGATCAGCACCAGATTTATTACTTGCCCTGCACCGTGTAATAAATTTGGTGCAGGTACACAGTTTCCACCACATGAATTAATGGGGTAAAAAGATGTGCATCTATACCACTATTGATGAATACTCCCCTATATGTGTTTTTTTTTTCCAGAGTAGCCCTTTAAAGAAAGAGGCCAAATTGTTTGTCAGGTACCAATAAAAAAAGTCAAGATAAGAAGTGTTATGTGAAAGCGGGTAAAGATGGCAAAGATAGGAGAGAATACTTAACCCCTTAAGGATGCAGTCCATTTTAGCCTTAACCCCTTAAGGACCCAGGACGTCAGGGGATGTCCTGGCACCCTGGGCCTTAAGGACCCGTGATGTCCTGGCGTATTCCGGTCCCTGCCGCTCGCCGGGCAGAGATTGGAAGCGGATGCCTACTGAAATGCTTCAGCAGGCATCCAGGGCAAACGCCGAGGGGGCCATGTAGGCCCCCCATGTCGACGATCGTCGCAAATCGCGAGGGAAATCGACCCTGCGATCTGCGGCGATACCGGGCTGATCGGGTCTCTGGGACCCGACCGCCCGGTAATTTTGCATGATCCCGGCTGTCACAGACAGCCAGGACCATGCTAAAGTATAGGAGCGAGGTGACAAGCCTGCCACCTCCTCCTATCCCCTGCTATCCATCAGTTAGGTAACCGACCAATCGCAGGGGGGGGGGCGGTTACTTCCTCCCTCCCTGCCCGGCCCCTGGAAGTCCGGAGAGGACGGGAGGAAGCCCGGAGGACGCGATGGGGGGAGTGCTGGGGCCCGGCCCCGGTACTTACCTTGTCCCTGAAGACCCGGATCCCAGCGATGAAGACGGCGGCGGCGACAGGTGAGTTCCTCTTCAGCCGCGGTCGGGCCCTTTACAGCAATGCACGTCGCCGTAAAGCGACATGCATTGCTGTATTGGGACCATGTATACTACAACTCCCAGCATGCCCAGACAGCCCTTGGCGTCTGAGCATGCTGGGAGTTGCAGTTTTGCAACATCTGGAGGTCCACAGTTTTGGGACCACTGTGCCCTTCCAGATGTTGCAAAACTACACATCCTCAGCATGCCCTTACTGTCCAGGCATGCTGGGAGTTGTAGATCTGTAACATCTGGCCCTTCAGATTTTGCAGAACTACAACTCTCAGCATGCCTGGACAGTTTTGGCATACTGGGAGTTGTAGTTTTGCAACATCTGGAAGGGCACAGATTGGGAACCACTGTATTAGTGGTCTGCAAACTGTAGTCCTCCAGATGTTGCAAAACTACAACTCCAAGCATGCTGGTAGTTGTAGTTTGGCAACATCTGGCTAAACTGCCGAACTACTACTTCCAGCATGCCTGAGAATGTTTGGGAGTAGTGGTTTTGCAACAACTGGAGGCACACTGGTTGGGAAACATTGTCAGTTTCCTAACTCAGTGTTTCCCAACCCGTGTGCCTCCAGTTGTTAGATAGACTGTGCATGCTGGGAGTTGTAGTTTTGCAACAGCTGGGTATTTTCTACTTTTAATCCTAGCAAAAATGTGAAATTTGGGGGGGGGAAACACACATTTTAGTGAAATTTTTTTAAATTTTTTTTACATATGCAAAAGTCGTGAAACGCCCTCTTGGGTATTAAGGCTCACTTTATTCCTTGTTACGTTCTTCAAGGGGTCTAGTTTCCAAAATGGTATGCCATGTGTGTTTTTTTGTTGCTGTTCTGGCACCATAGGGGCCTCCTAAATGCGACATGCCCCCCGTGCAAAATTTGCTCTCAAAAAGCCAAATATGACTCCTCTTCTGAGCATTGTAGTTCGCTCGTAGTGCACTTCAGGTCAACTTATGGGGTACCTCCATACTCAGAAGAGATGGGGTTACAAATTTTGGGGGGTATTTTCTGCTATTAACCCTTGCAAAAATGGGAAATTTGGGGGGGAAACACACATTTTAGTGAAATTTTTTTACATTTTTTTTACATATGCAAAAGTCGTGAAACACCCTCTTGGGTATTAAGGCTCACTTTATTCCTTGTTACGTTCTTCAAGGGGTCTAGTTTCCAAAATGGTATGCCATGTGTGTTTTTTTGTTGCTGTTCTGGCACCATAGGGGCCTCCTAAATGCAACATGCCCCCCAAAAACCATTTCAGAAAAACGTACTCTCCAAAATCCCCTTGTCGCTCCTTCCCTTCTGAGCCCTCTACTGCGCCCGCCGAACACTTTACATAGACATATGAGGTATGTGCTTACTCAAGAGAAATTGGGCTACAAATATAAGTACTTAACAAGGGGTATAGTGAGCCTTAACACCCCACAGGTGTTTGAAGAATTTTCATTAAAGTTGGATGTGAAAAAAATTTTTTTACATTTTTTTTCACTAAAATGCTGGTGTTATCCCAAATTTTTCATTTTCACAAGGGGTAATAGGAAAAAAGCCCCCCCATAATTTGTAACCCCACTACACTACAATGCTCAGAAGAGAAGGAGCGCCATTGGGCTTTTGGAGAGAGAATGTGTTTGGAATTGAAGGCCATGTGCGTTCACAAAGCCCCCGTGGTGACAGAACAGTGGACCCCCCCGACCCCCCCATTTGACCCGATTTTGGAAACTACACCCCTCATGAAATGCAATAAGGGGTGCAGTGAGAATTTACACCACACAGGTGTCTGACAGATTTTTTGAACAGTGGTCCGTAAAAATGAAAAATGTAACTTTTCATTTGCACAGCCCACTGTTCCAAAGATCTGAGCATTGTAGTTCACCCGCAGAGCACTTTACATCCACATATGGGGTATTTCCATACTCAGAAGAAATGGGGTTAAACATTTTGGGACGCTTTTTCTCCTATTACCCTTGTCAAAATTAAAAAATTGGGGTAACACTAGCATTTTAGTTTAAAAAAAATAAATTTAATTTTCATGTCCAAATTTAGTGGAAATTTGTCAAACAACTGTGGGGTGTAAAGGCTCCCTTTACCCCTTGTTACGTTCCTTGAGGGGTGTTGTTTGCCAAATAGTGTGCCATGTGGGGCTTTTTTTTGCTGTTCTGGCACCATAGGGGCTTCCTAAATGGGACACAATTTCAGCAAAACTTGCTTTCAAAAAGCCAAATGTGGCTCCTTCTCTTCTGAGCATTGTAGCGCACCCGCAGAGCATTTTACATCCACACATGGGCTATTTCCATACTCAGAACAAATAGGGTTTCAAATTTTGGGGGACATTTCTCCTTTTACCCCTTGTAAAAATTCAAAATCTGGGTCTACAAGAACATGTTAGTGTAAAAAATGGAAATTGAATTTTCTCCTTCACTTTGCTGCTATTTCTGTGAAACACCTAAAGGGTTAACACTCTTACTGAATGTCATTTTGAATACTTTGAGGGGTGCAGTTTTTATAATAGGGTCAATTATGGGGTATTTCTAATATGAAGGCCCTTCAAATCCACTTCAAAACTGAACTGGTCCCTGAAAAATTCTGATTTTGAAAATGTTGTGAAAAATTGGAAAATTGCTACTGAACTTTGAAGCCCTCTGATGTCTTCCAAAAATTAAAAACATGTCAACTTTATGATGCAAACATAAAGTAGATATAATGTATATGTGAATCAATATATAATTTATTTGGTATGTCTTTTTTCCTTACAAGCAGAGAGCTTCAAAGTTAGAAAAATTCAACATTTTCTAATTTTTTTCTTGATCGACAAAAATTTACCACTATGATAAAGTAGAATATGTCACGAAAAAAGATTATCAGAATCAAGTTCATAAGTAAAAGCATCCCAGAGTTATTAAAGCTTAAAGTGACAGTGGTCAGATGTGCAAAAAATGCTCTGGTCCTTAAGGTGAAAATGGGTTTTGGTCCTTAAGGTGTTAAAGGGGTATTCCAGGTTTTTGTTTTTTTTCAGCCTTGGAGCCTGTGATACTAAGTTATAATGCTGTGTAATACACTTCCAATACCTATGCTTTATCCCATTGTCATGAACAAGACCTACATCCGGAAATGCTGTAGTTCAAGTCTTTTTATTAGATTGTTGTTTCTTATCTTTCACAGCATTTTGTGCGGCCTGAGATATTTCATAAGTCACATGGTCTCAGGGAAGCGTAGCTATGCAGCAGTGGGTGGCGGATACCATTACTTTTAAAAATATTTTCCTCCCCTGGGAAGATTGTTGGCTAGGATTGCAAGCTCGTTAAGAGAACATCCTCGTGTACAGGGTGGGCCATTTATATGGATACACATTAATAAAATGGGAATGGTTGGTGATATTAACTTCATGTTTGTGGCACATTAGTATATGTGAGGGGGGGGGGGAACTTTTCAAGATGGGTGGTGACCATGGCGGCCATTTTGAAGTCAGCCATTTTGAATCCAACTTTTGTTTTTCCAATAGGAAGAGGGTCATGTGACACATCAAACTCATTGGGAATTTCACAAGAAAAACAATGATGTGCTTGGTTTTAACGTAACTTTATTCTTTCATGAGTTATTTACAAGTTTCTGACCACTTATAAAATGTGTTCAATGTGCTGCCCATTGTGTTGGATTGTCAATGCAATCATCTTCTCCCACTCTTCACACACTGATAGCAACACTGCAGGAGAAATGCTAGCACAGGCTTCCAGTATCCGTAGTTTCAGGTGCTGCACATCTGGTATCTTCACAGCATAAGACAATTGCCTTCAGATGACCCCAAAGATAAAAGTCTAAAGGGGTCAGATCGGGAGACCTTGGGGGCCATTCAACTGGCCAATGACGACCAATCCACTTTCCAGGAAACTGTTCATCTAGGTATGCTCGGACCTGACACCCATAATGTGGTGGTGCACCATCTTGCTGGAAAAGCTCAGGGAACGTGCCAGCTTCAGTGCATAAAGAGGGAAACACATCATCATGTAGCAATTTCACATATCCAGTGGCCTTGAGGTTTCCATTGATGAAGAATGGCCCCACTATCTTTGTACCCTGTATACCACACCATACCATCCATTTTTGTGTTCCAACAGTCTTGGAGGGATCTACCCAATGTGGGTTAGTGTCAGACCAATAGCGGTGGTTTTGTTTAACTTCACCATTCACATAAAAGTTTGCCTCATCACTGAACAAAATCTGCGTAAACTGAGGGTCCTGTTCCAACTTTTGTTTTGCCCATTCTGCAGCACCTGAAACTATGGATACTGGAAGCCTGTGCTAGCATTTCTCCTGCAGTGTATATAGTAGTATATAGCAGTGTATATGGATACTGGAAGCCTGTGCTAGCATTTCTCCTGCGGTGTTGCTATCATTGCGTGAAGAGTGGGAGAAGAGGGTTGCATTGACAATCCAACACAATGGGCAGCACATTGAACACATTTTATAAGTGGTCAGAAACTTGTAAATAACTCATTAAAGAATAAAGTTACATTAAAACCAACATCATTGTGAATTTCCCAATAAGTTTGATGTGTCACATGACCCTCTTTCTATTGAAAAAACAAAAGTTGGATTCAAAATGGCCAACTTCAAAATGGCCGCCATGGTCACCACCCATCTTGAAAAGTTTCCCCCCTCACATATACTAATGTACCACAAACAGGAAGTTAATGTCACCAACCATTCCCATTTTATTAAGGTGTATCCATATAAATGGCCCACCCTGTAGATCAGATACAGAATAAGGCCCAGATCAGACTTCCTTTATGGGCCTTGGACAAGATCAATCTCCTCAAAATGAACCTAATATCTCAGATTCTTTATATTATTCATTTTGCATCCATATGGATACCCAAATATTGGTTCTGCAGAATGCACAATGCCCCTAATACGGAAGAAGGGTGTCCCAAGATCAAGCTGGAAAGACTTTAATTAACTTTAATTACTGAAATTGGAAGGAAGGTTAGTACAAGTACTGCACGTGTCAATATAAGGGTGCATTCCGCGGCGTATACGCAGCGTATTTCACGCTGCGCAAAATTTACAGCAGCAGCGGGAAATACGCTGCGTATTCCTTGCTCACTATACACACAGGGCTTTCCGGCGGCGGTGTGTAGTGAGTTTTGGAGGCAGAGCCGTGTGCCGGCGTGACTGTGACGCGCGGCTCCGCCTCCGAAACTCACAGCACACATAGGGCTGCCGCCGGAAAGTCTCCACATAGGTTTTTTTTCTGGCATTTTTTTGGGAAATCTGCCACTGCAGTTTTTGAGTACAAGCCAGAAGTGTATTCAAAAGAAGTGGAAAATATAAAGGAACGACTCCTCCTTCCTACTTCTGACTTTGACAAAAAAAATGCAGTGGCGGTTTTCCAAAAAAAAAGACTAAACCTGTGTAACTATCCTAGCCGAATACTCAACAGTGCAATTTCAAAACTTTTAAATTTGGGACTCTGTACATACTCCTGGGCATGCTGGAAAGCTGTATAGATGAAGGATGACAGGTTATGATTGATTTTCCTGCTCTTATATGCCTGACATAGACAGAGAATATGAAACTAAAACATTTTATCCACCTCACCAATTTAAGCTAAGTTCATCCTTTATACTTCACTCACATTAATCATACATTTTTTATTTTCTTGGATTAAAGATTGCAATCTGTATGCTGTTTTAGTCACTGTATGAACATTTTTAATATTTGTTTTGCAAAAGATTAAATAAAACCAATGACTGCACCTTAAATGTTAAAGAAAATGCCTTTTTTTCCAGGTTATGAAGTCAAATATAAAAGTTTTATGGAGGACAATCATGGAGAATATTCCACAACATTTCTTTCCAGCAGAGATCATTCAACTGATCACACTAATCTCGAGGAACCTTCATTTGGTCAATCACAAATTGTTAAACAAAGTACAGAAAAGAAAAAGGAAAAAATATTCCCATGTTCTGAATGTGGGAAATATTTTAAAAAGAAATGTATTTTATCTATGCATGAAAGAATTCACAGAGATGAAAGACCGTTTTCATGTTCGGAATGTGGCAGAACTTTTCGCCAGAAATCAGATCTCACTGTACACGAACGAATGCACAGAGGGGAGAAGCCATATTCGTGTCCTGAATGTGGAAAATGTTTAACAAGAAAATCATATCTTACTGAACATCTCAGAACTCACACAGGTGAGAAGCCATTTACATGTCCAGAATGTGGTAAATGTTTAACAAGGAAATCACTTCTTATTGAACATCTGAGAACTCACACAGGGGAGAAGCCATATTTGTGCCCAGTATGTGAGAAATGTTTTAGTCAGAGATCTGATGTTGTTAAACATCAGGTAGTGCATACAGGGGAGAAGCCATTTTCATGTTCTGAATGTAGAAAATATTTTACACAGAAATCAGGCCTTGTTATACATCAGCGAACTCATACAGGAGAAAAGCCATATTCATGCTCTGAATGTGGGAAATGTTTTACAAGGAAATTGTTTCTTATTGAACATCAAAGAACTCACACAGGACAGAAGCCATTTTCATGTCCAAAATGTGGGAAATGTTTTAGCCAAAAGTCTGATGTTGTTAATCATCAAGTAATTCATACAGGAGAGAAGCCATTTTCATGTTCAGAATGTGGGAAATGTTATAGCCATAGATCAACTCTTGCACAACATAAGAAACTAATACATTTTAATGTTCAGACTTTAGTAAATGTTTTACCTCAGATGTAATGCTCCCAGGAAATCAGTATTCATTTTTGGTCAACACATAGGGGAGATAAATAAAAGCTGTCTAGTTCTAAGACAGTTTTAACTTTGCTTATACAGTCTAAGAGTTTGAAAATATGGTGTATCTTTAAAACTGTGTAATCTGTTGTTTTTACCTGGACAGGTCCACTGTTGAGCACAGCCCTAGACATACCATTTCACCCTTCAAAGAACACCCTTCTGTACCAGTCCCCCAGATTGGACCTGTAATAAAGGGGTTATCTGTGATAAACTAAAAAAAAAAAAAAGTTACTTTCTTCCAAAAACAGTGCCACCCCTGTCCTCAGGTTGTGTGTGGTATTACAACTCTGCTTCATCCAATTTAATGGAACTGAGCTGCACTGTTTCTGGAAGAAAGCAGATATGTTTTTTCTAATAATGTATAACATTTTAACCTCTTAAGGACTGAGCGTTTTTCCGCTTTTGCACTTTTTCATTTTTTCCTCCTCACCTTTTAAAAATCAAAACCCTTTCAATTTTGCACCTAAAAATCCATATGATGGCTTATTTTTTGCGCCACCAATTCTACTTTATGACATCAGTCATCTTGCCCAAATATCTATGGCGAAACCAAAAAGTATAATTGTGCGACAAAATTGAAGAAAAAACGCCATTTCTTGTTTTGCTCCTTTTGGGGACACCGGGGGAGATTTATCAAAACTTGTGCAGAGGAAAAGTTGCCCAGTTGCCCATAGCAACCAATCAGATCGCTTCTTTCATTTTTAACAAGGCCTCTGCAAAATGAAAGAAGCAATCTGATTGGTTGCTATGGGCAACTGGGTAACTTTTCCTCTGGACAGGTTTTGATAAATCTCCCCCACCGTGAATATATATATGCTGCTGCCACTAGGAGGCTTGACACTAGGCAACAAAATAAATTCTGCCCCTCCCAGCAGGATATACCCCGCCTACAGACTCTGAGCTATCTGTTTTAGCTTAGTGTCCGTAGGAGGCAGACACAGGTCTGGAGTTCTCCAGACCTGGTCGTTTATTTTCTTATTTTTTTGTTTAGGGACGTGTAGTTAGATTTTCTCTCTTTTATTTCTCTCGTTTTAGGTGGGGTCTCAGGAGCATAGCGCTCACTGTTTCCCCATTTGCGAAGAAGGGGCACAGGCATCGAGTTATGCACTGTCTACCCCTTCTCGCCACCGGTCAGCACCTGGGGTTCTACCTTTGGGTCCTGGTCCCCCTACCTTCCCTGCTTTTCTCGCTGTTTTCAGCCCGGCATGATGCAGGTGTATAATAACTGGCTGAAGACTTCTTTAGGTAAGTTTTTTTCCAGGGCAAGGTGAGTATTCCTTCTCCCTCCCTCTTTTTTCCTAGAATCTTTCCTTTATCAGGATTCTCAACCTCTGTAGCCCCTCCCCCAACCCCCCCCCCCCCCCCCTTGGGCCCACTTCTTTTAATTCATTCTGGGGACAGTTTCCTGCTTGGCCATTCTGAATCGAGGGACAGAAACAGTGGTGCATGTAATTTTTTTTCAGTTTTTTACATTATTTTTACAGCCCTACTTCTCTGGCGCATGCGCTATGCACATGCGACCGGCATATTAATTTCGCTATAGCTGCCTCCGCTGCTCGTGCACGGCCAGCAGCTTTTTCTATTCCCGGTCGCATTTCCATTATAGTTGGGGCTTCATGATGGCCGCAACCATGGTCTATTTGCGGCGCTTAGCTCCGCCCACTCCCCGCTGGCCGGCATTTCGGCCCTACAGTATTTCAGCGCATGCAAAGGGGGTCAATTCTGACCAATGGGGACCAGGCTGGTGCTGGCCCTACCCCCCCCCCCCCCCTTCTCATTAGGTTAGCCCTCCCTCTTTTTCTCTCTCTCCCTTTCTGCAGAGGGCCGGCTTTTCACACCACACCCTGCTTCTTTTCTTCATCTGAGGGACACAGACACCGGGTGAGACTGCTCCATTTTCCATTTGCTGTCTTTTGCCTCTGCTTGGGTGTCTAAAGCCCTTTCTGAATGGGCTTCCCAGCTTCGCAGGGCATTTTGTCTGGGGCCCCTTCGGAAGATTTGGCGGATCTTGCATTTCAACTCTTCGGGAAACACCTGGATGAAATTATTTCCGTGGCTACTGGAGGTAAGAGCTCCTTATTGCCACAGAACAAGTCTCGCCGTACCGATTCTCGCAGGAAATTGACCTCCTTTCGGTCCTTTTGGCTTGGGTCGGCCAGCCAGACAGGCACCCTCACAGGATAAGAAGACCCCTTCCTTCCAGGCTCGTCCCTCCTGGAAGTCGGATAACCTTTCCGGCCGTTTTTACGGCCAAGTCGGGCATCCGTAACCCTCCCTCCACCTGAAGGGACACCCCCACCCGAACACTCTTTTCAGGTGGGAGGTCGTCTGTCCCTGTTCCGGAACGTTTAGTCTGCCCACGTGCAGGATTCTTGTGTCTGAGATGTCGACGGCTATCAAATCGAGTTTGCTTTCTTCCCAAGACATCACTTTTTTCGTTCCTGCCCTCCTCGCACTCCTTCTTTGGCGGTGGCCTTTCGGGTCGCGCTTAGGACCCTTCTCGCTCATAGTGTGATTGTCCCAGTTCCTCCCAAGGAGTGCTTTTTGGGGCTCTATTCCAACCTGTTCATTGTCCCCAAGAAAAGGGGCGCCGTCCGCCCGATCCTGGTTTTAAAGCACCTCAATCGTCATCTACTCCTGCGTCTCCGTTCTGTAGTGGCATCCATGGATCAAGGGGAGTTTCTTTTCTCGGTGGATATCCGAGATGCTTACCTTCACACCCCCATTTTTCCGGCACATCAGCACTATCTCCGCTTCGCAGTCCCAGAGGCCCTTCCTTTTGGCCCTTCCTTTTGTGGCCCTTCCTTTTGGCCTGGCCCCAAGGGTCTTCACAAAGGTCCTGGCGGCAGTGATCGCCATTCTGCGAGCCCGGGGTGTGTCCGTGATCCCCTACCTGGACGACCTCCTGGTCAAGGCTCCAACCAGGGCCCAGAATCAAAGGGGTGCCCTAAACTAGGTCCCTCCCAACTAAAATTTTACTTTTTATTAATGTCAGTTAAAATTGAATATGAACTAATATAGTGCAATTAGCAAAATGTCCACTAGATGACAGGAGCACACAGTGATTAAAACCAAAGTCCCAGTCCTCCTATATTGTAACTGGCAACTGCACTGATAGTACCGGGTGCACTATAATGGTCTGGCCCCTCCACTTTTTAGTGCTATTATTGGTTGTGAGTGAGGAAACTTTAATACTGCTATTTAAAATCTTCTATAGCCTATGCCTTTAACGTTTCACAGGAACCCCAGCTTCATCAGAAAGGTCTATGTGGCTAATTAGCCACATTATTAGCCACATAAACCTTTCTGATAAAGCTGGGGTTCCAGTGAAACGTTAAAGGCATAGGCTATAGAAGTTTCATTGTCGACCTCTTCAAATTTCTCTTCTGTCCTGGTGTGACAAGTCTTCCCTATCCCTCGATCGCAGGATCATTCTAACTCCCAGGACTCGCCAGTCCCTCCTGTGGTGGCTTTGGTCCCCTCTACTTCGACAGTTACGATCCTTTCTGCCCCTCCACCGGCAGGTCATCACGACGGATGCCAGTCTCAGTGGTTGGGAGGAAGTCTTCAGGGACCAGACGGTCCAGGGCCTTTGGTCCTCCCAAGAAGCTCTCCTCCCCATCAACATCCTGGAACTTCAGGCAATTTATCTTTGCCTTCTTCATTGGGAATGCCTTCTCAAGGACCGTCCTGTTCATGTCCAGTCGGACAACTCCATGGCTGTGGTGTATGTCAATCGCCAGGGCGCCACTCGCGGTCCTGCAGCAATGGCTGAGGTATCCAGGATCCTTCTCTGGGCGGAACTCTGGGTTCCCTCCATCTCGGCGATTCACATTCCGGGAGTGGAAAATTGGGAGGCAGACTTCCTCAGTCACTCCTCGGCCAACCCCACCGAGTGGTCTCTTTATCCAGAGGTGTTTGCGCAGATCTGCAACCTCTGGGGGCACTCCAGACGTGGACCTTTTTGCGTCCTGCCCAACAAGAAAGTTCCTTGCTTTGTCGCGAAGTCCCGAGATCCTCTGTCCCTAGCCGTAGATGCCCTAATGATTCCCTGGTCACACTTCGTCCTTCCCTATCTCTTCTCTTCTCTTCCTCTCCTTCCCAGGGTGCTGAGGAAGCTCAAAGCAGAGGGTGTCCCTGCCATTCTCGTGGCTCCGGACTGGCCCAAGCGAGAATAGTACGCCGACGTGGTTCGACTAGTGGACGACGTACCGCTGCGCCACCCTGTTCTTCCCGACCTGCTCTCTCAGGGTCCCCTTTGCCACCTCAATTTACTGTCGCTGCATTTGATGGCATGGTGGTTGAGACCGCGGTTCTCTCCCCAAAGGGATTCTCTCCCCAAGTGATCTGGACAATGATCACGGCGCGCAAGCCTTCCTCTGCAAAGATTTATCATCGTACTTGGCGGTCCTACTTTCAATGGTGTGAATCTCACTCTTTCCCACTAGTTGTGTTCTCCCTCCCACGCCTTCTTTCCTTTTTACAGTCTGGGCTGGAACAATGCTTGGCTCTCAGTTCCCTTAAGGGTCAGGTGTCAGCTCTCTTCCCATTCTCTTTCAGCGTACCCTGGAGTCTGATCCTCGCATCCGGACTTTTCTGCAGGGTGTTGCTCATACTACTCCGCCTTACAGATCCCCTACTCCCCCTTGGGATCTGAATCTGGTTCTCAGTGCCTTGCAGGGTACTCCTTTCGAACCTCTCCGGGACGTTTCTCAGCGTATCCTTTCCTGGAAGGAGGCTCTCATTGCAGTCACTTCCATTAGAAGAGTTTCAGAGCTGGTGGCTCTCTCCTGCTGTTCACCCTACCTGGTTTTACACCAGGACAATGTTGTTTTTCATCTGGTCTCGTTCTTTTGGCCTAAGGTGGTCTCCACCTTTCATTTCAACAAGGATATCGTCCTTCTGTCCAGCTCCATCCCATCCCAGGGAACGTTTGTTTCATGGTCTTAATGTGGTACAGGCCGTTTGGATTTACCTTTTTAGGTCACCTCTTTTCGCCAGTGTGACTTTGTACTTACGGAGGGTCGTCGTAAGGGACTTCCTGCTTCCAAAGCGACTATTTCGCAATGGATCCATTCTGCCATCTCGTAAGCTTACCGGTGCAAGGGGAAGGCTCCTCCCTTCCAGATCTCAGCTGATTCCACTCGTTCCGTCAGGGCTTCCTGGGCTCTCCGCAACAGGGCTTCGGCCTTGCAAATCTGTAAGGCGGCCACCTGCTTGTCCTTGCACACGTTTACAAAATCTTACCAGGTGCATACCTTAGCATCTTCTGATGCTGGTTTGGGTCGCAAGGTGTTGCAGGTGGCTTTGGTCCAGCCTTCTACCTGAGTTACTTGAGTTTTTTCCCACCCTGAGGATTGTTTTGGTTCATCCCACGGTCTCTTTGTCCCCCAATGGAGCTGAACGAGAAAATTAGATTGTTATGCTTACCATAAAATCTCTCTCGGAGGATCCATTGGGGGGACACAGCACCCACCCATTTGTTCTGGTGTCCCTGGTTCGGTTACCTGTCAGAGGGTTGGTTCGGTTCATTTTTGTCTGTGGTTTCCTCGGACAGTTACTGTTTTTCTTTACCTGTCTGTCCTCTCCTACTGCTTTGGGAACTGATAGCTCAGAGTCTGTAGGTGGGGTATATCCTGCTGGGAGGGGCTTACTTTCTTTTGTTACCTAGTGTCAAGCCTCCTAGTGGCAGCAGTATATACCCACGGTCTCTGTGTCCCCCAATGGATCCTCTGAGAAAAAGATTTTACGGTAAGCATAAAAATCAACTTTTTGTAAATTTTGGGGGCTTCCGCTTCTACGGAGTGCATTTCTGGGTAAAAATGACACCTTATCTTTATTCTGTAGGTCCATACGATTAAAATGATACCCTACTTACAGTACATAGATTTGATTTTGTCTTAGATTAAAATTGTCATTTTCTGACCCCTATAATATTTTTTTTTTCGCATAAGGGACGGTATGATGGGCGGTATCATTTTTTGTGCCAGTTTTTAGCGGTAACATTTTTGTATTGATCGGACTTTTTGATCGCTGTTTATTCATTTTTTTCATGATATAAAAAGTGAGCAAAAATATGCTATTTTGGACTTTGGAATTTTTTGGAGCATGCGCCATTGACTGTGCAGTTTAATTAACTAACTATATATTTTTATATTTCGGACATTTATGTACGTGGCGATACCACATATATTTATTTTTATTTACACAGTTTTTTTTATGGGAAAAGGTGGATGATTCAAACTTTTATTAGGGGAGGGGTTAAATGATCCTTATTTACTTTTTTTTTTTTTCCACTTTTTTTTTGTGCAATGTTATTGTCCCCATAGGGGACTATAACATGCATTACATTCATCTCTCATACTGTTCAATGCTATGCTATGCCATAGCATAGCATTGATCAGTGTTTCTGCCGCTTGTCTGCTCCTGCCTGAATCTCAGGCACGGAGCAGTCATTCGGCGATCAGACAGCGAGGAGGCAGGTAGGGATCCTCCTTGCATCCTGCAAGCTGTTCGGGATGCGGCGGTCCCGGACAGCACCACTGAGCTAACCGGCAATGTTTACTTTAGTTTTAGACGCGGCAATCAAGTTTGATCACCACATCTTAAGGGTTAATGCCGGACATCAGCCCGATCAGCAATGTGCGGCATTAGCCGGGGGTCCTGGTTGCTGATAGCAGCCGGGACCTACCGGGTATGATGCGTGTCATACCTCAGGAGCTGCAGATGGACGTTAATGCAAGGGGTTGAGCTCCAAGTCTGACTAACATCAGTGACTCATCAGTTCCTTTCCTGGCCTGACCATAAGAAAAGGCTTCTGGTAGTACTGAAGCTTAAATTCTCCATGCAGTGCCTAACACTGAGATCATAAACAGGGTCACCATTTTTCCTCTATTAAATAGTTCATAGTTCAAGTCCATCAAGTCACCCCTATAAGTTTACCATGGTCATTTAAAGTAAAGCAAAAATACCTATGAGATGGATGTCAGATGCCCCATATTGGGGGAAAATTTCTTCTTGACTCCAAATAGGGAAATCATAGTAAATTCCTGGGTCAACATTTACTGTCCAGAAATGTATTACACAAAACCTGTAATATTCTATTTTTAAGGACGCAATCCAAACCCGTTTTGACTTTATTTTAAGGGATTCTGTAATGGGTTGCCCACACTAACTGGCAGGTATTGGGGAATAGCCCTGATGCCACTGATCACTATGCCACCTTCTCTATCTGGATCTGTTGCATTTTTTTTTAGAAATATTAATAAACGGGAAAATGCAACATATGTTTGATGCATTGGCAACATTACTCTTCCCTCAAATACACTGCTATACCTGCCTGCTAGCTACTGTAACTACTCCTGCTTAAAAATATTCATAGAAACGTAGCTCCACCTCTCTGTGTAATCTTGCGGTTGCACAGTAAAGTTTGCCATGACGCCCCTGCATTGTTAAGGTTTATTCACAAGGTGGAATTTCTATTCAGAATTCTGCTGGAAATTCTGCCAAAAATTAACTGTACATAAATTTCAGTGAGATTCCGCTGATTTCCTGAAATTTTTTTTTGCGGAATTGAGGAAAATCCACCATGTGAACATAGCCTTACATAAAATACTTTATTGTTCTGAGGTGAATGGACAAAAAACCTGATTCTGACTTTTGTTTTTCTTTGGCCACTTTCACACTGCCGCTGTGCCCCGTTGGGAAAAAAAAGGTCTGTTAGGCATTTTTTTTGTGCCCTTAATGTCTGTTATCTGGACAGCTCACAATAGGCAACAACGGGTCCTGACAGATCCCATATACTATTATGGGGTCTGTCGGGCTCCGTTGTTTTTTGACGGGAGTAGCGGAAGAAAAAAACGTTGCATGATGTATCTTTTCTCCCACCATTCTCCCCGTGTACCCTGACGTCTGTTGCACTGCAGAGTTACAATGGCAGTGTGGAAGAAGCCTTAGTTAACTGTGCAGGATAAGTAAGGAAGTCCAGTAAGGAAGTTAGTCCTCTAGATAACTACACTTATTGACAAAAAAATTATGCAGCAAGAAGGAGTTGTTGGAATCGAATGAAACTTTATATACAGTCATGGCCGTAAATATTGGCACCCCTGAAATTTTTCAAGAAAATGTATTATTCACAGAAAAGGATTGCAGTAACACATATTTTGCTATACACATGTTTATTCCCTTTGTGGAACTAAACCAAAAAAAGGAGGAAAAAAAGCAAATTGGACATAATGTCACACAAAACTCCAAAAATGGGCTGGACAAAATTATTGGGACCCTTTCAAAATTGTGGAAAAATAAGATTGTTTCAAGCATGTGATGCTCCTTTAAACTCGCCTGGGGCAAGTAACAGATCACACCCGAAAGCAGATAAAAAGGAGAGAAGTTCACTTAGTCTTTGCATTGTGTGTCTGTGTGTGCCACACTGAGCATGGACAACAGAAAGAGGAGAAAAGAACTTGAGAACCAAAATTGTGGAAAAATATCAACAATCTCAAGGTTACAAGTCCATTTCCAGAGATCTAGATTTGCCTTTGTCCACAGTGCGCAACATTATCAAGGTTTGCAACCCATGGCACTGTAGCTAATCTCCCTTGGTGTGAACGGAAGAGAAAAATTTATGAAAGGTGTCAACTCAGGATAGTTCAGATGGTGGATAAGCAGCCCCAAACAAGTTCCAAAGATAGTTTGCGCTGACACTGATGCTTCCTGAGCCTGCAGGACAGCTTGAATATCTGTCGACATTTAAATGAAATGAAACGCTATGGCAGGAGACCCAGGAGAACCCCACTGCTGACACAGAGACATAAAAAAGCAAGACTACATTTTGCCAAAATGAGTAAGTAACTTGAGTAAGCCAAAATCCTTCTGGGAAAACGTCTTGTGGACAGATGAGAGATTACCTTTTTGGTAAAGCACATCATTCTACTGTTAACCAAAAATGGAATGAGGCCTACAAAGAAAAGAATACAGTACCTACAGTGAAATCTGGTGGAGGTTCAATTATGTTTTGGAGTTGTTTTGCTGCCTCTGGCACTGGGTGCCTTGAATGAATGTGTGCAAGACATCATGAAACCTGAGGAACACCAACGGATTTTGGGTCACACTGTAGAGCCCAGTGTCAAAAAGCTGGGTTTTCGTCCGAGATCTTGGGTCTTCCAGCAGGACAATGACCCCAAACATATGTCAAAAAGCACCCAGAAATGCATGGAAACAAAGCGCTGGAGAGTTCTGAAGTGGCCAGCAATTATTCAAGATCTAAATCCCATTGAAAACCTGTGGAGAGATCTTAAAATTGCTGTTGGGAAAAGGCACCTTTCCAATAAGAGAGAGACCAAAGGGTGTGCAACCAAATATTAAGTGAAGGGTGCCAATAATTTTGTCCATCCCATTTTTGGAGTTTGGTGGGACACTACGTTCAATTTGCTTTTTTCCTCCCTTTTTTGGTTTAGTTCCAATACACATGTGTATAGCAAAACTTTATTTTCTTGAAACATTTCAGTGGTGCCAGCATTTACGCCATGACTGTATGTTAATGTAATGATGATATATGTAAGTGGTTACAATATTAGAGGATGAGTTTATTTGGGAAATTGTACAATTGAAAGGAGGCTCTGGTATCCTGGTGGGCCACTTCTAGCCTGGATATAAGATGAGGCACAGTTGGGCATGTAGGCATACTGGTTCTATATGGCATCCTGACTTCCCAGCTGGCAGGCCCGGCGGAACCACCAGGCGGACCAAGCGGCCAACCGGCTGCGGGGGTGGGGCGGAAAAATTAACTTTTTTTTTTTGGACATCCCTGCGGGCTGCTGAGTTGCGGATCGGGGGGATAGCCCGGGGGGATAGCCCGGCCGCGGCCACTTTAAAACAATGACCAACGGTGGCTCCTGTGGGCCCGGACTCCTCCTGCTTTTTCTATATTTCATATTTCCTTACCTGGCCGCGCTCGGCAGGCTCAGGTGATGCGTCGGGTCATGTGGGCTGTGACGAGTAACGTCTCCTGCGGCTCCTCTGCACGACGTCAGGGGCATCACTCATCATTTCCTGCAGTGCACAGTTTTCTTCATTACACTCCAGCGCTGCAGAAAATGACTAGTGACATCCCTGACGCTGTGTAGAGGAGCCGCAGGAGACGTAACTCGTCACAGCCCACAAGACCCGACACATCACCTTAGCCTGCCGAGCGCGTCCAGGTAAGGAAATATGAAAAATAGAAAAAAGCAGGAGGAGCAATGAACAGGGGAGGATTATGAGTGGGGGAGGATGAGGAGGCAGAGGCGGGGCGGTAATGATGAGCAGGGGGGGAATGATGAGCAGGGGGGGTTAATGATGAGCAGGGGGGTTAATGATGAGCAGGGGGGAGAATGATGAGCAGGCGGGGAATGATGAGCAGGGGGGGTTAATGATGAGTAGGGGGGATGATGAGCGGGGGTTAATGATGAGCAGGGGAAAACACGGGAAAAGAGGCGTGGGGGGTTAAATATGGCACAGGGGCTGATAAAAGGGGGAGGAAGGAGGGGGGGGCAAACTGAAGATCAAGGGGAATCAAAGTTGGGGGGATGATGAGGCATATAGTTCAGAGTTATAGTCATTTATTTTACATTTTTCCCCCTCAAATTTTCCTGTGAAAATGAGTGTGTGTGTTATATGGCAGTGCGTGTTATACGCAGATAAATACTGTAATTCCCCCCCAGCCCCCCCCCCCCCCGCCCCCCCTCACATTCAGCAGGACATCCCTGTGTCCTGAAAGATCTTTTCGGGACACAAGGATGTCTCTGTTACCTTTCTGTGGCCACCCCCCCCCCCCTCTCCCCCCAGTACAATTAAAAAAAGTGTGAATAAACATATGTGGTATTGCCACGTGTGGAAATGTCCAAATTATAAAAATAATACCTCCTAATTAAACCGCACGGTCAATGCATATGCACAAAAAAATTCCAAAGTCCATAATAGCATAATTTTGGTCAGTTTTTATATCATGAAAAAAAAGCTATCAAAAAGTCAGATCAATACAAAAACAATAAAACCGATAAAAAACTTCAGATTACGGCACAAAAAAAAGAGCCCTCATAGCGCCCTGAACGCGGAAAAATAAAAAAGTTATAGAGGTCAGAAGATGACAATTTTAAACGTATAAATTTTCTAGTTAGGATTTTTTCCAGAAGTACGACAAAATCAAACCTATATAAGTAGGGTATCATTTTAACCGCATGGACCTACAGAATAAACATAAGGTTTAATTTTTTCCGAATAATGTACTGCGTAGAAACGGAAGCCCCCAAAATTGAAAAAAGTGTTTTTTCTTCAATTTTGTCGCACAATTATTTTATTCCCCGTTTTGCCGTAGATTTTGGGGTAAAATGACTGATGTCATTACAAAGTAGAATTGGTGGCGCAAAAAATAAGCCACAATATAGATTTTTAGGTGCAAAATGGAGCTTCGCTTGTGTAGGCAGAAATCTTTGCATCGGCCCTGCCAGCTGGTCCTATAAATGCAACTGGCGATAAATATGGCAACCAAGCTGGCCAGTGCTGCAATTTGGTAAAACATTCATGGAAAACCCTTGATGTTTGTGGGCGAGCATTATCCTGTTGTGAAATGCTAGTGTGAAGCCCTGCCATGAGAGGAAACTCGTGTGGCTACAGGATGTCCTGCACATATTGCTGAGCTGTTAGTGTCTCTTATATCACTACTAGGGGTGACTTACTGTTGTATGTGATGGCCTCCAGATCATCACACAGCAGTTGAGACAGCATGTCGCTCCATTGGTAGCTTTGAATCTCCCACCACAAGGCCTCTGGATTGCAAGCAAAACCTGAATTTGTAAATTTAGAGGAGGCGGTTCTACTCCATAGCAGTCCAGGTGTCTTGTTCATGACACCACAGCACAAGATACATAATGGGTTTTGTGACACAACTTATCTTCAGCTAAGCCCCTGGACATTGCCTGGGCAAAGATGGGTGTGTAATAAAGGTGCCACCTGTGCCTGGAGCTTGTCGGCAGATACAATCGTCCTCTCTAATGGTCTGTCAGGGCTGGCCGGAGCCTGATTATCGTCCATGTGTGCTCTTACGTAACCACTGCTCCCAACGCCTCTTAACAGCTTAGTCAGAATGGCCTAGATGGCAGGAAATGTGTCAAAATGACTATCCTGCTTCTCTCAGTGAAATTATACACCCGTCTTAATGTATGTCAATGGGGCAACATTTATTAGTGTGTGTCATAGAGGTATGTCTAGCAGTTGTCAGTCTACCCATAAGTAGCCTCTGAGAACCTTCATATAGGGCAGCAGGTAAAACACTTTTACACCCCTTTGTTGCAAAACCAAGTGTCTTATCAGACCACACCTATGCTCATTTACATATCTGCCTGAGACATAACTGCATGCCGAGTTTTGCAGCAATCCAACATTTTTATCTGGGTGTTTTTTTTTTTTAATCTTTTTGTCAGTGAGTGTATATGTGTTTTAGCAGTAATGAGGTTAATTTTGGTCAGTGAGGATTGTTGTTCTGTTTTATTGACGTGTTGCTTTGCCTATTTAATATAAACTGGTAGAAATAGAGAACATAATTTCATGGTTTGAAAATTGTATGTTGAATGTATGTTTTGATGTTGTATGGGAGGTGTCATGTAGGAACTGTTTGAAAGTATCTACAATTATGTTTACATAAGATACACTTGTTTCTATAACCAACAGATGACTTCACCAAAAACTTTGCGGGAAATCACCTTTTAGCTCCAAATCCCGAAGTAAATAATGACAAGGTCACAGAAGGCAATCCTGGAGACCATCCGAAAGCTCTTCTTACCACAAATATACAACACTTAGTACTTCACAGCAGAGATTTATGGACGGATCGTTTTAATTGCAAAGAACCTTCAAAATCTCAATCACAGATTGTTACACAGAATACAGGAGAAAGCGCATATAAAGTATTTTCATGTCCTGAATGTGGGAAACATTTTACAAAGAAATCTTCTCTAGTCATGCACGAAAAAATTCACAGAGGTGAGAGGCCATTTGCATGTTTAGAATGTGGGAAAAGTTTTACAAAGAAATCTAATCTTTCTGTGCATGAAAGAATCCACACAGGAGAGAAGCCATTTTCGTGTTCAGAATGTGGGAAACATTTTAAAAGGAAATCTATTCTTTCTGTTCATGAAAGAATTCACACAGATGTATGTCCATTTTCATGTTCAGAATGTGGGAAACAATTTAAAAGGAAATCAAGTCTTTATGCCCATGAAAAAATTCATAGAGATGAGAGGCCATTTTCATGTTTAGAATGTGGAAAATGTTTTCGCCAGAAACAAGATCTTACTGTACATCAAAGAAGGCACCGAGGGGAGAAGCCTTTTCCATGTACCGAATGTGATAGAGGTTTTCAACAGAAATCAGAGCTAGTTAGACATCAAAGAATTCACACAGGGGAGAAGCCATATTTTTGTTCAGAATGTGGGAAGCATTTTGCGCAGAAATCAGTTCTTCTTAGACATCGAAAAATTCACACAGGGGAAAAGCCATTTCCAAGTTCTGAATGCTGGAAATCTTTTACGCAGGAACAAGATATTTTGGAACATCAGAAAATTCACACAGAAGAGAAGCACTTTTCATGTTCTGAGTGTGGAAAATATTTCACACGGAAATCAAATCTTATTGAACATCTGAGAACTCACACAGGGGAGAAGCCATTTCCATGTCCAGAATGTGGGAAATGTTTCAGCCAGAAGTCTGATCTTGTCAATCACAAGGTAACCCATACAGGAGAGAAGCCTTTTTTATGTTCAGGATGTGGACAAAGTTTTAACCGTAGATCAGCTCTTGCTCGACATAAGAGGCAAATCCATTTTAAAGTTCAGACTGTAGAATATGTTTTACCTCAGATTACCTAGAAATCAATAGATTAAAACAAAAAAGTAAGAATTATTTATTTACTTTATTAGTCCTGGTGAAATTTTTTCCTCTCAATATTCCTTACAAAATATTGTTAAGTTGAGTGTCTGTTAGGTCCCCCACCAAAAGGAAAATGTCGAAAAGCTAGGCCACGAAGAGGAACCTAGCTCCCTGCACAGTCCACATATCTTTGGGGTTTTCTAGACCCTATTTCTTTCTGGGTGGATGTGATAAAAAGGTTTACAAGTCGCCTTTATCTCCGTTCCCTCCTGGAAACTTGCTGTCCACTCACACAAGCCCAATGCATATAACAATTCAGGAAATACCACTGAAACCTTTAACAAATGTACCATAATTTGCTCTATGAATCCCTCATTTGGGATCTTTAGGACCAACTAATATACAGTAACAGCACCTCCCAGCCTGATCCGATAACTTGGCTTTCACTAGAGCTTATTCTCAAATGTATCATCATGAGGCTTTACTTAATTGCATTAACTAAGAGAAGATAGATCTGTATACAGCTGTCCGGACATGCTGGGAGTTGTAGTTTTGCAATAGCTGGAGGCACCCTGGTTGAGAAACCTTGCATTAAAGGGGTATTCCGGCCAAAGACCTCTTATCCCGTATCCAGCACTGGAGACGTGACATCACGCCACATCCCCTCCATTCATGTCTATGGGCTGTCACGCCCCCTCCCATAGACATGAATGGAGGGGGCGTGACGTCACGTCTCCAGCCCCGGAAACACAGAGTTTTCCGAGACTGGAGCAGCAGCCTAGCATAGAATGCTGGTGCTGCACAGAGATCGTGGGGGATCCCAGTGACAGGCCTCCTGCGAGCGGATAAGATGTCTGGCCGGAATGCCCATTTAAGTAGTAAAGATTAAGAATCCCTTGCCTATTTACAAATTTGGCACATCTTGAGCTGTCCTGTAGATAGAAAATGAAATCTTTTTCTGCATTGACCTATATTCTGCATCTGTGTAAAGTAATGATAAATATGTCCCAAACACCTTGTCCACCCCCGATTATCCCTGCTCACTTTTCACATCACTTTTCAAAAATTGCTAATAACAGTGCAAATATGGCACAGCCACAATCTGTGACTTTTCTATGCCATAAAAAAGAACTGGTTGTATTGCAGGGTGTCAATACTACTTTGGGATGTCCTGTATGTTTTAATACAATATCTAAAGAGTGACACAGTTGTACACAAAGGGACAGGAATAGTACGATAAATAAGAAAAGTGCTATAAAGCAGAACTATTGATATGTTAAAGTAGGTAAAACTTCTGGGACAGTAAATAGCTTGAACAGGTAATGAGCATAAAAGTTCTATTGTCCTTTCATTATGATTTGACCCATGGGTGTGATGCCCCCAATATTCCTTAAAGGGGTTGTGCGCTGCCCTGACTTTCAGAGCTCCGCTCACAGCGTCCCGAAGTTCATTACTCCGAACGCTGTGTGCGGGCTTCTGTGTTCGCAGCCGCCAGGCGTGACGTCACGCCCGGCCCCTCGCGACGTCTCGCCCGCCCCCCCTCGTGACGTCTCGCCCGCCATCTCGGGCGGGCGTGACGTCACAAGGGGGCGGGCGAGGGGCCGGGCGTGACATCACGCCCGGCAGCCGCGAACATGGAAGCCCGCACACAGCCTTCAGAGTAATGAACTTCCGGACGCTGTGAGCGGAGTTCCGAAAATTAGGGCAGCGCACAACCCCTTTAAAGAGGTTATTCGGCGCTGGGTGGTTGAAAAAATCAGAACGTATTGTGTAAGGTCTTCTGAGTTCTTTTTAGGTCAGTTCACCAATTGTGTTGCCTGCGGAAGACCCTCTATGTCTTTGCTCAGACCTGGCTTTCTTCCTGCTTCTGGTGCACTGCACTTTGGTATCGCTGCGTGCATAAATGTCCTAACTATTAAAATATAATGTGAACGGCGTGAAAAAAAAAGTCCAAAATTGCTGTTTTTTTTTGTCACATTTAATTTAAAAAAAAATTATACATTTTTTTTTTTATATACACAAATGTATAATGTATGTAGGTATCAATAAATGGTACAGATCACGGCACAGAAAATGAGCCCTCATACCGCCGCTTATTACGGAAAAATGAAAAAGTTTTATAGGTCATCAAAATAGAGGGATTTTTAACGTGCTAATTTGGTTAAAAAGTTAACGATTTTTTTTAAGCGCAACAATAATAGAAAAGTATGTAATCATGGGTATCATTTTAACCGTATTGACCCACAGAATAAAGAACACATTGTGTTCTGAAAACGAAACCTTCCAAGATTTGCTAAATTGCAGTTTTCTTTTAAATTTCCCCACACAAATAGTATTTTTTTGGTTGCGCCATACATTTTATGGTAAAATGAGTGATGTCATTACAAAGGACAACTGGTCGCGCAAAAAACAAGCCCTCCATACTAGTCTGTGGATGAAAATATAAAAGAGTTACGATTTTTTGAAGTCTAGGAGGAAAAAAACCAAAAATGCAAAAATTAAATTGGTCTGGTCCTTGGTTAAAATGGGCTTGCTCCTTAACTCCTTAAGGACCAGGCCAATTTCCACTGTAGGACCCGGCCATTTTTTGGACATCTGACCACTTTCACTTTAAGCATTAATAACTCTGGGATGCTTTTACCTTTCATTCTGATTCCAAGATTGTTGACATATTCTACTTTATGTTAGTGGTAAATTTTTGTCGATACTTGCATCATTTCATGGTGAAATATTCCAAAATTTGATGAAAGAATTGAAAATTTTGCATTTTTCTAACTTTGAAGCTCTCTGCTTGTAAGGAAAATGAATATTCCAAATAAATTATATCTTGATTCACATATACAATATGTCTACTTTATATTTGCATCATAAAGTTGACATGTTTTTACTTTTGGAAGACATCAGAGGGCTTCAAAGTATAGCAGCAATTTTCCAATTTTTCACAAAATTTTCTAAAGCGGAATTTTTCAGGGACCAGTTCAGTTTTGAAGCGGATTTGAAGGGCCTTCTTATTAGAAATACTCCACAAATGACCCCATTATAAAAACTGAACCCCCCCCCAAAGTATTCAAAATGACATTCAGTAAGTGTGTTAACCCTTTAGGTGTTTCACAGGAATAGCAGCAAAGTGAAGGAGAAAATTCAAAATCTTAAATGTTTACACTCGCATATTCTTGTAAACCCAGTTTTTGAATTTTTACAAGGGGTCAAAGGAGAGAAATCTTCCTAAAATTTGTAACCCAATCTTTCTCGAGTAAGGAAATACCTCATATGTGTATGTCAAGTGTTCGGCGGGCGCAGAAGAGGGCTCAGAAGGGAAGGAGCGACAGTGGGATTTTGGAGAGTGAATTTTTCTGAAATGGTTTTTGGGGGGCATATCCCATTTAGGAAGCCCATATGGTGTCAGGACAGCAAAAAAAAAAAACCCTCATGGCATACTATTTTGGAAACTACACCCCTCAAGGAACGTAACAAGGGGTCCGCTGAGCCTTAACACCCAACAAGTGTTTGATGACTTTTCGGTAAATTTGGATGTGTAAATACATTTTTTTTTTCCACTAAAATGCTGGTTTCCCCCCAAATTTAAAATTTTTACAAGGGGTAATAGGGGAAAATGCCCCCCAAAATGTGTAACCCCATCTCTTCTGAGTATGAAAATACCCCATGTGTGGGCGTCAAGTGCACTGCGGGCGCACTACAATGCTCAGTAGAGAAGGAGTCACATTTGGCTTTTGGAAAGCACATTTTGCTGAAATGGATTTTGGGGGGCATGTCCCATTTAGGAGGCCCCCTATGGTGCCAGAACAGCAAAAAAAACAAACAAATAACACATGGCCTACTATTTTGGAAACTACACCCCTCAAGAAATGTAACAGGGGGTCCACTGAGCCTTAACACCCTACAGGTGTTTGACGACTTTGGATATGTAAATTTTTTATTTTATTTTTTTTAACAAAAATGCTGTTTTCCCCAAATTTTACATTTTTAAAAGGGGTAATAGTAGAAAATGCGTAACCCCATCTTTTCTGAGTATGGAAATACCCCATTCGTGGACGTCAAGTGCACTTTGGGCGCACTACAATGCTCAGAAGAGAAGGAGTCACATTTACAAATTTTGCTGAAATGGGGAGGGCAGGTCGCATTTAGGAAGCCCCTATGGTGCCAGGACAGCAAAAAAAAAAAACACATGGCATACTATTTCGGAAACTACATCCCTCAAGGAGCGTAACAAGGGGTACAGTGAGTCTTAACACCCCACAGGTGTTTGATAAATATTCATGAAGTGGGATGTGAAAATGAAAAATTAGATTTTTGTACACTAAAATGCTGGGGTTACCCCAAATTTTTCATTTTCACAAGTGGTAAAAGGAGAAAATGTCACCGTAAGTTTGTAAATACATTTCTTTGGAGTAAGGACATACCTCAAGTCTGGGCGTAAACAGCTTGCACACTGGTCTCAGAGGAGCAGGTCTCATTCAGGGGCCTTGAGCTTCTGCGTTACAGACTATGGAGCCAGAACAGTGGGACCCCCCTCAAGGGGCATTACATGGGGTAAATAACTGGGGTACACTAAATAACTAAAATGGGGTACAGTGGGACATAAAATTATAAAACAGGTGTAACGCCAAGCGCTCCAGGTCCCGCGGCTACCCCGGAGCGCTCGCAGCGTTCTGCTAACAGCAGCGCTCCGGTCTCTGTCTCTGACCGCGAGCGCTGCTGTGTTCGTGCCGGCGGGGACGCGATCCGCGTGGTGGGTCAGGCCCGCTCGCGGATCGCGCCCCGTTCTACTCACCCTCCTCCTCCGGTGTCTGTCTCGTCCCGGCGTGCGGCCCCGCTCCCTAGGGCACGCGCACGCCGGCTTTCTAAGATTTAAAGGGCCAGCGCACCGCTAATTGGTGCCTGGTCCAATCAGTTCTGTCACCTCCCTACACTATATAAACCCACTTCCCCTTCTTGTCCCTGACGGATCTTGTTGCCTTGTGCCCTTGTGCGTTATAGTGTGTTCCCTAGCCTGTGTACCCAGACCTTCTGCTGTTGCCCCTGACTACGATCCTCGCTGCCTGCCCTGACCTTCTGCTACGTCTGACCTCGCCTCTGTCTAGTCCTTGTGTACCGCGCCAGTCTCAGCTGCCAGAGAGGTCGATTCGCTACAGGGGAACACGACCTGGTAGTTACCGCCGCAGCAAGTCCATCCCGCTTTGCGGCGGGCGCTGGTGAACACCAGTAACTGCTTAGAACCGATTCCCCAGTACGACCCGCGTCATCGCCTCTCTGACACAGAGGATCCACCTTCCGTGTCCTCACCAGCCGCTAGTCCGGACCCTGACAACAGGTTATGTTCCCAGAATAATGACCCAGAGCATAGCCAAAACTAAAAAATATGCCCGCCCCAAACCCTGTGCTCTGAATCATCATTCTGGGAACGGCCGTCCCTAACCTGTTGCCTCAAATGCGCCCCCCCGATCAGGTGGAGAGAGCGCTGCGCATTTGAGGCAACAAAAAAAGTCCCCGATGATAGTGACTCAGTGACCCATGACCCAGAGAAAAATACCCCCAGAGGTCTTATCAGTTTTTTTTTTTTGGTTAGTTTTTTTGGTCAATTTAGTGGTTTATGGTGTTAAAATTTGGAATGTACTCTGGACTTGATACATTGGGGTCAAATTATGGAAAATGAAAAAGGAAAATTTAGTACTGCATGGAAGTGTGATACTCCCTGAAGCAGTTTTTAATGCAGAGGCCCGGATGATCGGGGCAAGTGTCACACTGAGTGGTGGTATCCTTCCGTATCCCCCTCCTGTTACACACTGCATTTTTTTCTGGGATTGTCCTTTCTTTCCAGTGTGGGGAACCTCACCTGGAAAGTGTTGGCCTGGGATGATCCTGTCACCTAGAACTCCAGTTTCTTGGGAAGTCTGGCCTGCTCTTTCCCGGTCGCCAAAGATCAGGACTTCTTCTTGGAACTGGAGGAATGTCCCTGTGTTGCCAGCGTACTGGGACAGTACAAAAGAGTTGTACATGGCAACCTGTACCAAGTAGACCGCAACTGTATGGCTTGAGGACTTGATCAGAGAGATGAACTCCCCCCATATACCGATTGTAGTCCAGAATACAATCGGGCTTGAGGACCGGTGTTGTGGTACCTCGCACAGGGACAGGTGAGCTGCCGTTACCATGAATAGTGGTCAGCATAAGGACATCCCTCTTATACTTATACCTGACCAGCAACAGGTTTTCATTGGTAAGGGCACGGGACTCACCCTTGGGCATAGGTGTCTTCAGAAAATTTAGAGGGAGGCCTCTCTGGTTTTTCAGCACGGTCCCACAAGCGGACGTGGATCTGGCGGCAAGGGATGTGAACAGAGAGAGGTTGTCCGTACACGTGGTAACCCTTATCCAGCAAAGGGTGCACAAGCTCCCAAATGATTTTCCCGCTAACACCCAGAGTGGGGGAATAATCTGAGTGTTCAATACGGGAATCTCGTCCCTCATACACTCTAAACTTGAGTGTACCCGGAGGTACTCTCACAAAGTTTATAGAGCTTCACGCCATACCGCGCCCGCTTCAAGGGAATATACTGGCGGAAGAAGAGTCTCCCGCTAAAACTGATACGACCGAGAGCTCCCTGAGGGGTACGTTGGCCCCAAAGTGATCGATGACCGGCCTCACTTTGTAAAGCTGGTCATAGTTGGGATCACTTCGGGGTGGACATGCCTCATTATCTGCATAATGGAGGCATTTCCGAATGGCCTCGAACCGCCTCCGTGCCATGACCATACTGTAAAGCGGGGTCTGGTAGAAGATGTCCCCGCTCCAGTACTTCCTGACACTTGGGTGTGGGCGATGAACTGCCTGGCGTACAGATTTGTCTGCTCCACCATCAGATTGACAAAACTGTTATTGAATAAATAACTGAAATAGTCAATTTCAGTGAATCCAGAATTGTCAATCCGGATTCCAGAGTCGCCAACAAACTCCGGAACCCGTAGCTGATAGCCCTCTGGGGGTCTCCAGACAGGTTCACCGGAAGGGGGCTCCGGTAAACTTGTCTGGGGGGTCGGACTCCTAGTACGAGCGGCATCACCACTCGCACTAGTGCCGGCCACTGGGCCACTATCATGGGGGGTGGGTCATCATCAGTACTAGATGATGAGGAGGGCGATTAAGAACACAGGTATGTAGGATCTTCATCGTCCTCCCTGACAGATGCAGAGTCGAAGCAAGAAAAGTGTATGCCTCTGCTGCCAAAAATGCCTGGCGAGCCATCGCCTTTTTTCTACGGTAGTGGGGGGTGGCGGGGGGGGGGGGGGGGGGTTGGTGGTGGGGGTGGTGGGGGTGTGTGTGTGTGGGGGGGTGAGTATGTAGTGTGTGTGATTGGTGTAACTGTATGGGGGAAAAAAAACGCGGGGGCCAAATGCAGCGCCCTGAACCCCTAATAGGGCCCGGGTCACACTAAAAAAATTGTGGCAGACCCTTTTAGGTCCTATTAGGGGGTCAGGTGGGGGGGGGGGGAATTTAAACTTTTTTTTTTTTTACCCTTTTTTTTTTTTTTTTTACCTTTTTTTTTTTTTTTTTTTTTACTTTACTGGTTAACCCTACCTGTCCCTGGGGCTGTACTCTCTCCCTGCTCTAAGGGGGATCTTCCTCTGTGAGGGGGCTCTGATCTTCACAGAGCGGGGGTCCCTGGCTCCTTCTCGCAGCTCTGCCCGCTGAATGAACTCAGGGGGCAAGCTGAGCCGCGAGAATGGGCCGTTAACCCCTCCCCTGCCGGCTGCTATTGGACGATCCGGCCAATAGCAGCGATCCTGCCACCGAAATCGCCACCTCCCCATAGATACATAGGGTGATAGGGGGTGTATCCTACACCCCAGATCACCTTGTATCTCCGGGTCAGCGGGTCACACGTGACCCGCATCACCGGAATAGCCGAAATTCGCAAGTGTGAATTCACTTGTGATTTTCGGTGATCGCCTACATGGGGGGGGGGGGGGGGGGTCTGATGACCCCCCTGGGCATTGACCACAGGCGTACAGTTACGACCTTGGTCCTTAAGTACCAGGGAGCAAAGGCGTACGTGTACACCCTTGGTCCTTAAGGGGTTAAGTAAATTCTGACATAGTGGGAGATTTGATTGGACTATAGCTATAACTGGGCGGTTAACATACAGGGTTATAGTCTATTCAGGATCCTTAAATCAGAAAGGGGAAAGAGTTTGCCTTTATGTAAAGTCCAGTCTAAAGGCAGCACAGCAGAAGGATATATGTGAGGGAAATAATAATGTGGAGTCATAATGGGTAGACATATGGACAGAAAAATATTAAAATACTGATGGGGGTTTACTATAAGCTGCCAAATATACTGGAAGAGGCAGAAGATCAATTACTGAGGCAAATAAATAAGACAGCAAATTACAATGAGGTGGTTATTATGGGGACTTTACATATCCCAATATAAACTGGGAGACTAAGACCTGTAAATCTTATAAAGAAAAATAGGTTTCTGACTATAGCTAAAGACAATTATCTGTCCCTAATAGTGCAGGACCCGACCAGAGGGGGCCCCCTACTGGACTTAATATTAACCCCTTAAAGGGTACCTCTCATCAAATAAACTTTTGATATATTTTAGATTAATGAATGTTGAATAACTTTCCAATAGCATGTTAATGAAAAATATGCTTCTTTCTATTGTATTTTTCCCGATCAGTCCTGTAAGCAAGCATTTCTGACTCATGCTGGAGTCCTAAACACTCAGAGCTGCCAGCCTGCTTTGTTCACAGCCAAACAGGCTGTGAACAAAGCAGGCTGGCAGCTCTGAGTGTTCTCCTTTGTGAACAAAGCAGACTGGCAGCTCGTAGTGTTTAGGACTCCAGCATGAGTCTGAAATGCTTGCTGCCAGGACTGGTAGGGAGACCCCTAGTGGTCATTTCTTCAAAGTGAAAAATTTAATAGAAAGAAGCATATTTTTTAATAACATGCAATTGTAAAGTTATTCTGCATACATTAATCTATAATATATCAAAAGTTATTTTGATGAGAGGTACCCTTTAAGGAATGAGCGATTTCACGTTTTTGCATTTTCGTTTTTTCCTCCTTGCCTTTAAAAAATCATAACCCTTTCAATTTTGCACCTAAAAATCTGTATATGGCTTATTTTTTGCGCCACCAATTCTACTTTACAGTGACATTAGTCATTTTACCGAAAAATCTACGGCGAAACGGAAATAAAATTCATTGTGCGACAAACTTGAAGAAAAAATGCCATTTTGTAAATTTTGGGGGCTTCCGTTTCTACGCAGTACATTTTTCAGTAAAAATGACACCTTATCTTTATTCTGTAGGTCCATACGGTTAAAATGATACCCTACTTATATAGGTTTGATTTTGTATTACTTCAGAAAAAAATCATAAATACATGCAGGAAAATTTATACGTTTAAAATTGTCATTTTCTGAGCCCTATAACTTTTTTTATTTTTCTATGTTCAGGGCGCTATGAGGGCTCAAAAAAGGTATAAAAAGTGATAAAAAATGCGCTATTTGGACTTTGGAATTTTTTGGCGCGTACGCCATTCAACGTGCGGTTTTAAAAGCGGTATATTTTTATAATTTGGATATTTCCGCACGCGGTGATACCACATATGTTTATTTTTATTTTTATTTACACTGTTTTATTTTGTTACTAGGAAATGTCGGGTGATTTAAACTTTTAATTCAGAAGGGAATACCTGAAAGGGTTAACTTTTTTTTTACACTTTTTTTGCGAGCTCATAGCTCCTATAGGGACCGTTGCATGGCAACAAGCTGTGTAATCGGCGGTTGATTGCTCCAGCCCGTAACTCAGGCATGGAGCAATCAATCGGAGCCAGGATGCCGACGCAAGAAGGTAGGGACCGTCTTCTCTCCGGGTAGCTGATCGGGGCATCGCGATGACCCCGATCAGCCCGACTGAGCAGCCGAGAAGCATTTACTTTCACTTTCGATGCGGTGCTCAGCTTTGAGCGCCGCATCGGATGGGTTAATAGCGCGTGGCCGAACGATCGCGGCCGTGCGCTATTAGCCGCGGGTCCCGGCTGTGAATAGGCGCCGGGACCATCCCGCTATAGACGGGGATCGGACTTAGGACGTACTCATATGTCCTAAGTCCTTAAGGAGTTAACCAATAGACCTGACAGAGTAACTAATGTGCAGGTTATGGGGCATCTAGTATATAGTGACCATAATATAATACATTATAACTTGTTCTTCAATAAGGAAACCTTTCGAGGGGCCACAAGAACAATGAACTTTAGGAAGGCAAAGTTTGATCAACTCAGAGACGCCCTTAACAATATAAAATGGGAGAATGTCCTCAAAACAAGAATACTGACACTAAAGTGGGAGATGTTTTAAAATATCTTAAATTCTCACTGTAAGAGGTATATACCTTATGGGAATAAAAGGATCAGGAACAGGAGAAAAGCAATGTGGATGAATAAAAAATGTAAAGAAAAAATGTAAAAAAAAAAAAAGCATTTAGGCTACTAAAACAGGAAGGTAGTGAATGATTAAAAAGCTATAAAAAAAACAACAATAAGCTATGTAAAAAAGCAACAACAAATAAATAAAAGCAGGAAAAATGGAGACAGACTTATTGCCAAAGAGAGTAAAATAACCCAAAAATGTTCTTTAACTATATAAATAGTAAAAAAAAAAAGTAAAAAAATGAGAGCTATAGCCATTTAAAAATTAAAGAAGACTCAATTATAGACTGTGATGAATAAATAGCGAATATATTAAACACATTCTTCTGCACTGTATTTATAGAGGAAAATGAAATGCCAGGTGAAATACAGCGAGCTAATGTAAACTCCCCAGTACATGTCATCTGTCTAACCCAGGAAGAAGTACAGTGCTGCCTAAAAAAAAAATCAAAATGGACAAATCACCAGGTCCAGATGGCCTTCAGCCCTGTGTTCTAAGGGAGTTAAGTAATGTTATAGACAGACCTCTAAAAAAAAAAAAATATATATATATATATATATATATATATATATATATAAAACTCAATGTGTGTGTGTGTGTGTATGTTCCAGCATCATGTCCAAACGGCTGAAGATATCAACATGAAACGTGGCACACGTTACTTATAAGTCAACAACAAACATAGGATAGGTAATTTAACCCTTACTCACCGCCATTTGCCAGGGTCTGAGTTTTTGTTTAAAGTCCCATACAAGTCTATGGGAAATATATGTTACTGCATAACTTCCAAACGTCTGGAGATATTTCGATAATACTCGGTCACATGATACTTAAATGTCCACTTAAAATATAGGATAGTTAATTTAACCCTTAACTACCCACATTTTTGAGGGTCGGGGTTTTTGTTTAAAGTCCCATGCAAATCAATGGGAAATGTATGTTCCTGCATAGCTTGCGTACGGCTGGAGATATTTCAATAATACCTGGTACACATATTACTTATATGTCAAATAGAAAGATATGATGGTTAAATTAACCCTTACCTACACCCTTACATAAAAGATGTTTCAAGTCCCATGCGAGTATATGGGACTTCCAGTACCTTACTCCACAAGCTCCGCTCTGCATCTCCTGGTGAATGTGTTAATCCGGCTTGCAATGTGTCAATCCGGCTTGAGATAAGAGGACGGGATAGGAGGTCGGGATATGGGGTTGGGATATGACAACAATATATGGGGATGGGATATAAAGTCAAAAGCTTCCTCCTTTGTTGATTTTCCTCCCCAACAAGGATTAGGAAGGAAAAACCGGGTAACTCCGAGTACTCGGCTAGTTTTAAATATTTAAGTACAGCCTCTAGTGACATATAGACATGTAGTGACTGCCTCTGTTCCCCAAGTATACAGCAAATGGGGTGCCAATATTCAAAAAGAGACCAACAAGTGACCCTGGGAATTATAGGCCTGTTTGTTCAACCTCCGTTGTATGTCAGTTGTTTGAAGGATGTTATACTGGAGCATCTTAATGAAAATAAATGTATGACTCCATATCAGCATGGGTTTATAAGGGAGCGGTCCCGTCAAACTAACTTGATCAGCTTTTATAAGGAGGTGAGCTCAAAACTGGACCAGGGGGACTCTCTTAATGTTGTATGCAGTGGGGATAAAATGTTTGGGCACCCCATGTAAAAATTTGTATTAATGTGCATAAAGAAGCTAAGGAAAGATGGAAAAATCTCCAAAAGGCATCAATTTACAGATTAGACATTCTTATAATATGTCAACAAAAGTTAGATTTTATTTCCATCATTTACACTTTCAAAATAACAGAAAACAAAAAAAATGGCATCTGCAAACGTTTGGGCACCCTGCAGAGTTAATATCTTGTACTGCCCCCTTTGGCAAGTATCACAGCTTGTAAATGCTTTTTGTAGCCAGCCAAGAGTATTTCAATTCTTGTTTGAGGTATCTTTGGCCATTCTTCCTTACAAAAGTCTTCCAGTTCTTTGAGATTTCTGGGCTGTCTGTCACGTCTCTTTTAAGGTCTATCCATAGATTTTCAATTATGTTGAGGTCAGGAGATTGTGAAGGCCATGGCAAAACCTCCAGTTTACGCCTCTTGATGTAATCCCCTGTGGATTTCGAGGTGTGTTTAGGATCATTATCCATTTGTAGAAGCCATCCTCTCTTTAACTTCAGCTTTTTCACAGATGGCATCAAGTTAGCATTCAAAATTTACTGAAATTTTATTGAATCCATTTTTGCTTCTACTCGTGAGATGTTCCCTGTGCCACTGGCTGCAATACAACCCCAAAGCATGATTGATCCACCCCCATGCTTAACAGTTGGACAGAGGTTCTTTTCATTAAATTCTGTTCCCCTTCTTCTCCAAACATATCTTTGCTCATTCCGGCCAAAAAGTTCAATTTTAACCTCATCGGTCCACAGAACTTGTTTCCAAAATGCATCAGGCTTGTCTATATGTTCATTTGCTAAGTTCAAACGCAGATTTTTGTGGTGAGGACGTAGAAGAGGTTTTCTTCTGATGACTCTTCCATGAAGACCATATTTGTACAAGTATCTCTTTATAGTGGAATAGTGTACCCCAACTCCAGTGTAGTTTTTCTCACAATCTTGTGAGCTGTTCTATCCGATATTTTTCTTGGTCTTCCAGATCTTGCATTAACTTCCACTGTTCCTGATGGCTGCCATTTCTTAATTACATTCCGAACAGAGGATATTGACATCTGAAAACGTTTTGCTATCTTCCTATAGCCTTCTCCAGCTTTGTGAGCGTCAACTATTTTCAGTTTCAAATTTCTAGACAACTGCTTAAAAGAACCCATGGTGCTGATTGTTGGGGTAAGGTCAGATGAGTCTGGGCATTTAAAACCTTTGAGATTGACATCACCTGGTCTTCACAGATGATGATTGAGAACAATCCATGACACTGGCAGGTCTCATGTTTGCAAAGGGGGCAGTGCATGATATAAATTCTGCAGGGTGCCCTCACTTTTGCAGACGCCATTTTTTTGTTTTCTGTTATTTTGAAAGTGTAAATGATGGAAATAAAATCTAACTTTTGTTGACATATTATAAGAATGTCTAATCTGTAATTTGATGCCTTTTGGAGATTTTTTCCATCTTTACTTGGCTTCTTTATGCACATTAATACAAATTTTTACCTGGGGTGCCCAAACTTTTGATCCCCACTGTAGGTGTCTAATCGTAGGGCAGTCTGACCTCTGGGACCCTGTGTGTTCTCCAGAACAAGGCCTGAATTTTCACACTGCATGGAGTGAGGGGTCTATTTGACATATATATATATATATATATATATATATATATATATATATAATTTTTATTTGTCTAAATCTGTGTAAAGAAACAGTAATGCTGTTGCTCATAGCAACCAGAGTGCTTCTTTCATTTTTTAAAAGGCCTCTGAAAAATAAGTGCTCTGATATTATGGGCAACTGTACCACTCTTTCTCAACACAGGTACCATGTAAACACAGCCTCAGCTCGCAGCTCCATTCTAGTCTACCCTAGAGTACAGACTCCTTAGGGAGGACCTCCATCTTTGAAAAGACCAACCCTTTATCCAGACCAGATTTTGTGTGACAGGTTTTTAGGCCGCAAGACATTATGCATTGTGGCCATATTCTTTGCAAAGACCACTCTGTAATATAATTGTGGGTGGTCTTTTGTGTGTTTTGTTTTTTGCATAAAAAGGAATTCTGATAGATCTGATATATGAAATCTGATATATTGACTTGTCACTTCTTTTGGCGAAGGCCGGAATCGGAATTTCTGCGGCAGATGTTTCAGCTGCGAAAATTCCACCATATGCAGGGTGCAGCAGAATCCCAAGCAATGGGACGCGGAAGCTCAGATCGGAGCTCGGAGAAATTTTATTAGGTTGCATTCACATGACTGAAATTCTGCCTAAATTCTGCTGAAATTCTGTTTGCTGCAGTTCGGAAAAATATAAGTCTGGTCTTATGAAGTCAGTGGGGCTGACTTCCTGCCGAAAGCATGCAGAATCCGCACAAACTACATGTGGTGTCCCGGTACAGGAGCTAGTCCTGTACCATCCTTAAGTCCCCTCAGAAAGAGTCCCTTAGGTCCCTTGTGCTCTCCTGCAGGGCTCCCCCCCCCCCCCCCCCTTGTTGTCTCATGTCAATGCAATGTATATTCATTATGTGTATCTATTGTTCATATGTATAAGGTTGTACAGTTTGCATAAAATGTATAGGACCTTCCTTGGTCATGTGATCTACGGTCATGTGATATACCCAGAGTTCCATGGGCACAGGAACCCCAGGCATTAGAAACCAATGGGTTTTAGTCCAGCCCCCTAGTATATAAGGGGCTGTAGTCTCCATATTCTCTCTCTTATCTCTTGGACTTAAAAGGAAGCGCAAAGTCCTGTATGCTGCAAATTCATCTCATCTAGGCCAAAGCCTAAAGAAACACAGCCACTTCTAAACGTGAGTTACAATTCTCCCTACAAATCCAGTGACTACTACTCAGCTAAGGAATATATGAGTAATATAAATAATATAATATATATAATATAAAATATCTCAATAACTACAAGTCCAAGCAAGCCTGCGAGGTATCCTGTGTCCCGGTTGCCTCTGAAGGAACTGCATAATTGTAAAGGTTTTCCCTAAACATTTCAAGTAAAAGTTCCAGTTTATTCAGAATCCTTGCTGTGGACATTCCTTTATAACATACCGTTTCTGGGCGTCTCGAACACTAAGGGGTTAACAACAACTTGCCCCCTGTGGTCACCACTAGAGATGAGCGAACTTACAGTAAATTCGATTCGTCACAAACTTCTCGGCTCGGCAGTTGATGGCTTTTCCTGCATAAATTAGTTCAGCCCTCAGGTGCTCCGGTGGGCTGGAAAAGGTGGATACAGTCCTAGGAAAGAGTCTCCTAGGACTGTATCCACCTTTTCCAGCCCACGGGAGCACCTGAAAGCTGAACTAATTTATGCAGGAAAAGTCATCAACTTCTGAGCCGAGAAGTTCGTGACGAATCGAATTTACTGTAAGTTCGCTCATCGCTAAACATAGCCTAACAGTTCTGATCTATTCTCAACCATGTAGAGAAGGCAGCACAGTCATAGCCATAGACATTATCAAGAGAATAACTACACGAAGCTCATACAACACTGTGCTGCCTGGAGCCTGACACCTCCCACACATGACTGATCACGTGGTCATGACATCATCAAAGGTCCTTTTGCTTCCTCCAACAGCCCATCCTCGGATTCCAATTCCTCATACACATGGTGCGGATCACATGATCATGACATCATCAAAGGTCCTTTAGCCAACTGGGATCCAGCATCTACTAACAAGTAAGTGGTGGATAAATGTGACTTGTGTTTATTGTTATATTATGTATGATATAGAACAGTGTTTCCCAACCAGTGGGCCTCCAGCTGTTGCAAAACTACAACTCCCAGCATGCCCGGACAGCCAACGGCTGTCCGGGCATGCTGGGAGTTGTAGTTTTGCAAGAGCTGAAAGAACCCTGGTTGGAAAACACTGACAGAGTGTGGGGCATGCTGGGAGTTGTAGTTTTGCAAGAGCTGAAAGAACCCTGGTTGGAAAACACTGACAGAGTGTGGGGCATGCTGGGAGTTGTAGTTTTGCAACAGCTGAAAGAACCCTGGTTGGAAAACACTGACAGAGTGTGGGGTTTATACCATGTGTATATAGTAAAGCGCTGTCTAATGTTAGTATTTTATATCTGTATATCAATGTAGCTATGAACAATAGGTATATTTTAGATGCAGTATATACAGTGGTCCCTCAACATATGATATTAATTGGTTCCAGGAGAACCATCATATGTTGAAACCATCATATGTCGAGTACATATGTCTATGTAAAAATGGTAATTGGTTCTGGGGCCTCGGGAACCATTGTATGTTGAATACATATCTCTATGGGAAACTGCTAATTGGTTCTGGGATGACCATTGTATGTGGAGTGTATGGGGAGTGTTTAACAAACCAGGGTGCCTCCAGCTGTTGCACAACTACAACTCCCAGCATGCATGTACAGCCATTGACTGTCTGGGCATGCTGAGAGTTATAGTTTTGCAACAGCTGGAGGCACACTGATAGGGAAACATTGATGTATGGGGTGTATAGTGTGTATATGTATTGTATGTGATGTGTGACATTGCATACAGTACTGTACAGTTCTTTAAATACCTTCAGGGGGGACAGAATGTCCTCCATTACCATCCTGCCGACTACAGCTCTATAGGAAAGGAAGGGGAGGGCAGCCAGCAGCTCATTGGATGCCTACAGCAAGATGCTGCAACTATTAAACAACTATCTGTCAGTTGCTGAAGTTGTCAGCGCTGTCAGATAGCTGTTTGTTCGATGGCCCCGACACACAGCAGCATCATATGTCGAGGCTGCCTTCAACATACGATGGGCTCTGAGAGGCCATCATATGTTGAAATGATCATATGTCGAGGCCATCATAAGTCGAGGGGTCACTGTATATGTTTTGGTGTGTATTATATAATATAGGGTTGTAGTTCATGTTAGTGTTTTATATCTTTTAACCCATAGATATGTAATATGTGTGTACCACATGTGGTGTCCAGGAATAGAAAAACGCTGCTTCTTTCTTGCAAAAAACAGCGCCACTCCCATCCACAGGTTGTGTCTGATATTGCGGCTCGGCTTCATTGAAGTGAAGGGGACTGAGGTGCAGTACTACACACAACCTGTAGACAGGAGTGGTGCTGTTTTTGCAGGAAAGAAGTAGCAGTTTTATAATTCTGAACTTTTTTTTTTATAATTGTTTAACTTTCAATGATGGACATTCATGCAAGATAGGTGGTGTGCCTAACTGGGACCCGCAATGATCATGAGAATGGTTGTCTTGCTCTATGCACATAGAGAGACAGGCTCAGCCCTGGAGATCGCAGGGGGTCCCAGAGGCTGTACCGCCCACAGTCAGACACCTATTCCATATCCTGCAAACAGACGATATATTTTAAAATGGTAGTCTAGGGAACAGTACTGCTCACAGGGGGTCTGACTGCTGCCCCCCCCCCCCCTGAAATCTCCTGTATGGGGTACGCCCAACTTGCGCGTCTTCGGCCCTCTCCAGACCCTATTTTCCTGGATGTAGGCAAGTGACGGCCCCCTTAGCCAATAAGCGGCTTAGGCTAGGGGATAAGTTCAGTTCCCCAGACTACCCCTTTAAAGTACTGGAGTACTCATTTAAAGACTTCCTGTTTGGATCCCCTGTTCTCAGCACAGGAAAGCGTCGCGACCGCTGCCCGAAGCAGAGGCTGCCACGCCCCCCTCTATAAAGCTGTATGGGAGAGCCGAACATTGCCGAACTTTATGGAGGGGGTGTGGCGGCCTCCGCTTCAGGCGGGGGTCGTGACGCTTTCCTGTGCTGGAGAACTAGGGCTCCAAACAGGAGATTACGGGGGGCCCCAGTGCTTGGACCCCAGGCGATCTAAAACGTATCCCCTATCCTGCGTATAGGGGATACGTTTTTTTCATGATACTTGTCCTTTAAGGCTTTGCTTGTATATTTATTCACTGTTTGGCTGGGATGCTATATATTTGGCAGATTTTCATTCTTATATAACGTTTTTGACTCTCTTTTTTTCCCTCTAGTTTCATAAGGAAGAAAACAGGTTATTATCTGACTGGCCTATTAAGGATGGACAAGGACAGAAAACATATGGCTGGGAGCATATTAAACCTCACCCTAGAGATCATCTACCTGCTGACCGGAGAGGTGTCAAGTCTTAACTTCTATTTCTAAAGAAAATCTGTCATAAGTGTGACCCACACTAACCTATTAGTATAGGCTTGTAGTGCTGGTGATACTGATAAAAATGATACTTACAGATCCCTGATCCGTGCGCCCGTTCAGATGATATTCTTCTTTTTCTTTATATGCTAATGAGGAGCTTGATACACGGGGGGAGCCCCAAGCACAGTGACATCTGTCTTCATTCTTCTTAGGAGGCACTCCATCCCCTGTGTTGGGGCACCTATGCTTGCAGAATGTAGCTTCACTCTGCAACTCCATGCTTCTCCTCTGCTGTGAAATCCCTGATGCGAGAACAGAGATTTCACTTTATTCCAGCTGCGCCTGCGGAGGAGAGGCGTTATGCTGCAGAGTGGAGCTCTTAGTGCGGGTGATACTGATGAGAGATTCCCTTTTAATAAAGCAAGTACATGACTGTTAAGGTGAAGGCAGTGTGTAAAGTGAACTCAATATTTGGGCCATTGTCTTTCTCCATGCACAGGATTACATAGTAGTGAGGAGGGTAACTGAGGATGAAGCTTATAGTGGGGTCCATGTTCCTGTCCTGTTGCCTCGTTTACTGACACATAAGGGAAACCGCTATCAGGAGATCCTGGGACTTATCAACAAGATCACGGAGCTGCTGACTGGAGAGGTGAGCGCTGCTGGGAATGACAGGAGGGAGGATTCTGGATGGTCACAGTCTTGTATGTGATGGCAGCAAAGGCTAAATGTTCCATTATGAATTAAACAGTTTGGCCCAGATTTATTAAAACTGTGTTCTTTGCCCATAGTATCCAATTACAGCCCAGCTTTCATTTTTCATAACTGCTCTCTTAAAGTAAAAGCTGAGCTGTGACTGGTTACAGGTTTTGTTTCAGGGCCAATCTGGGCCAAAAGGTTTGCAACACTGTAAGTAATTATTTACATTGTTTATATGTGACAATTTTATATAATTAACCCCTTAAGGACAGAGCGTTTTTCCGTTTTTGCACTTTAGTTTTTTCCTCCTTAACTTTAAAAAATCATAACTCTTTCAATTTTGCACCTAAAAATCCATATGATGGCTTATTTTTTGCACCACCAATTCTACTTTGTAATGACATCAGTCATTTTACCCAAAGACTGGGGCTTCCGTTTCTACACATTTTATTATTCTGTAGGTCCATATGATTAAAATGATTCCCTACTTATATAGGTTTGATTTTGTCTGTCTTCTGGAAAAAATCATAACTACAGGTACGAAAATTTATGCGTTTAAAATTGTCATCTTCTGACCCCTATAACTTTTTTTTTCCGCGTACGGTGCGGTATGAGGGCTCATTTTTTGCGCCGTGATCTGAAGTTTTTAGTGGTATATTTGTATTGATCGGACTTTTTGATCACTTTTTATTCATTTTTTTTCATGATCAAAAAAGTGACCAAAAATACACTATTTTGCGTACCCCCAAACAACCGGTGGCGTACACATAGGTGTTACACGTACCACTGGTTGAGAACCCAGGCCTTAGGGGACTTTTAGGAGGAATCATTTGATTCCTCATAAAGATCAATGTGGTTCCATAGAACTACATTGATCTGTGTACTCTGCGCTCGATTGATAATCCTTATCCTTCACAGTGCAGCAGCCGGCATAGGACGTGAGACAAGCCCTCCGGCTACCTCAGAAGTGGATCTAAAGGGTTATTAGACTGCTGCCACAACCCAGGCTATGGAACTTCCTTACACGGTACACTGTGCCACATCATGTAACTCCCGTTTCCTATGTCTGAATGCCTGCTTTGGCTTTACTGCCACCAGAATATGGGTTGTGTGTTCAGAAAATTGGCATGGTAGCCGACTGTCTAAGGTGTAAGTTGTAAGAGACTCGCCGTCAACAGATAATCTTGATGGAGAGAAGGATGGGGCATGCTGGATTTTCACCATCTGACCTTATTGCTTTGGGAGGGATAAGCGGAGACCAGAGCTGTCTGGCTGTGGCTTTCCCTTAGAGAACACATGAACCTGAAGAACATTCATGTATATTGAGAGGTCAGGAGAGAAAACTGTTCATCCAACGACTGTTCCAAGTTATTGAATGTGTATGGCCACCTTTATTCCCCATTGAGTTTGTATCCATATATGTTTCAGATTTCTAAAAGGTGTCAGGATATCACTGTCTATTTCTCCTTTGAGGAGTGGGAGTATTTAGAATGTCACAAGGATGAGTATGAAGATTTTTTTATGGAAAGTCACAAGACTTGCATATATTCAGGTAAGAGTGGTCATTCCTTGTCCTTTTATATGCAAGTTTTGTAATCAACGCGCACCTAAAACATTTGGTATTCACACAATCATTTTTGTCATTTTTCTGTGATATGTAATACTATTTATAATATTTCTTATGTTTCTTGTGCAAACATTTCTAAAATTATATACAAATATATATTTCTCCTATAGAGGGTACAATTGAGAAACATTAGGAAAAAATGACATAACTACGGTAGACCAAAAAAACAAGAGCAAAAAACATCAAATTCTATCAAAGAAAAAGTATGCCTATTTTATAAAAAATAAAAAAAAAAAGTAACAAACACACAATTATCCCTAAGGATTTATTGATCATGATTTGTCTCACTCTACAAAGTAAAACAATGATGAGAATTTTTAATTTTCAGAAAGGGTCATTGTAGGGACAAGAAGGGGAAATCTAGGATACAGTGGGGCAAAAAAGTATTTAGTCAGCCACCAATTGTGAAAATTCTCCAACTTAAAAAGATGAGAGGCCTGTAACTTTCATCATAGGTATACCTAAACTATGAGAGATGTAATGAGAAAAAAATCCATAAAATCACATTGTCTGATTTTTAAAGAATTTATTTGCAAATTATGGTGGAAAATAAGCATTTGGTCAATAACAAAAGTTCATCTCAATACTTTATTATATGCCCTTTGTTGGCAATGACAGAGGTCAAACGTTTTCTGTAAGTCTTCACAAGGTTTTCACACACTGTTGCTGGTATTTTGGCCCCTTCCCCCATGCAGATCTCCTCTAGAGCAGTGATGTTTTGGGGCTGACGCTGGGCAACACGCACTTTCAACTCCCTCCAAAGGTTTTCTATGGGGTTGAGATCTGGAGACTGGCTAGGCTACTCTAGAACCTTGAAATGCTTCTTATGAAGCCACTCCTTCATTGCCCGGGCGATGTGTTTGGGATCACTGTCATGCTGAAAGACACAGCCACGTTTCATCTTCAATGCCCTTGCTGATGGAAGGAGGTTTTCACTCAAAATCTCATGATACATGTCCCCATTCATTCTTTCCTTTACAGGGATCAGTGGTCCTGGTCCCTTGGCAGAAAAACAGCCCCAAAGCATGATGGTTCCACCCCCATGCTTCACAGTAGGTATGGTGTTCTTTGGATGCAACTCAGCATTCTTTCTCCTCCAAACATGACAAGTTAAGTTTTTACCAAAAAGTTCTACTTTGGTTTCATCTGACCATATGACATTCTCCCAATACTCTTCTGGATCATCCAAATGCTCTCTAGCAAACTTCAGATGGGCTTGGATATCTACTGGCTTAAGCAGGAAGACACGTCTGGCACTGCATGATTTGAGTCCCTGGTGGCGTAGTGTGTTACTGATGGTAGCCTTTGTTACTTTGGTCCCAGCACTCTGCAGGTCATTCACTAGGTCCCCTTGTGTGGTTCTGGGATTTTTGCTCACCATTCTTGTGTTCATTTTGACACCACGGGGTGAGATCTTGTGTGGAGCCCCAGATCGAGGAGGATTATCAGTGGTCTTGTATGTCTTCCATTTTCTAATAATTGATCCCACAGTTGATTTTCTTCACACCAATCTGCCTGCCTATTGCAGATTCAGTCTTCCCAACCAAGTCTACAATTTTTTTTCTGGTGTCCTTCGACAGCTCTTTGGTCTTGGCCATAGTGGAGTTTGGAGTGTGACTGTTTGAGGTTGTGGACAGTTGTCTTTTATACTGATAACAAGCCCAATCAGGTAACGAGTGGAGGACAGAGGAGACTCTTTCCACCATAATTTGCAAATAAATTCTTAAAAAATCAGACAATGTGATTTTTATGGATTTTTTTTTCTCATTATGTCTCTCATAGTTGAGGTATATCTATGATGAAAATTACAGGCCTCTCTCATCTTTTTAAGTGGGAGAACTTGCACAATTGGTGGATGACTGTATATGGCCATTGGAAAGAGTTTAAGCTGCACCTTTTCTTAAAGTGGCTTTCCAGTATCAGAAATATGTATTTACACAAGACTTTCACCCCAAGGAATTACTTAGTATAATGACAAATTGTACTGGCTTCAGCGTAATTCACACCCACAGGAAGGTATGTATTTCTTTTATTTTTAATGCAGTATTGCCTCCAGCTCTCTGTCTTCTCCCTCTGTCCCAGGGGATGTGGCTAGATCTCAGAGCTCTAGCCCCACCCCGAGTTATGTGACCAGCTCCTACAGCCTACATCACCATCTTCCTGTCTTATACACAAATACATTTTTATCTTCATTGGGTGTGTTTACAGCATGCTGCTTTGTGCTGATTAAAGTCACAGGCAGAGGAGCAGACAGGGGATGAATAGCAGGGGCTGCAACCTCACTGTGCAATAGTCTGCTTTGAAATGTTCTGCAACAGCTCTGGGCAGGGAACTGCCAAGAATGCTGTGGGAGCGGAGTAAGTAGGATGGGAAGACTACGATGAAGAACTGAGGGAAAACTATGTATTCTGGGAATTGTAGTGCTGAGCAACTGCTTAACCAGGAAGTACAGAACGAAGACTCCCAAAACAAATGAATTTTTGGTTTCAGAATGGAGGCAGACAGGTAAACAATGCTTTGTTTGTGCAGAATTTTTATAGGTTTTTTTTTTCTATCTGATGTCGAAATACCCCTTTAAGCTAAGTTCACAGGTAATGTTTTTGTCAGTATTTGTAGCCAAAACTAGGAGTTGATCTGACATGGAGGAAAACTGTTTCTGTGTTTTGGACCTAATCCCTGTTTTTGCTACAAATACTGACCAATATACTACCTGTGATAGATTGCATAGATTGCAAAAATAATCATAGATTGCAAAAATGATCAGAAATCTCATAAAACAAGGACACCTGATATTAAATATGATGTCCTCTAAGGAAATATCCACAAAAAAAATTTGTGGGCCACCTGACGATAAAATGTATGTAATCTGGAACACACTGTATACAACTCATCAGAACTTTTTTTGTTTTCTATGAGTGACAAACCAAAACACATTTTAAGACATGCAACAAATATCTTCTGCACAGTCCTGCCCATGGCCTATTCCCAGGTAAAAGGTAGAAATAGATTGATAGCATCTGGGGTGGAAAAGAGTTCAGCTTCTGAGGATTAACATTTTTAGATAGGTTTTTTATTTATATCAAAAAGATGACCACCACACTCTGCACAACCAGCTGATTTTCTGGTAAGAAATAGATACGGTCCTTAAGACGGTTAAACTTAGAAAGGCCTCGGGCTGGATGGGTTCTCAGGGGAGTTTTCTAAATTATTCCAATGCCTTATCTCCCCCACAACTCAAAACCTTGTATAATTATATCCTGGATTCCAGTTCCTTACCAGATCGCTTTAATGAAACTTGCCTGACTCCATTGCCAAAAGCTGGTAAGGATCCCTTACAGCCTTCCTCTTATAGGCCTATATCTCTGCACAATGTCGGCTTTACAATACTCACAAACATTATGGCCAATTGTTTACTATCTATTCTCCTTAATATTCTCCCACCAACCTTTAGAACCTTTATCAGAGGCTCTGCCTGGAAAGATGGGATCAGCATCTTTAAACTGCAACAAACAAAATTTTTAGGGTGGCTCAATTTTCCTAACCTTCATGTATATAGTCTAGCGGACAACTTATGATTGGATAGGACAAAGGTCTCATAATTTACCTGTTGATAGTTTTTGCTACCCGTTACATCTGGTTACTTTGTTACATTCGTGTACTTTGGAGATTCCGTCAGCTATGTGTGATAATCCATTACTATAAACTACCGTACAAAGCTAGAAAGCTTCTAGACGCCTTTGTAAACTAGACCCTCATGTATCTGTTCTTTTTCCCTTTAGAGGAAACCCCCAATTTCTTAATGGTACCCCTCCATTGATTTATAGGAACCTAGAACAGGGCGGATTCAAGTATACAACGGATCTTCTTTCTAACTCTTTTACCCCCCGCTACCCTTTGACACAATATCTTCAAAATTTCTCCCGTTCCGAGCCTGGAGACGCAGCTCAGCACATAATGCGGGTGCTGCAGGGAGATTGCGGGGAGTCCAAGCGGCGGGCCCCCTGTGATCAAACGTCTTATCTCCTATCCTTTGGATATGGGATAAAAAGTCTAAAGCTGGAATACCCTTTTAACCCTGAATCTGTGTTATTTTATGTTCTGGAAATGGAAAAAAGAATGACCAAGAATTTTTGGCAGATTTCTTTGTACCTCTATTACCGTTATCACTACGATTGTTATTTTTTTTTTTTTTTTTTTGTGCAATAGGTAGAATATTTATATTAAAACATTTGGTAAAAATTCTGACATTTGGATAGAATGCATTCTACAAGAAATAACCTATATAGGGAAATACTCGGTAAGAAAGGGAAGTGATGTCACAAATGGTCTAATCCAGATAAAACTTGAGATGAAGTTGGGTAGACGATTGGTGGACCATCTTAAGGAGGCATCCCCCTAAGTCAGTGTTTCCCAACCAGGGTGCCTCCAGATTTTGCAAAACTACAACTCTTAACATGCCTGGACAGCCTTTGGCTGTCCAGGCATGCTGAGAGTTGTAGTTTTGCAACACCTTGAGGCACCCTGGTTGGGAAACACTGCCCTAAGTATATGAGGTGTATATTATGATCAGGCTTACTCTTTCAGAACGGTCAACTGTGGTGTCTAGGACATTGATAGAAACTTTTTTGGATGAGAAGGCAAATGTAGCAAAATATAACGCAAAATGTTATGAAACTGTGGATGTGACTTTTTTAAATCTGTGCAACTTCCACCACAATTAGGTGTTTACTTAATGATAAATATGTGTGTGTCTTCATCAGATAATTATAGTAAAGAAGAAACATCGGAGAGATGTTCAAGTTTTCCATATTCAAAAGATTATTCAGAGAAAAATCTAAATATTCAACAGAATCATCAGGTAAATAGAATCATCACATTCCATATATATATAATGTTAGTTGATGAGTAGTACCGTTTGTTATTTCCACAGGATATGCCATAGATGTCTGAGATGGGGTCCTACCTTTGGTGGTAGTGCCCCCACCCCAGTCCTACCATATTGAGACATGTGCTGGCCACTTCATCTAGGCACAGAATGAGTGGAACGGAACCCCCAATCTCTACTTAGGTGATGGTTCCAAAGTGGAGGCCAAATATATGATATGCCATACATGTCTGTGAAGGGAATCCACCATTAATTTAACTTTATTCTAATTTTGATGTTTTTCTTCAAATATTTAAGTAGGTGGTAAACCCAAATTAGGTGCTCATTATCTTACGATCGGGTACAAATATAAACTGCTGTAAAAACATATTTTATCATGTTTGTTATTATCTTAAGGATAAGTCCACACAGAGCAAATGAAAGTCAGGTCCAGAAACCACAATGAAATGCAGTTTTATAAACTTGTATATGACTTATTTCAATTTTGGTGAATTAGGTTACAAGTTTGAGTGATATGAACGCTAATAACGTTAAAGAGAAAGAAAAGAGATATGTGGGTGTAACCCAGCTGTGCAAGGATGAGGAAATGCCTACAGATATTAGCACTGGTGAGTGATAATCAGTAAAAAATAAAATAACTCATATATATTCTCATTTTCTGTTTCTATTGTAAACTTTTATTATATATTATCCCTTTTGTACAATCTTAGACAGAAAGTTTTCTTGTAGGCTAGGTTCAGAATGACGATATCCTAAGCTCTGGTGCAGCAGAATTCCATTGCTGTCAATAGGATTCCCCTGCACAGTTCAGACTATGGAAATTCAGCAGCGGAGCTTACCCCGCTGAAATTCCACTGCTGAAGGACGGAGTCTGCACACAATTTATTGCCTATGTGGATGTCTGCGCGGTCCTAATGCCGACTACCACCCTCTGTATCCCCGCCCACCCTCTGTATCCCCAGACGGAAAAATTCCTCAGTATAAACCCTGCCTTATTTTTACACAGGCAGATTTAAATAGGGTTGTTTACACACCCCTAGAGTCTTGCAATTTATTCTCCATCCTTTCTTTGCATTTTTTTTGTTACAAATTTAGGACACAACGTTGTGCCCTAAAATTTGCAAGGTTTTTTTTTTGTTTTGTTTTTTATAATTATTTATTTTTGCAAATTTTCAAACATAAGAATATCCCAAAACAGTCCCTATGCAGAAGGAAATTAATCAAACACAAAACTAGGAACACGTCACGGCAAAAGGCAACAGGGAGTTACCGAAAGACACTCAAGAGGGCTACAATAAAAGAACATAATGCCATTGTTATCGGTATCTCAGGGGGAAATCAAGTAACAAAGAAAGGAGGAGAGCAAGGGAGAAGGAAGTCAGAAAATGCGGGATAGGAAGAAGTAGGGAGACAAGGACAACACACGGAAGGCACACCGATGTGGAACAGCAACAGACAAGACACTAAATAGGGGAAGAGGTGGGAGGTCCCCAACCACCCAGGAATGGAGGTTCAGTCACACATCAGGGCACGATATTCAGGCGTTTCTTGAAAAGCCACCTCGTAGAAGCAGGTCATAGAATGATGCTCCGTGCGGTGATGGAGGTGTGCAGTAAATTGTCCAGGACCTTCAGGATCCACTGACGCACTGAGGGGGGGATATTGACCAGATGACGCAGGACAGACAAGTGGTAAGTCTAAGATGGAATGTCAGAATGATGAAGGAGAAAGAATGCAGGGGTAAAGGGTAGAGCAAAGTCTTCAGGGGCATATTTTGGTCTTGCCTCAATATTTTTTTGGACAGTAAAAGTTTCTCCCCGGCACACATCCCAGGTTGATCTTATTTGTGCAGCCTGTTTCTTAAAGAGTACCTCTCACGATCTTGTTAAATTTTATAGTCCTCCCAGATCACTGCCCCCTCATAATAAACCACCCCCTGCCTTTATTTTTATTATTTGTTAGTTTTCTACCTTGAGATTGTTCTGTATTCTCTTCCCCATCAGATTCACTGACTGGGAAGGGGCGTTACCCAGCAGACGTGATATCATCTGAAGCCATACAGGGGAGAGCTATGATTGGATAAGGCTGCACCCCCCCCCCCCCCCCACCTTCTCAGCATTTCCTGATTTTGTACTTCTACCAGGCCAGCAGGAGTCCAAAGTCTGTGCAAGAGATGGGTGGAAAATGTGCTCTGGGCTAGTAGGGAGACACCTAGTGACAGCTTTTTTAAACACAAATAAAACCTAGAAAACTTCATATTTTTTTAAACAAAGTGCATTAGAAAGATTTTTTTATTTACCATAACACGTGCAATAGCAAAAATTAGTTTTAATGAGTGCTTATTTAATAGTAGACTCATAATAGGACATAAGTATTGGTGAGAACTAAACATGGGTCTCATGATGAAATTTTGGGCTTCTTAAAGATTTCATTCAGCTTGTCATGTTGTACAGAACTTATTCGGACGACTTTAACAAGTTAGCAGAACGCCGGGTGACTGTACGTAGGTCACAGGGGGGCTCCATCCACCGGCCGCCGCGATCAGACATATAATCCCCTATCTAAAAGATTTCTAGGGTCGGAGTTCCCCTTTTTGGACTTTTGTTTCATTATATTTTTAAATTCCTTTTTAGACACCTAGGCATCTATAACATTATTTTTTTTTTAAATACGTTTTATTGAAGATTAAACAAACATCAGACAAATCGCCTCACAGAGCAAAATGATACAAAGCGGAGTACACAATTAAAAAAAAGGCACTGAGAACATATACAAGTAAGCAGGATGTAAACGACATAATATCATATAAAGATCCGGCAGTAATCAGTGCAGTGAGGGCACAATCTGAGGGAAACCAAGAACAACCAGTTGAGAAACCTTAACACAAAAAGAGGGTGAACAAGGTGAACGAAAAAAACAGGAAAAGAAAAGAAAAGGGGGATGGTATGTAATATAAAATCGGCAAAATAATATTGAATAGAGGCCGTAGTGTAGAATTCAGTAGATATCGCCACATCTAGTCACGAGTGCCAAGCATAGCGTTTCTAATGTTAATGTTAAAGCAGACCCATGCGTCCACAGAGGGGAGGGAGCACACACATCCAGCACAACATCTTAACACACATAAATCAGAGGGGTACATACAACCACATCTAGAAAGGGAAGGGCAGTCATGACCTTAAGTCCCCTCAAGGGATGCAGAGTATGAACATTGGGTCAATGGGGAGGAGCACCAGGGACCCCACACAGAAAGAAATTTACCAGGGCATTTTCTATTCTTATAAACAAGATGGGAGAAGGGTATCATAGCATTAACCAAAGCTTTCCACTGAGACAGGGAAGGCGGGCCGGGGTCCATCCATTTGAGAGCAATCGCCTTCCTAGCAAAAAATAAGGATTCTCGCAGTAAAGTGCGCACGTAATGTGGCCACACTTCCTCATCCAGAACTCCAAATAAACAAATCAGAGGGTCACACCCCGGGGAAGGTTGAATAATTGTGGCAAGAAGACCAAGGACATCCTGCCAGAAGGATCTTATATCAGGGCAAGCCCAGATAAGATGCCAGAAATCAGCTTTAGCCGCACCACATCGATGGCAGGCGTCTGAGTCAGAACGACCCATTCTATGCAAACGAACGGGGGTGATGTAACTATAATGTATAATATTTAATTGAATCAGTTTATTATTAGCAGAAGGAGACACCACCATATGTGAGGAAAGCATCTCCTCCCAATCATCTTTAGTCAAATTGGGAATATGAGATTCCCAGTGTCGGACAGCCGGCAACCGGGAACGGGAGTTCTTGGCCTGAATGAGGTGCGTATATAGGATGGACACCAGTCCCCTAGGACCCTGCGATTTTAAAACACCAATGAGAGGGAATGTCGATATGGGTGCACGTCCAGCAGGAAACTGTGTTGACAATGCATGACGGAGCTGTAGGTATTTAAAGAAGCAGTGTCGGGGTAAATCATATTCTGATTGCAATTGCTCGAAGGAACACAAAACATTATCCCTATACACATCGCCCAGAGTGAGCACACCAGCATTCATCCAAAAAACAGAGTCTAGAGTCTCACCCACATGGATGAGAAAGGGGTTGTGCCATAGAGGGGTATCAGACGGGATATCAGCATATCCATATACTGACTTAGCGGCCCGCCACACTTTTATAGCCAGCTTATGTGAAGGTAGGTAAGCACGACCCCCTAGAGTAGGGCTTTCTAAGAGCATCCGGGGAGACACCGAGGGGACGAACCTATCCAGGCATTGTTCAGAGTCGGGCATGGAGTCTCCCAGAACCCAATGTCTAATATATCTCAACTGCCCCGCCAGGTAATACAAATAAAAATCAGGAAGGGACATACCCGCCTCCAGCTTGGGACGCTGGAGAGTGGTGAGACTAATCTTAGGTCTGCTAGGTCCCCAAATAAATGGAGACAGAAGGGAATGTACAGAATCAAAAAAGGATTTAGGGACAGGAACAGAAGCATGTTCTAGGGTATACAAGCATTTGGGGAGAATAATAAGTTTGATAAGATTAATACATCCAGAGACGGACAGTGGCAGCTGGGCCCATATCCTAAACTTAGATTTAATGTAGGGCAGGAGGGAGAGAACATTGACCTCAAGATCCAGCATGGGATCCCTATTGATATACACCCCCAAATATTTAAATGTAGTGACAACCGGGAGACCACCCAACGTCGGGGGCCACGCTCTAGGCAGTAGAGGCATGACCGCCGATTTGGACCAATTAATGAACAGTCCCGAAAAAAATCCGAAACGATCCATCAGGTCGATCGCATAGGGGATCATTGTAGTGGGGTCAGACACAAAGAGAACCATGTCATCGGCATAAAGGCCTATGCGGTCCTCCCTACCTCCCACAGACATGCCCCGGAAACCAGGATCCTGACGTATACGCAAAGCAAGGGGCTCCACCGCCACCGCAAACAGAAGCGGGGACAGGGGGCACCCCTGACGCGTACCACGACCTAGGTGAAATAGGGGAGAACACACACCATTCACCAGGACCTGGGCCCGTGGACACCTGTAGAGGAGGGAGACCCAGGACCTAAAATTGTGACCAAAGCCAAACCTACAAAGCACTTCTAAGAGGTATCCCCACTCAATCGAGTCAAAGGCCTTAGCTGCATCAAGTGACGCCACGGCCCAGTCCCCTCCCATAACACCACCCACCTGGACGGCAGTTTGGACACGACGGATATTATCCGAAGTGGATTTGCCTGGCACAAAACCGGATTGATCATGATGTACAAGCGACAATACAACCCGATTCAGTCTATTGGCCAGGGCTTTAGTTAGTAGTTTATAATCAAGGTTCAATAAGGAGATAGGCCTGTAGGAACCGCACTCCATAGGATCTTTATCAGGCTTTAGGAGGACAACAATCGTCGCCTCATATAAGGAATCAGGCAGGACCCCATCAGTAAAGGCTCTGTCATACATATCTATAACATTATTTCTAAAATCCTTGGAGTGTTATGTCTCACAAAATGTTTGAGGTGTTCGAGTAAATTCAGACATTGCTATGTAGGGCAATGTGCACACACAGTATTTTTGTCAGTATTTTTACCAAAATCAAGAATGGGCTTAGAACAGAGAAAAAAAGGTGCAAATCCTTCCGTTCACTCTTGTGTACAATTTGTATGCACAGTGCAGAAACTAGATTTGGAATCAGGACTTGGCACTGGAAGCTGACTGTCAATCGAGCAGGGACAGGTATTGGAGTGAAAGTAAGGACATATTCTAGCACTCAGTACTTCATGGGGCTTGGGAACGCCTCATTCACACTTGGCACCAAAGAATAAAAGCATTTTTTTCTATGTTATGGGAACACAAACAGTTAAATGAGACTTACCATGTGTCAATGTGTATTTCAGTTGACAGATTTTCATTATGAAAACCAGAGCTGAGTTCTTCCAAAAATAGCTCCACACCTGTGCCAAGTTGTAATACCACACACAACCTGAGGACAGGTGTGGTGCTGTTTTTAGGAGAAAAGAGTTCAGTTTTTCTATAACCCCTTTAATGTTGGTAGTTGAGGATTGTTTGCTGTTCTGTTTCATTGGCAACCTGCTTTGATAATGATCTTCTCGGGTCAAAATTTGTGTTTTAAATCATGTTTTAGTCATTGTATGGGGAACATAATATAGAACATTTTTTTAAATAGCCACATCTGTTTTGCAAAATATAAAATCTGTTTCTGTTTCCAGCAGACATCTGTACAGAATACACCATTGGAAATCTTTTATCTCCAGATTATGAAGTAACATATAACTGTATCACAGAAGACAATCATGGGAAACATTCCACAACACTTCTTACAACTATACCATCTGTTCTTTATAGCAGAGATCCATCTATTGATCCCACTAATCACAAGGAACCTCCACCTGATCAAACACAGAATGTTAAACAAAGTACAGGAGAGACAGTGGGTAAAATATTTCAGTGTTCTGAATGTGGAAAATGTTTAACTAGAAAATCGCTTCTTATTGAACATCACAGAACTCACACAGGGGAGAAGCCATATTCATGTTCTCAATGTGGGAAATGTTTTGTAAGAAAATCACGTCTAATTGAACATCAGAGAACTCATAAAGAGGAAAAGCCATTTTCATGTCCAGAATGTGGGAAATGCTTTAAACATAAGTCCACTGTTATAAATCACCAGGTAGTTCATACAGGGGAGAAGCCATTTACATGTTCCGAGTGTGGAAAATGTTTCAGCAGGAAATTATCTCTTAATGAACATTGTGCAACTCACATAGGGGAGAAACCATTTTCATGTTCTGAGTGTGGGAAATGCTTTACAAGGAAATCAAGTCTTATTGATCATCTAAGAGCTCACACAGGGGAGAAGCCATTTTCATGTTCAGAGTGTGAAAAATGTTTTAGCCTGAAGTCCGAACTTGTTAAACATCGGGTAATCCATACAGGAGAGAAACCATTTTCATGTTCAGAATGTGAAAAATGGTTTAGCAAGAAATCTCATCTTGTTAAACATCAAATTATTCACACAGGGGAGAAACCATTTTCGTGCTCAGAATGTGGGAAATCTTTTAGCCATAAGTCTGATCTAGTAAAACATCAGAGAATACACTCGGGAGAGAAGCCATTTTCATGTTCAGAATGTGGAAAATGTTTTATCCGGAAGTTTGATCTTGTCAAACATCATGTAATCCATACGGGGGAGAGGCCATTTTCATGTTCAGAATGTGGGAAGTGTTATAAACAAAGCTCAGCTGTTGCTCAGCATAAGAAGCGAAGCCATTCTAATGTTAAGACTGTGGCAAAAGTTTTGCCTCAGATGTAATGCTTTAGATCAAATGGATTAAAATTCCTCAGCTTTTTTAATTTTTTTAAATAAAATGCATTATTATTTGTTTTACAACAATAGACAAAAGACACAATCACAAAATATCAGTGATTATACAGAGTGTTCTCCACTTTTTGTTGTAAACAATAATATTTTTACCTCTGTGCATCCATTATATGTCTCGCCAAATTAAATGGCACAAGGCTGAGTGTTCAAACTGAACCCATCTCACAACTTAGCTTCAGACCCCATACTACATTCCACCATGTCCGGGCATGCTGAAAGTTGTAGTTTGGCAACAGCCAGAGGCCCAGTGGTTGGAATACACTGCTCTAGATGAAGGTAATACACAGATTAGCGAACCACTTTTTTGCCATTCCCTCATGGCAGTCATAAAAACCCTGGCGATATGCTGTCTGACACAGGCCTAATGCTATACCATTGCTGCCTTTACTGCTCTCACTGTTATTTACCCTATGAAAACGTTAACCATGTCTTCCATTGGGAAGCTATAAAGAGGTACTGTGCCCCTAGGCATGCCGTGATGTCACAAGGGGCGTGGTGTGACATCACAGCGGCGGGACCCCCACGATCAGACATTCATGTCTATGGGAGGTGGTGTGATGGCCATCACGCCCCCTTCCATAGATATGAATCCAGGGGGGTGACATCACAAAGGGGCCACGGTGTCACAATCACAGCGGCCAAAACCCAGCGTTCTGAACAGGACGCAGAGATGTCCCGGTCTTCTGCTTTGGGCCGGGCGCACTGCCACTTAAAATTTATTGAAGCTGCCGGGAGGCAGCGCAAGCAGGCACGTCACTGATGTGCCTGTGTGCATGAGAGCCCGGGCAGAAGGAGCGGAGGAGCACCGCAGAGGAAGAAGACAGACAACTGGCCAGGTAATATTACCGGCCCAAAACGCTGCTTTCAGTGCTGTGACCACTGCTCCTTCGGTCCAGGGACCCGCTGCTATTGCCCATAGAACCCGGACCTGAGGAGCAATGGTCGGAGCAGGAGGGGGGGGGGGGGGGCGGGGGATATGTTTTTTTTTTTTTTTTAATTAATAGCACTCCCCCCCCCCCCCCCCCCCCCAAACAACTTCTCTAACCACCGCTGTCCCACAACCCAAAGATAAAGTAAATTATGCTGGAAGGATGTTGTAGTTTTTGGCTCAGCTGCAGAGCCATAGGAAGTATCAGGGCATGCTGGGAGTTATAGTTAGTAACTCCCAGCATGCCCTGACACAGCCTATGACTCTGCAGCTGACCCAAAGCTACAACTCCCAGCATGTTGCATAATATAGTAGTATAGCTTAGGTTATGTTGCAACATGTTGGGAGTTGTAGTTTTGAGTCGCTGTCTGAGTAAATATCTGAACTATTAAAATATAATGTTAATTAAACCGCACAGTGAATGGCGTAAATGTAAAAAAAAAAATACTATGAGAAAAAGAAATTATAAAAAGCGATCAAAAAGTACCATCTTAAACATTTAGTTCCACACCCCCTCAATGCAAGTCACTAGGGGCAGTGGCCGACCTCCGCAGCATGCACACAGTGTTCAGAACTAAATGTAGTAGGAGTACCCCTTTAAAGTAAACAGAAATGTTACCAAAAAAATTACCAAAAGTTATTATTGTAGTAAAATAATACAAAACCTATATAAATTGGGTATCGCTGTAATTATTTGGACTTCAGGAATTTAGATACCATGTCATTTGTACCGAAAAGTACCCTGCATAAAAATGGAAGCACCCAAAAATAATGTATTTATTTGCTTTTGTGGTAAAATGATCTCTGTACTTACTACCACTACCTACCTGCAATATCTACCTGCATTATACCTACCAATGCTATCTACATACCTACCAGCATTATCTACCTGCACTATTTAGGGCAAGAATTGGGAAATGTAATGGAAATCTGCAGAGCCGAACATGTTTTTCTGGCAGATTCTGTGAGGACGAGTCATGGTTGGAAGAATCTTCATGGCGGTCTGAGCAAGACAGAGAAAAAAAAAGAATAAGTGCGACTCCACAAAGACGATCCTGTGAGTCACTACATGTAACTGCACTGTAATCACTTATATGGTCTGCAGAGCCGGGGTCATCACTATGTGGTCACTGTATGGGGGATATTACTCGGTGTATATTGGTTTTATTCAGTATCAGTATGGCAGCATTATCCCATTACTATATGGTGGTGGTGGTAATGGAAGTGGTCATGCTGTAGTCCAATTATTTGTCCCTTGTATAGTGGTTATATTGAAGATACTGGTCTGTGTATAGTGGTTGTTATTCAGTATTAGTTGGTTTTATTCACAGGCTGTGGGGTGATGCACAATATTCTGTCTTGCCCAGGTGCTTCCAACTCACGCAACGTCTGCAATGGGGGGCGGGGCACCAAAATGCACCTTCGCCTGTGTAGACAAAAATCCTTGCACCGGCCCTGACTGGCCTTTAGACTTTACATGTCAGACAGGTGAAGTGTGCTTATTCAGGTGCTGCAGACACTTTCCACATTCTAAAATGAGCATGCTTATTCTGCTGCAGAAATGCCAAGGATTTTTTTTATTATTTTTAAATCCACAACAAAATCTGCATGAGGGAAGAAAAAAAATTCTAGTGCATCTGAATTTACCCTATGGCAATGTTTCCCAGCCAGTGTGCCTTCAACCACTGAACTACAACTCCTAGCATGTCCGGACAGCCAAAGACTGTGTGGGCACGCTGGGAGTTGTAGTTTTGCAACAGCTGGAGGCACACTGGCTGGTAAACACTGCCCTATGGTGCCATTATCTCATCTTAGTTCTGTTGTGCTCTTATAGAGGTTCACGGTAGCTATGGGCAGGGCCAGATTAAAGGGGTACTCCGGTGAAAACCTTTTTTCTTTTAAATCAACTGGTGGCAGAAAGTTAAACATATTTGTAAATTACTTCTATTAAAAAATCTTAATCCTTCCAGTACTTATTAGCTGCTGAATGCTACAGAGGAAATTCCTTTCTTTTTGGAACACGGATGACCTCACGAGCACAGTTCTCTCTGCTGACATCTCTGTCCATTTTAGCAACCATGCATAGCAGATGCATAGCAGATGTATGCTAAGGGCAGCATGGTGGCTCAGTGGTTAGCACTGCTGCCTTGCAGTGCTGGGGACTTGGGTTCAAATCCCACTAAGGACAACAATAAATAAAGCTTTATTATAATTATTATTATAATAACATCAGCAGAGAGAACTGTGGTCGTGATGTCATCAGAGAGCATTCCAAAAAGAAAATAATTTCCTATGTAGTATTCAGCAGCTAATAAGTACAGGAAGGATTAAGATTTTTTAATAGAAGTAATTTACAAATATTTTTAACTTTCTGCCACCAGTTGATTTAAAAGAAAAAAGGTTTTCACCGGAGTACCCCTTTAAGGCTGCCTAGAAGACGGAGCACTTCATTATGATGGGCCCACCCCCGACAGTTCCCCCACATTAGGTGCAGTATAGTTCTTCCCGCATTAGGTTGGCAGTATAGTTCCCCCACATTAGGTTGTAGTTCCCCCACATTAGGTTGGCAGTACACACCCGCACACTAGGTTGGCAGTACAGTCCCCGCACATTAGGTTGGCAGTACAGTTCTCCACACATTAGGTTGGCAGTACAGTTCTCCACACATTAGGTTTGCAGTACAGTTCCCCCACATTAGGTTGGCAGTACAGTTCCCCCACATTAGGTTGGCAGTACAGTTCCCCCACATTAGGTTGGCAGTACAGTTCCCCCACATTAGGTTGGCAGTACAGTTCCCCCACATTAGGTTGGCAGTACAGTTCCCCCACATTAGGTTGGCAGTACAGTTCCTCCACATTAGGTTGGCAGTACAGTTCCCCCACATTAGGTTGGCAGTACAGTTCCCCCACATTAGGTTGGCAGTACAGTTCCCCCCCACATTAGGTGCAGTATAGTTCCCCCACATTAGGTATAGTTCCCCCCACATTAGGTGCAGTACAGTTCCCCCCCCCCACATTAGGTGCAGTACAGTTCCCCCCCCCCCCCCCCACATTAGGTGCAGTACAGTTCCCCCCCCCCCCCCCCACATTAGGTGCAGTATAGCTCCCCCACATTAGGTGCAGTACAGTTCCCCCACATTAGGTGCAGTATAGTTCCCCCACATTAGGTGCAGTACAGTTCCCCCACATTAGGTACAGTTTGGTGCCCACATTAGGTGCAGTATGTTCCCCCACAGACATACAGCCTTCAGTCATATACAATGTATGGCTGGAGGCTGTATGCCTGTTTGCCTCAGTGTTCCGACCACCGCTCCTCCAGTCCGGGGAACCTGGGACCGGGGTCACGTTCTACTGCTATGGAAAGGAGGGAAGGCGCCTCATGTGCGGGATCAGTAGATCTTGCAGGTGGGGGTAGGGGAAGGTGATTCCCAAGCCGCTTACCGAAGTTGGTTGTGCGCCCACACACAACAAGGTTAAGAGCAGAAAAGATATGAAAGAAGGTCCACTGCAGCCCTCCTGGGTAAGAGTAGAATCAAAAGCGAATGACCAGGGAGTCAGGAGTTTGTCTGGCGCAGAGAGGAACCATCAGACAGCCAAGTAAAATCAATGGATTTATTAGATGCAACGCGTTTCGCTGCGCATGATGCCTGATGAAGCTGCGCATGTGCAGCGAAACGCGTTGCATCTAATAAATCCATTGATTTTACTTGGCTGTCTGATGGTTCCTCTCTGCGCCAGACAAACTCCTGACTCCCTGGTCATTCGCTTTTGGTTCTACTGCTATGGGAACACTGAAGACAACGTGCCACTGGTGGCCTCACTGCTCCGCTTTTCTCTAATGGGCGCACGCACGGGACGTCAGTGACGTCCCTGCATTCACTATCTCCCGGCGGCCCCTGCGTTTTTAAAGTTAATGCGGGGGCCGCCGCAGAGAGGTAACTGCCGGGACATCCTTGTGTCCTGAAAAGATTTTTCAGGACACAGGGATGTCCCAAATGTGACGGGGCCCACTGCGGGCCCGGAGCAGTTGCTCCATGATTAACAATCATGATCCGGCCCTGGCTATGGGACCAATCTAGGTGTCATATCTGTGCTGCCTGTGGTCAGCTCCTCTGTTTTTACTGCCTCCTCCTACAGATGTGACTGATCACATGATCTTCACATTATCAAAGGTCCTTTCACTCCTTCTACAGCACAGCCTGATTCCTCCCATGCATGTGACTGATCACATGACTGACATCATTAAAGGTCTTTTAGCCTACTGGGATTCAGCATCTACTGATAAGTTAGTGATTGATAATTGTGACTTATGTTTATTTTTTTTGTCCTATATAATGTGTATATAGTAAAGGGTTTTATTTTTTGTTAGTATTGTAATATAGATATATATTATATACAGTGTATCTTTATGGTGTGTAATATATACATACAGTCATGGTCGTAAATGTTGGCACCCCTGAAATTTCCCAGTATTTCTCACAGAAAAGGATTGCAGTAACACATGTTTTGCTATACACATGTTTATTCCCTTTGTGTGTATTGGAACTAAAACCAAAAAAGGGAGGAAAAAAAGCTAATTGGACATAATGTCACATCAAACTCCAAAAATGGGCTGCACAAAATTATTGGAACCCTTTCAAAAAAAAAGATTGTTTTAAGCATGTGATGATCCTTTAAACTCACCTGGGGTAAGTAACAGGTGTGGGCAATATAAAAATCACACCTGAAAGCAGATAAAAAGGAGAGAAGTTCACTTAGTATTTGCATTGTGTGTCTGTGTGTTCCACACTAAGCATGGACAACAGAAAGAGGAGAAGAGAACTGTCTGAGGACTTAAGAACCAAAATTGTGGAAAAATATCAACAATCTCAAGGTTACAAGTCCATCTCCAGAGATCTAGATTTGCCTTTGTCCACAGTGCGCAACATTATCAAGAAGTTTGCAACCCATGGCACTGCAGCTAATCTCCCTGGGCATGGACGGAAGAGAAAAACTGATGAAAGGTGTCAACGCAGGATAGTCAGGATGGTGAATAAGCAGCCCCAAACAAGTTCCAAAGAGATTCAAGCTGTCCTGCAGGCTCAGGGAGCATCAGTGTCAGCGTGAAGTATCCGTCAACATTTAAATGAAATGAAACGCTATGGCAGGAGACCCAGGAGGACCCCACTGCTGACATAAAAAAGCAAGACTACATTTTGCCAAAGTGAACTTGAGTAACCAAAATCCTTCTGGGAAAATGTCTTGTGGACAGATGAGACCAAGATAGAGCTTTTTAGTAAAGCGCATCATTCTACTGTTTACCGAAAATGGAATGAGGCCTAGAAAGAAAAGAACACCGTACCTACAGTGAAATGTGGTGGTTCAATGATGTTTTGGGGTTGTTTTGCTGCCTCTGGCACTGGGTGCCTTGAATGTGTACAAGGCATCATGAAATCTGAGGATTACCAACGGATTTTGGGTCGCACTGTACAGCCCAGTGTCAGAAAGCTGGGTTTGTGATCTTGGGTCTTCCAGCAGGACAATGACCCCAAACATACGTCAAAAAGCACCCAGAAATGGATGGCAACAAAGCGCTGGAGAGTTCTGAAGTGGCAGCAATGAGTCCAGATGTAAATCCCATTGAACACCTGTGGAGAGATCTTAAAATTGCTGTTGGGAAAAGGTGCCCTTCCAATAAGAGAGACCTGGAGCAGTTTGCAAAGGAAGAGTGGTCCAGCATTCCGGCTGAGAGGTGTAAGAAGCTTATTGATGGTTATAGGAAGCGACTGATCTCAGTTATTTTTTCCCAAGGGTGTGCAACCAAATATTAAGTGAAGGGTGCCAATAATTTTGTCCAGCCCATTTTTGGAGTTTGGTGTGACATTATGTCCAATTTGCTTTTTTTCCTCCCTTTTTTGGTTTAGTTCCAATACACACAAAGGGAATAAACGTGTGTATAGCAAAACATGTGTTACTGCAATCCTTTTCTGTGAGAAATACCTAATTTTCTAGAAAAGTTTCAGGGGTGCCAACATTTATGGCCATATTTATCTAGCTATTGATATTTAATAGGTATATTCAATATATATAATATACAAATATGATATATATAGAATGCCATCTACAAGATGAGGAATAGGTATCTAATCACAAGAATGAGGGTCCCTTGTCTCCCGTGTGAATGGTGAATAAAGCGGCAGCGCTTACTCTATGGGACTCTTAAATAAAGGAGAGCATTGTACCCCATGTTAAACTACACTGCTCAAAAAAATTAAGGGAACACTTAAACAACACAATGTATCTCTAAGTCAATGACACTTCTGTGAAATCACACTGTCCACTCAGGAAGCAACGCTGATTGACAATCAATTTCACATGCTGTTGTGCAAATGGAACAGACAACAGGTGGAAATTATAGGCAATTAGCAAGACAACCCCAATAAAGGAGTGGTTCTGCAGGTGGTGACCACAGACCACTCCCGGATCGGCCTTTCAGCCATGCTACAGGTACTGTATGGGGCTGCACCGCAGCACAGATACTAATACATACTGGCTTTTGCCTCACCAAGGCCAGGAACCTTGGTGACACATACAGTACTTCCAGGGCCAAACCTTTCACCTTATCACACTACCTAGAGGTTGTCCTGCAATGGAACTTTGCCTTGTGGGCGTACAAAGTACTGAGCATATTGGTCACGTATATTTAAGACCTCTCTGGTTGATCGGGCTGAAACATTTTCTAAACTGTCCAGCTGGGATTCAATATCATTTGGGTCAGTGTTGATTGGTTCCAAATTTGCTACAAAATTGTGCAAGACAACACATGCTTTCACAATGTTGTCAATGTTATCTGGAGCCAGTTGAATGGTTGTGTTGAGAATGCGCCATTTTGCGTCGGTATAAGAAATGCGCACTCCACAAAACGTTGTGTCCTGGTAAGCCTGTAATTGAAGATTTTCCTTGTTGGGTTCAGTCTGTGAGCCATATGGTTTTATAAAATTTTGGCACATGAGGAAGGCTTCATCTCCCACCAACACAAAAGGCATCGATAGTCCCTCTGTTCCTGAGAGTTCTCGAGGAGCAGGTATATTAAATCTCCCCTGGTACAACCATTTCCCCATACTGGACTCTTTGAAGACTTTGGAGTCATTTGTACGGCCATATGCCCCAATGTCAACTGCCGCTAACTGATACTGGGCATCAGCTATTGCCATCAATATGACAGAATTTTTTTAAATAATTATAAAAACTTGATCCACTGTGGGAAGGCTTCCTGAATGCGAATATGTTTCCCATCCACTGCTCCTATACAATTTGGGAAGTTTGCCACCTTATTGAATTTTGCAGCTATTGACAACTACTGGTAACAGGTGGGATGTGGTATATAATGTGGTTTCAGCTTTACCCATAAAATCTGACACGTCTCCTTGACAATGCAGCAAATAGTCGACTTGCCAAGATGATACTGGTAATGCAGGGAGCTAAAACTTTCCCCAGTGGCAAGGTATCTGTGTAGAAACAACGGGTGCAAAGACTTTCTCATTTGCCAACCACCCACCCTATACATAAAAAGAAAATGTATAAAGAAAAACATGCTTATAGGAATATTGGTACATTTGCCCATAGCAACAACACAGATTGCTTGTTGTATTTATCAAAGTCTTCTTTTTTTTTTTGTAATGAGCAATCAGATTGGTTGTTATGGGCAACTGCACCACTCTTCTTCTATATAAGTCTATATAAGGTGATATCTTACCTTAGGGTTACCGCTAGTCTTTCCCTTGCAGACACATATCTTCGAAATCCAGTATCCAGACGATGAATGTCAGCTCCAACTAGCTGTAGCAGCTGTTCAAAACTTTCAGCAGACATTCAAAAATAGTCTTGAAACTTCTCCGGATATCTGCAAAGCACGGTATACAGGCTGTGAAAAGCCCCATGCTTCTCACCAACAAGGTTTACTGGATGTACCCAATAACGTCGCTGCTGAGACTTTTTAAGGGGTTATCCAGGAGAAAACATTTTTATATCTCAACTGGCTCCAGAAAGTTAAACAGATTTGTAAATTACTTCTATTAAAAAATCGTAATCCTTCCAATAATTATCAGCTGCTGAAGTTAAGTTGTTCTTTTCTGTCTAGCAACGTTGCTCTCTGCTTGTCTTGGGAAATGCTATGGGGATTTGCTTCTACTCTGAAGTCTTACCTGGCTTACAGAACTGCTGTGGGGCTGTGGTAAGCATTTTAAAATGGTCGCAAATAAGTTTAAAAAAAAAAAATCTCAACTGAGACTTTTTTGTTTTGCTTATGGTGCTCCAAATGTATCAATCCCTGTGATAGTAGGATAAATATGTAGCACATAAGCAAAACTAAAGCAAAAAATAAATTAAAAAAATGCCTGGTAAATGTCCCCCATAGTGTCCAGGCTGTTTATTAACTACCGATTCTGGGGACCCCTAGCCCCACTATCACCAAAACAATCATGTACATACATGGAGTAAAAGCTGAATTGCCAGATGGAAGCACAGGATTAAGAGGTAAAGAGACTGGACAGGACATTGCAAATAATACCATAAGGAGAAAAAATGAGACAAGCTAAAATAAAGAATTTGGCAGGCTATCTTAAAGGGGTCCTCCACCCCTAGACATCTTATCCCCTATCCGAAAGGATAGGGGATAAGATGTCTTATCGCAGGGGTCCCGCCACTGGGAACCCTCGCGGTTTCTCCTGTAGCACCCCCTGTCATCTGGTGCACGGAGCGAGCTTCACTCTGTGCCTGATGACTGGTGATGCAGAGGCCGGAGGATTGTGACATCACAGCCCCGCCCCCTTTATGCAAGTCTATTGGAGGGGCGTGGTGGCTGTCACGCCCCCTCCTTATAGACTTGCATTAAGGCGGCGGGGCGTGACATCACAATCCTCTGGCCCCCTACATCGCCAGTCATCAGGCACGGAGTGAAGCTCGCTCCGTGCACCAGATGACAGGGGGTGCTACAGGAGAGATCGCGGGGGTTCCCAGTGGCGGGACCCCCGCGATCAAACATCTTATCCCCTATGGTTTGAAAAGGGGATAAGATGTCTAGGGGCGGAGTACCCCTTTAAGGAGACTTTCACTTATGTAACTCTGCTCCTCCAAAACCATCTGTAGTCTATGCCATAGAATTTGGTGGAAGTGATTTCTGTGCAACTTGCAGCAAAATAAAGAGCTGACTGAATGATATACAGTCAAACCTCTTCAAATGACCAGCTTTTTAACCACTTGCCGACAACTCGTAGGCCGCCTGGATGATTGGCAATTAACTCTGCACAGCCGGGCTCTCCCAAGAGAAGGCAGGGATGGCGTATTATCATCCCTGCCTTCTCAATAGCTGTGTACACTGCGCTCAATGAGCACTCTGTATACAGCTTTGCAAGAAGCAATACTGCTTCAGTCCAGACGATCGATCATGTGACCTACAGGAGCTGCTGGATTTTATAAGACCCAGATTAACTCTGCTGACAACCTCAGGGAGCATTATTTCATCTGTAACTGTGGTTAATATGTCAGTGCCAGTTAGAGGGGAAATCAGCAACAATGAAAATTTTATTTAGTGAGAAGGAAATTAAAAGTAAAAAAAAAAATGTAACAGAGAGGGGACACAGTTTAAACGTTATTTTAGCATACTTTTGTGCTAATAAAAAAATAAGAATAAAACCGAAAATATTTAATTTCCATTTATTTTTTTTGTCTATTAAAGCTAAAATTTACTTGAAAATTACAAAGTGAAGTCTTGATGTATGACAGAATAATGGACACAAAGAGGGGCATTTACTAATCTTTTACTATGTAGTCTGGTTTTTACCCTGTTTTTTTCTACTTCATTTTTGACTGTGCGACAAATTTACTAAATTGTTGCACGGCATTAATAAATTTGGCACACATAGGCAAAAGTGGGAAATTTACTTCATGTAGTAGAAAAAATAGTCTGTTCCTCTTTCCTGCTGTCCGAATAGGTTTGGCTGCTAGGTTTCCTTCTGGATCTTTTGTTTTTGAGTTTTTTTTTTTTTTTTTTTAGCTTTTTCACCACATCTAAATAATTCAATAACTAAATTGTAGTCATGGCTCAGAAGTGGTAAACGGCGGTTAGTGTGTGTGTGTGTTTATTACATTTTTTTAACAGTTTTTTTCTCCCTAAATGTACTTACACTTTTTTTTTTTTTGTTACTTCTACAGATCCGTGTATCCTGTGGACTCCTTCGGATTCGGGGGACTACTTCGACGACCAGCGTTTTTCTTTGCTTTATGTTAATAAAATGGTTAACGAGGGCTTGTGGGGGAGTGTTTTTGTAATAATTTTTTTTTTAAACCTGTTGTGTTTTTTTTTTTTTTTACTTTACTAGACAGGCTTAGTAGTGGAAGCTGTCTTATAGACTGAGTCCATTACTAAGCCGGGCTTAGCGTTAGCCACAAAAACAGCTAGCGCTAACCCCCAATTATTACCCCGGTACCCAACACCACAGGGGTGCCTGGAAGAGCCGGTACCAACAGGCCCGGAGCGTCAAAAATGGTGCTCCTGGGCCTAGGCGGTAACAGGCTGGCATTATTTAGACTGGGGAGGGCCAGTAACAATGGTCCTCGCCCACCCTGGTAACGTCAGGCTGTTACTGTTTGGTTGGTATTTGGCTGAGAATAAAAATAGGGGGACCCTATGCGTTTTTTTAATATATTTAATTATTTATTTAAAAAAAAAACCCGCATAGGGTCCCCCCTATTTTCATTCTCAGCCAAATACCAACCAAACAGTAACAGCCTGACGTTACCAGGGTGGGCGAGGACCATTGTTACTGGCCCTCCCCAGCCTAAATAACGCCAGCCTGTTACCGCCTAGGCCCAGGAGCGCCATTTTTGATGCTCCAGGCCTGTTGGTCCCGGCTCTTCCCGGCACCCCTGTGGCGTTGGGTACCGGGGTAATAATAGGGGGTTAGCGCTAGCTGTTTTGATGGCTAACGCTAAGCCCAGGTTAGTAATGGACTCCGTCTATAAGACAGCTTCCACTACTAAGCATGTCTAGTAAAGTAAGGAAAAAACACAACAGGTTTTAAAAAAATGTTATTACAAAAAACACTCCCCCACAAGCCCTCGTTAACCATTTTATTAAAATCAAACAAAGAAAAACGCTGGTCATCGAAGTAGTCCACCGAATCCGAAGGAGTCCACAGGATACACAGATATGAAATGAGAAGAAAAAAAAATGGGTTAGTACATTTATTATCACCTGCTCACACATCTCCCGCCCCGCACGACTACAACTGCCAGCATGCCCTTACAGTAAGGACATGCTGGGAGTTGTAGTTGTGTGGTGCAGGAGATGTGTGGGCAAGTGACAAGCTTGTCCCCTTCCCCCAGCTGCAGGACTACAACTCCCAGCATGCCCTTACAGTAAGGTGGGGCAGAGGCCGGGCACAGTGTTTCCCAACCTGGGACTTGTAGTTTTACAACATCTGGAGGCACCCTGGTTGGGAGACACTGTTTTAGGCCAGTGTTTCCCAACCAGGGTGCCTCCAGATGTTGCAAAACTACAAGTCCCAGCATGCCTGGACAGCCAAAGGCAGTCTAGGCATGCTGGGAGTTGTAGTCTTGCAACATCTGGAGGCACCCTGGTTGGGAAACACTGTTTTAGGCCAGTGTTTCCCAACCAGGTTGCCTCCAGATGTTGCAAAACTACAAGTCCCAGCATGCCTGGACAGTCAAAGGCTGTCTAGGCATGCTGGGAGTTGTAGTCTTGCAACATCTGGAGGCAACCTGGTTGGGAAACACTAGCCTAAAACAGTGTTTCCCAACCAGGGTGCCTCCAGATGTTGCAAGACTACAACTCCCAGCATGCCTAGACAGCCTTTGGCTGTCCAGGCATGCTGGGAGTTGTAGTCTTGCAACATCTGGAGGCACCCTGGTTGGGAAACACTGTCCTAAAACAGTGTTTCCCAACCAGGGTGCCTCCAGATGTTGCAAAACTACAACTCCCAGCATGCCTGGACAGCCAAAGGCTGTCCAGGCATGCTGGGAGTTGTAGTCTTGCAACATCTGGAGACACCCTGGTTGGTAAGCTTGGGCAACTTACCGGCTTCCGTATGATACAGCGCTGCACGACACTGCCGCGCGATGATCTCCGTCAGCGATCGTCGCTGGAGCCTCGGAAGAGTAAGTGAACGTCTTCGCCGGTCCCCTTCAGCTGTTCAGTTTTGCAACAGCTGGAGGACTACAGTTTACAGACCACAAACCAGTGGTCTGCAAACTGTGGCCCTCCAGCTGTTGCAAAAATACAACTCCCAGCGTGCCTGGACAGCCAATGGCTGTCCAGGAATGCTGGGAGTTGTAGTCTTGCAACATCTGGAGGCACCCTGGTTAGGAAACACTGTTTTAGGCCAGTGTTTCCCAACAAGGGTGCCTCCAGCTGTTGCAAAACTACAACTCCCAGCATGCCTAGACAGCCAAAGGGTGTCCAGGCATGCTGGGAGTTGTAGTCTTGCAACATTTGGAGGCACCCTGGTTGGGAAGCTTGGGCAACTTACCGGCTTCCGTATGATCCAGCGCTGCACGACACTGCTGCGCGATGATCTCCGTCAGCGATCGTCGCTGGAGCCTCGGAAGGGTAAGTGAACGTCTTCGCCGGTCCCCTTCAGCTGTTCAGTTTTGCAACAGCTGGAGGACTACAGTTTACAGACCACAAACCAGTGGTCTGCAAACTGTGGCCCTCCAGCTGTTGCAAAAATACAACTCCCAGCGTGCCTGGACAGCCAATGGCTGTCCAGGAATGCTGGGAGTTGTAGTCTTGCAACATCTGGAGGCACCCTGGTTAGGAAACACTGTTTTAGGCCAGTGTTTCCCAACAAGGGTGCCTCCAGCTGTTGCAAAACTACAACTCCCAGCATGCCTAGACAGCCAAAGGGTGTCCAGACATGCTGGGAGTTGTAGTCTTGCAACATTTGGAGGCACCCTGGTTGGGAAGCTTGGGCAACTTACCGGCTTTCGTAGGATCCAGCGCTGCACGACACTGCCGCGCGACACTGCCACGCGACGATCTCCGTCAGCGATCGTCGCTGGAGCCTCGGAAGGGTAAGTGAAGGTCTTCGCCGGTCCTCTTCAGCTGTTTAGTTTTGCAACAGCTGGAGGACTACAGTTTACAGACCACACACCAGTGGTCTGCAAACTGTGGCCCTCCAGCTGTTGCAAAACTACAACACCCAGCATGCCTGGACAGCCAAAGCCTTTGGCTCTCAGGGCAGGAGCCCAGGCTGAGATTACAGTGCAGCCGCCCGGGCTCCTCATACGGCCTCCCCGCTACCCCCCCCCCTTGTCTCCCGCCAGCGCCGCTCAGCTCCCGTTGCTACAAGACTACAACTCCCAGCGTGTCCTCACTGTAAGGGCATGCTGGGACTTGTAGTCTTGCAACAGCAGACAGATGGGAGTTGTGTGGCGCTGGCAGGTGAGAGGGGGGGGGGGTGTGTAAATCACTGCAGTGTCCCGTTAGCGCAGTGAGGGTAGCGGGGAGAAAGTATGTCGGAGCCCGGGCGGCAGTAGCTTTTCCTGCTCCATGTTGGAGCTGGAGTAAATTTTGTCATTTTTTACGGCCGTTGCAACAGTTTATTGCGCAACTGCGACTGTCTCAGTTAATAAATTCCTGACCACTGCAAGTAAAAACTGTAAACTAGCGTAAATTAAGCGGGAAAAAAAGATTGACTTTCTAGCTCTTGCTGGAGAAAGTCGCACAAAAAATAGGGTAGGCGCAATTGCGACAATTTAGCGCCAAAAATAGTCAGAAAAAATGACTAAACCCCTTAGTAAATGCCCCTCAAAATTATTTGAGCAGCAAACCAAGAAAGACTATTTAAAGCTTCAAAGCTGTATGTACTATAAATCTGAAAATGTGAAAGGTGCCGAGTCCTGATGGTTATCCCAGTGAGTTCTATAGACCCCTAGTGGATCAGGTGGCGCTCCCCTTAATAGCATATTTTAAGGAAATATTACGCACAGGTGTACTATCGCCAGCTGCAAAAATTGTCATACATAAAGGTAATCCCCAAACCGGGCAAAGACCCCTTGGTGCCTGGTTCTTATCGCCCCATCTCTCTGATCAACCAGGATGTGAAGTTGCTTTCTAAGATTTTAGCTGCTCGCCTGGCCTGGATTTTACCCTCCCTTGTAGGTGATCACCAGGTGGGTTTCATGAAGACAAGCTCGGCGGTCAAAATTATTAGGAAGGTACTGGCAGTGATGGATAGTGGTCAGGGCCAGTCCCAGATAGTTGCCCAACCTGCTTTGCTCACCATGGATGCCGAAAAGGCTTTTGACAACGCATGTTGGGACTGGCTGAGACTGGTCTTGTCCAAATTTGGGATAACGGGAAGGTTTAGCTTCTTCATAGATGACAATGGCCTTTATGATGATCTTACAGCTAAGGTGCATACGCCTGGTATCCTATCCACCTCCCTTACGTTAGCAAAGGGCACACGCTAGGGTTGCCCCTTGTCACCCTTTTTATTTGATATGGCGATTGAGCTGTTGGCCCGTTATTTGATCTCTTCAGATGTCTACAAGGGTATAGCTGTGGACAACCGGGAATTCAAATTATCCATGTTTGCCGATGATGTGCTTCTTTATCTTAGCAATTCCAGGGAAGCTGTTCCTAACATTCTTACCTTTTTATCCTATGTGGGGAGTTTCACAGGTTATAGAGTTAATACAACCATGAGTATGGTGTTGCCGCTAGGTACGACTTCTCCCGGGTGGCTTTCTGATGTGAAGGCGTTAGGGGTTCAAGTTGCCTCTTCTTTTATAACTTATTTGGGCATACGCATAGGGAGAACTCCTGATATGCTTTATTCACTCAATTATACACCGATCTTCCGACTTATATTGGCTGAACTGAAGCGCTGGGAAAACTTACCACTGTCTTTTCTGGGAAGATGCCATTTTATCAAAATGATTAGCTTCCCTCTGTTACTATATCCTTTACAAACACTCCCACTCCTACTCCAACATTCTGATGTTAGACCCCTCAACACTGCCTATCAACGCTTTCTGTGACAAGGCAAGTGTCCGCACATAGCTCTTCAGAAACTCATGCTTACTAAAGCGGAGGGAGGAGTAAATTTCCTGAATGTTAGGGGTTATAATTTGGCATGTATATTTTGCCACGTACTTGATTGGCTACATGACTCCAATTATTTCTCCAACCTGGAGGTAGAGAAAGCCTTGGCTGCCCCTTAGTCTTTGCCAGCCTTGCTCCACACGTCCTATGCTAAACTTCCGACGGAGGTCAAAGGGTCTGAGCTCCTACATTATACAATTGTAGCTTGGAAGGAGGTGAGGAAGGTCTTTGGCCTCTTGTTCCTTTTATCCAAACAAATGCCTTTACTCAACCACCCGGAATTCCCACAGGGTAGATCCTCTCCATGGCTGCGACTAAGTCATAGGTAGTGAACCACAGGCGATCAATGTCCAACCTATATGCAGTCTTTCGCAACCGTTTCCTAAAGCTTGATCCCAAGGTGGAGGGAGACTTATTTCAAGGTAGCCCATGCAGCCTTATATGGCTTTAACATCTTGCCCTCTCCTTCCTTCCTGGATAGGATAGTCCACTGCCCCAAATGCAAGGCACTGCTTACTAATATGTATCATGGAGTCTGGGAGTGCCCCCACACAGTTGTACATATGGGATCATTGGAGGGTGCGAGTCCCATTTACACCACAATCATTCTTATTTCATCAGTTATGCCCAACGGAGGGAGGAGGCAGGGGAGAATCCCACGGTTTCTTCACGTAATCCTTTTAGTAGCACTTTGTTGCCTTTTCGCAAAATGTTGGACCCTGTCACTCCAGATTTGCCACTGTTGATTGCCCAACTGAAGTCCTTTTTAGATATTGACCGATTGGATGCTGAGAGACACACTGGCTCAGGCGCAAAATGGAAATCCTTTATTGTTACTCACTTTGACTCTCAGGGGAACGCTGCGATCGTACGACCATTTAGATACACCTCTTGGTATGGTGTGGAATCTCTGAGAGGTTCCCAGATATTTAATATAGTCTGCAGATTTTAACTTGAATACGATTGTTTTTCCCTTAGATTCCCTGGGAGTCAGAGGAGCAATTGCTGAGGCTGTGACTGCAACTACTTGTGTGAGGGGCCGCAATTTGTACTCACTAGTATTGTTCGGGACCTAGAGGCAACCTTATTATGATTCCTTCTCTTCCTGAGATGTACTTAAAGGGCTACTCCTGTAGAAAAATGTATTTATTTTTTTTATCATCTGGTGCCAGAAAGTTAAACGGATTTGTAAATTACTTCTATTAAAAAATCTTAATCCTTCCAGTACTACTTATCTGCTGAATACTACAGAGGAAATTGCTACAGAGGAGCTCTCTGCTGACATCACGAGCACAGTGCTCTCTGCTGACATCTCTTTCCATTTTAAGAACTTCCAAGGATAAACAGGATATCCGGCTCCCAATAGAAATCGATAAAATCCAAATTTATTAGAGTTTCTTTAAAATAAGAGTAGGTGAAACACACAAATAAGGCACTAATAACACAAACGAACACCATTTATACTGATATGAACAAAGTTTTTTTTTTTATGGATGAAATATAGTTTTTATTATCAGATGTACAGCATACATCTGATAATAAAAAATGACATCTAGGAAATCTGTCTCCAGATCGAGATAGGCAAGTCTTTAGCTGCACTAAATTTTTAAACAGATATCCTGCCATGGAGACCATCATTGGAGATACATTAAATATTTTTAATAGTTTCATCTAAAAATAGTAATAACAGAAAGAAAGCAGGTAACAAGGTCACATACTGGAAACTCCAAGTATAGTAACAACTCATACTGAAATTTCCACTCATGAGCTTCAAAGCTATGTTTAGACAAAAGATCCATCATTGTCAAGTGTCCATACAAGACAACCGCACCAATGAGCAGAGAGCTCAAAGGATAGTAGGATGTTGTCCCAGGCAACATGAGGAAGTGTGCAATACAAACCAGCCCTATTCTAGCTATATTCTACCAATAAGGCTATACGCAGTATAAAACCGAGGGTAGCATATGTAACCTCAAGAGAAGTAATAGAAAGAAACAAGATAACAAGATTCAAAAGTGGACAGAAAGTGTAAAAATAAATAAGACATGCTTTCCTGACCACAGACCACTCCAAGTTTGTGTCCCAGAGAGCCCAAATTGCGTGGAAACTGTCAACCCTATGAAATGTACAGGCTATAAGGTATTCTATATGCTGTATATCAGAAATCCTGTCAAAGTGGCAGAGGCAAAGGGAAATCGTTACATTTCCACCATAGAGATATCGGGCAAATTTAAAAAATTAGACCCCCAGTAGTAGAGGATTGTTTACACAGACCCTTAAAGGGGCTGGGTGTTGGAAAAGGAGACTTAGAGCTTAGGCCCCTTTCACACTATTGGTATGTTCCTGCATTCTGACACCCATTATTCAGCAAAAACGGGTCATGAAAAAATGGATGAAATAACTGAATACAACAGATGATAACTGATGACCAATATTGACCAACATTCTGTCAAAATATCGGACATGTGCCATCCATCATGCACCGTTTTAGTCTACTATTTTATGTCCGTTATTTTATTTCCGTGTGACTTCCTGGTTGTGAAGAGATAACGGAACATAAAAATAAAGGACAATAACGGATGTAATTTCTGCACATCCGTCACCCCTAGACTTCAATGTTAAAATTTAAACGTCTGTTAATCCACCGTTATTTTTGCCGAGACAAAAATTAGTTCATGCACCGTTATTTGCACAGTCAAAAATAACAGACGTTAGTCATAACGGGACATAACTGATGTTAAAGGATTGTCAAAAAATCCCATTGACATGAATGGGATTTTTTGATGGCCGTTTTCTGATGGGAGTTCATGAGGGGAGATTTGCAGGAACATAATGGTAGTGTGAAAGGGGCCTATCTGGGTCTGCACATTGCTCAATTTGCTTTAAATAAAACAAAAACAAAAAAACCGCTGTGGCAGAGAGATGGAATATGTCCCCAAGTACCAAAAGGAGTAGGATAGTGTGCTTTATCAGGTCTACGATATCTGCATAGTGGAAATGGTAAGAGATATGAGGATTCAACAGAAAGGGTGTGAGAAGGAACATGGGGGAGTGCAGAGGTAATAAATACTGATTTAGTGATTATCTGACCCAGCAGGGCTAGCGGCAAAGCTGGATAAAAGGAGGCAAGAGCAAGACACTTGGGTGCCTAGGGGTTGATCATTACTCCCCCTCCACCTGCATATTAATCCCCATGTGCCAATATTCCCCCCTCCATCTTAATCCCCTTGTGCTATTATTATCAGATATGGCAAAAGGGGATCAGAGGGAGGGGAGGGATAATGGTACAAGGGGATTAATATGGAGGGGGGGGGGGGTGATTGTCCCCCACCCCCTCCTCCATCTTTATCCCCTTGTGCCATTATCCCTCCCCTCCCTCTGATCCCCTTTTGCCATATCTGATAATAATAGCACAAGGGGGTTAAGATGGAGGGGGAATAATGGCACAAGGGGATTAAGTATCGCATTATTATCGTATAAAGTTTAGAACACGCCTTTTGTCCGTGGGTACACCTCATGCAAGGGGGTACCTGGGGACATACCTTCAGCCTTTGGGGGTACAGTTGCCAAAAAGGTTGAGAACCACTGTCTTAATGTATGCTGAAATTTTGATCTGCCATATTGATCTTTGTACCCAGATCATGCAGCCCTGAACACGTACACTGTAGTTGAACGCTATGAGGACATGTTCACGTGCAACAGATACATGTTGCAGACATTTCTGTGACTGAAAATTTGTTCTGTGAAACTAAATGATCTGAGCGTTTGTGTGCCATGCTTAAAGTGCGGGGAAGTGTAGAGCAGGCCGGCATGTACCACATAGAGTTTTTATAGGAAACTAGCTGAGTACCCGGCGTTGCCCGGTTTTTCCTTCCTAATCCTTGTTGGGGAGGAAAATCAACAAAGGAGGAAGCTTTTGACTTCATATCCCATCCCCGTATATTGTTGTCATATCCCGACCTCCTATCCCGTCCTCATAGCCCGTTCTCATACCACGACCTTCTATCCCAACCTTCTATCCTGACCTCCTATCCCGTCCTCCTATCCCATCCTCCTATCTCGACCTCCTATCTCGACCTCCTATCCTGACCTTCTATCCCGACCTCCTTTCCCGACCTCCTATCCCGTTTTCCTATCTCTGCCTCCGATCCCGACCTCCTATCCTGTCCTCCTATACTGTCCTCCTATACCGTCCTCCTATCCCGTCATCCTATCTCGACCTCCTATCCCAACCACCTATCCTGTCCTCCTATCCCATCCTCCTATCTCGTCCTCCTATCTCGTCCTCCTATCACATCCTCCTATCTCGACCTCCTATCTCGACCTTCTATCCCGACCTCCTATCCTGTCCTCCTATCTCCACTTCCTATCCCGTCCTCCTATCTCCACTTCCTATCCCATCCTCCTATCCCGTCCTCCTAACTCGACCTCCTATCCCGACCATCCCGTCCTCCTATCTTGACCTCCTATCTCGACCTCCTATCCCGACCTCCTATCCCGTCCTCATATCCCAAACTGTAAGATGTGTACCAGCTATTGAAATATCTCCAGCCGTACGGAAGTTATGTGAGAACATACATTTCCCATTGATTTGCATGGGACTTTAAACAAAAACCCCGACCTTCACAAATGGGGTAGTTAAAGGGGTATTCCAGGCAAAAACTTTTTTCACATATCAACTGGCTCCGGAAAGTTAAACAGATTTGTAAATTACTTCTATTAAAAAATCTTAATCTTGTCCTTTTGTTACTGATTTTGACAGTTTAATAAAATACTTGGTTGAATAATAAAAAATAAAAAAATAAATAAAAAAAATAAACCTTAATCCTTCCAATAGTTATTAGCTTCTGAAGTTTTCTGTCTAACTGCTCAATGATGTTGTCACGTCCCGGGAGCTGTGCATGATGGGAAAATATCCCCATAGGAGCTGCACAGTGAGTCATCAGAAAGCAGTTAGACAGAAAACAGCAACTCAACTTCAGAAGCTAATAACTATTGGAAGGATTAAGATTTTTTAATAGAAGTAATTTACAAATCTGTTTAATTTTCCGGAGCCAGTTGATATATGAAAAAAACTTTTTGCCTGAAATACCCCTTTAACCCCTTAACGACGCAGGACGTATATTTACGCCCTGCGCCGGCTCCCGCGATATGAAGCGGGATCGCGCCGCGATCCCGCATCATATCGCGTTGGTCCCAGTGCTCATAAACGGCCGGGACCCGCGGCTAATACCACACATTGCCGATCGCGGCGATGTGCGGTATTAACCCTTTAGAAGCGGCGGTCAAAGCTGACCGCCGCTTCTAAAGTGAAACTGAAAGTGACCCGGCTGCTCAGTCGGGCTGTTCGGGACCGCCGCGGTGAAATCGCGGCATCCCGAACAGCTGACCGGACACCGGGAGGGCCCTTACCTGCCTCCTCGGTGTCCGATCGACTGCTCCGTGCCTGAGATCCAGGCAGGAGCAGTCAAGCGCCGATAACACTGATCACAGGCGTGTTAATACACGCCTGTGATCTGTGTAAAAGATCAGTGTGTGCAGTGTTATAGGTCCCTATGGGAGCTATAACACTGCAAAAAAAAAGTAAAAAAAAAAGTGTTAATAAAGGTCATTTAACCCCTTCCCTAATAAAAGTTTGAATCACCCCCCTTTTCCCATAAAAAAATAAAACAGTGTAAAAAAAAATAAATAAATAAACGTATGTGGTATCGCCGTGTGCGTAAATGTCCGAACTATAAAAATATATCATTAATTAAACCGCACGGTCAATGGCGTACGCGCAAAAAAATTCCAAAGTCCAAAAAAGCGTATTTTGGTAACTTTTTATACCATTAAAAAATTAATAAAAAGTGATCAAAAAGTCCGATCAAAACAAAAATCATACTGATAAAAACTTCAGATCACGGCGAAAAAAATGAGTCCTCATACCGCCCTGTACGTGGAAAAATAAAAAAGTTATAGGGGTCAGAAGAGGACATTTTTAAACGTATACATTTTCCTGCATGTAGTTATGATTTTTTCCAGAAGTACGACAAAATCAAACCTATATAAGTAGGGTATCATTTTAACCGTATGGACCTACAGAATAATAAGGTGTCATTTTTTCCGAAATATGCACTGCGTAGAAACGGAAGCCCCCAAAAGTTACAAAATGGCATTTTTTCTTCGATTTTGTCGCACAATGATTTTTTTTTCCGTTTCGCCGTGCTTTTTTTGGGTAAATTGACTAATATCACTGCAAAGTAGAATTGGTGACGCAAAAAATAAGCCATAATATGGATTTTTAGGTGGAAAATTGAAAGGGTTATGATTTTTAAAAGGTAAGGAGGAAAAAACGAAAGTGCAAAAACGGAAAAACCCTGAGTCCTTAAGGGGTTAAGGGTTAAATTAGTTATCCTATATTTTAAGTGGACATATATGTAACATGTGACCAAGTATTGTCGAAATATCTCCAGCCGTACGGAAGTTATGCGGTAACATATATTTCCCATAGAGTTGTGTGGGACTTTAAACAAAAACCCGCCCCTGGCAAATGGGGGTGAGTAAGGGTTAAATTACCTATCCTAAGTTTGTTGCTGACATATAAGTAACATGTGGCCAAGTTTCATGTTAATATCTTTAGCCGTTTGGACGTGATGCTGGAACATACACACATACATACATACATACATACATACATACATATACTAGGGTTGCCACCCTGCCGGTATTTTACCGGCACAGCCGGTATTTTCATCTACATTCCGGGCTGTGCCGGTAAGTTTGGATGAAAAATACCGGTCATTCACTGACGGGGGCGGACGGAGCAGCATCCCCAGAACAGCACTGCTTTCATGACCGGCCATACAATGCCCAGGTCTGACACCACCAGCCTGTGACAGGGAGAGCTCCGTGCGATGACAGGAAGAGACTGTACAGTGCTGGGGAGGGGGCGTGACCTCCTGTCTCCTCTCTCCCCCTCCCCCTCCTTCTCTCTGCCGTGCAGTCTTACAACCCTGCATAGGCAGAGCAGGGAGGGGAGAGGAGAAGAGGCCGTGTATCCTGTCTCCCTCTGCAGCGCAGGGCGGGTGAGTGTCTGTGTATATGTGTGTGTGTATATATATGTGTGTGTGTGTAGGGGGGGGGGGTAAACTGCCTAATCTGGGGGACAACTATGCTGCCTAATCTGGGGGACAACTATGCTGCCTAATCTGGGGGACAACTATGCTGCCTAATCTGGGGGACAACTATGCTGCCTAATCTGGGGGACAACTATGCTGCCTAATCTGCGGGACAGCTATGCTGCCTAATCTGGGGGACAGCTATGCTCCTAATCTGGGGGACAACTATGCTGCCTAATCTGGGGGACAACTATGCTGCCTAATCTGGGGGACAACTGTGCTGCCTAATCTGGGGGACAACTATGCTGCCTAATCTGCGGGACAGCTATGCTGCCTAATCTGGGGGACAGCTATGCTCCTAATCTGGGGGACAGCTATGCTCCTAATCTGGGGGACAACTATGCTCCTAATCTGGGGGACAACTGTGCTCCTAATATGGGGGACAACTATGCTCCTAATCTGGGGGACAACTATGCTCCTAATCTGGGGGACAACTCTGCTGCCTGATCTGGGGGACAACTACCCGGCCCTCCACAATATTTTTAGTTTCTCATGTGGCCCCATGGGATAAATAATTGCCCACCCCATTCCTCCTCAACCCCGGACATTCCTTAACCTGGAGAAAGTGAAGACAAGAGACTGGTGAGACCTCTCTGCAAAATTGTGTATTTAATGCAGTGTTTCCCAACCAGGGTGCCTCCAGCTGCTGCAAAACTATTACTCCCAGCATGCCCAGACAGCCTTTGGCTGTCCGGGCATGCTGGGAGTTGTAGTTTTGCAATAGCTGGGGGCGCCCTGGTTGGGAAACACTGATTTAATGTTTTAATGTGTGAAACTATCTGCTGCGCTCTGTATCTAATCCTGTCATGTGCGATACTGTCTGCTGAGCCTGTGTATCTAATCCTGTCATGTGTGATACTGTGAGCTGAGCCTGTATATCCAAATCTGTCATGTGTGATACTGTGAGCTGAGCCTGTGTATCTAATCCTGTCATGTGTGATACTGTCTGCTGAGCCTGTATATCCACATCTGTCATGTGGGATACTATCTGCTGAGCCTGTGCATCTAAATCTGTCATGTGTGATACTGTTTGATTAGCCTCTTTATCTGACGTTGCGCAGGGGGACGTCACTCGTCATCAGAGAGAGCCAGCGTTGCTGTCGCGCACCACCACTACCACCGCCGCCGCCGCTGGCATAAAAAGGGTTTTGGTAGGTGTTCTCTAAATGTAATTTTTTTTGTGCGATATAGGAAAGTTCCCCCCACATATATATTGTATCCATCCCATCCCCCATGCCATTTCTTAATCCCCCCTCCCATCCCCCATGCCATTTCTTAATCCCCTGATCCCTCAGCCCCTGTGCAATCTGGCCCCTCCCCTTTTGTAGCTCCACCCCCACATAGCCACACCCATGACCGGTATTTTTCTGAGGGAAAGGTGGCAACCCTAACATATACACACACATACATTCACACACACACATACAAACAACAGTTTTATATATAAAGATACACAAATTGACTATAAACAGTTCAGCCCATTGCCTGACTTCTCCCATACATGTGACTGATCACATGGTCATGACATCATAAAAGGTCCTTAAGATCTTCCAGCAATCAATCTAGAGCAGTGTTTCTCAACCAGTGTGTCTCCAACTGTTGCAAAACTACAACTCTCAGCATGCAAGCAAGCTGGGAGTTGTAAGTTTGCAAAAGCTGGAAGCACCCTGGTGGGGGAAACACTGACCTGGAGCCTGACTCCTATGTCTATGACTGATCACATGATCATGACATCATCAAAGGTCCTTTTGTGAAGTCTGGTGATTTCTCCAGTACATGTGACTGATCACATGATCACAACATCAACAAAGGTCCTTAAACCCACTGGGGTCTAACAGTTACGAAGAAGTTGGTAATATTTAACGTTTATTTGTAGTATGTTTATTTTATTCATTGTGTATATGTGTTTAATTTATGCAGGGTGTATCTATTGTGTATGTGTGTTTATTTTATACATCATGTATCTATTGTGTGTGTTTTATGCATGGTGTATCTATTGTGTGTGTTTTATGCATGGTGTATCTATTGTGTGTATGTGTGTATTTTATGCAGGGTGTATCTATTGTGTGTATGTGTGTTTATTTTATACATCATGTATCTATTTTGTGTGTTTTATGCATGGTGTATCTATTGTGTGTGTTTTATGCATGGTGTATCTATTGTGTGTATGTGTTTATTTTATGCAGGGTGTATCTATTGTGTGTATGTGTTTATTTCATGCAGCGTATATCTATTGTGTGAATTCAATTTGAGAAAAAACAGACATGTTGCACATCTACAACATGCACCTTGATCTAAAGTTTCTCAGCAACATTTATTAAACTAACAGGTCGTTACTGTACTTTATGATCATGAATTGCAAGCCCGCTAGCCACGTCACGGCCACCTGTAAGTAGTGGGTCCCTAGCATAAAATGGGGCATCACCGAGTGGCGACCACCACTGCCCCAACACCAGTGCCCACAGGGGGTAACGACCCAACTGGCAGAGCAGGCCTAATGCCACTCAAACCAGTCCCTGGGCCACGCCACCCCACAGACACAGCGACGAGGTAGCAACGGACGCCAAACAGCACCGCACCAGGGGGAACAGATGTAAAAAGCTCACTCACCATGTGCTCCCAGTATGAGACTGGGAGGCTGCAAGGAGGAGTAGGGCCCTAATGCAACTTCCTGCCAATTATATAGGCCTGGGTTGAGGGGGAGGGACAGAGTGCAGACCAAGCAAAAAAAAAAAAAGGGATACAAACACAATGGGGGAGATTCTCAAAAATTTTGCGGGAAAAAAAAAGGTTTTCTCTCAAAAGTTTGGTGCGAAAAGTATCGACCACATTTTCAAAGAGATTTGTGGTGCGGTTCACACTGTTCACTTCAGTTTTATAAAAGTGGGTGTATCCACATATATTGTCTGCTTTACATGATATTTTCAAAGGGGTGTGAGTCCAGTTTCACACCAGCTTTTGATCAGAAATCACAGAAATGGTTGTAGTTTTATTAATTTTTTTCTTTGCTTTTTTTTTGGGGGGGGGGGGGGGGAAGGTGTTATTTAAGTAATTATAAAAAAAAAAAAAAAAAAAAAAAAAAACATTATTATTGAAAAATGTTATTAAAAAATATATAATTTTTTATTTTCTTTTTTCTTGGTCACTGCACCTGCACTCGCACTCACATTTAAGCTCAGAAAAGTTTTATTTATTCAGTTATCGCTTGCTGGGCACTAATAACCATGGAATATTTCATGAGGTGTTTCTGACAGAATTTTCTGGGATGTAAAATTTTGGCACCAAACTCTGCAATTTTGGTGCAAAAAAATCCAATATGGCTGCAAAAAAAAACATTTGGCACAAAAAAAAAAGTGACGCAAAAGTGAATTTTCACATATTTTTATATTTTCAAAGCCGCACAAGAGACCTTTGAAAATGTTAGGACAAAAAAAAACAGTGTGAATAATATCGCTGAAACAGAAATTGCAGCAGTTTTTGAGAACCTCCCCCAATGTGTCCATTCGGTTATTTATTTTATCAAGTAATGCTCTTTGGCATAATAATTTGATTTACAATATATGGTAATATAAAATAAAACAAACTAGGTGCACCTCACAACAAACATACAAGGTGCGGTCTTGCAAGCTAGTTACTCCAAGATAATAGATTCAATGTAGGAGATTTATCAAAGGATTTAGACTGGTTTTCCCTGTCTAAATTTGTCGCACAGAAAGTCGCAGTCTAAATAAGTGCAACTTTTCTGCAACTTTTGCTGTAGAGGATTTTTAGAACATGATGCATGCAAGTCTATTTTAGACGAAAATGCATTGGAAAATGCATTGGTGCTGAATTTATCAAGTGTGACTTTTGTGCATCTGCCCAAAATACGCTGAAATGTCAGATCATGTTGGAGCAGTTCTAAATGCAGTTTAAGCTGTAGACCCTGAAGTCTGAGCACAGAATTTATCAAGGGCTGTGAGACCTTTGATAAATTAGGAGCACAATAGACAGGAAACTACCACATACGCTGGTCTATTAGCATACCCAGAATAGACTAGATTAGTAAATGTCCCCCATTGTGTACGGATGCTGTGCTGAGCAAACAGCCAGATCTATGGTGTATTACAATACAGTTGAACGCTGATACTGTTTGGACTAAGGTTAGAATTACCTTCTTTTGTTAGATATGGAAACTATATGGCAAAGAGCATTGCGCAAGGACTTAACTTGAATGGACTACACTGTGGGGAGAGACTTGTGATATGCCATATTCCTGGAGCATTATCAAAGTCACTCACAGCTTTTCATTCATATCCGCTTACATACATATATATATAATATATATATATATATATATATATATATATATATATATATATATATATATATATAGAAAAAGAGAGATCAGGGCAGCACTCCAATAGTGTGAAAAAAAGTTAAAATTTATTCCATCAAAGCAATGTGCAAAACAGCAGCGACGTTTCGATCCTCTCCAGGATCTTTTTCACAGCTTGAAAAAGATCCTGGAGAGGATCGAAACGTCGCTGCTGTTTTGCACATTGCTTTGATGGAATAAATTTTAACTTTTTTTCACACTATTGGAGTGCTGCCCTGATCTCTCTTTTTCTACATTTGGATGGATCGTTGGACTTGATCCTTTTACAGGTTGCCTGCACCTTTTCCTATATATCGTTTGGACTTTTTGAGTGCTGTTGCTCCTTTGTTTTTTTTTTTTTTTTTAATATATATATATATATATATATATATATATTCTACTAGTATAAGTATTCCTTTATAATCTATATAGAGTGTTATTTGAAGTGTTATCTAACTTGTCCTCCATTTTCTTTCTGGTTCCATAAATAAGAAAATTAGTACATTTCTGACTGATCTGCTGAGGATGGACAGGGAAAGAAAACAGATGACTGAGAAAATATTAAACCTCACCCTAGAGATTATCTACCTGGTGACTGGAGAGGTAAGGGAACCATTTACATGTTGTTTTTTTATTTTTTATTTTTTTTGTACATTTGAAAGAGTTACTGTCGTTTAAAAAAAAATTTTCTTTTTGAGACTGCCAGTTCCGGTACTCACGTTAGCATTCGCATATGAGAAAACCAATAGCGCTCACTGCTACCTGAACTTCAAATGGGCACCACATCTTCACTGATCCCATCCTGGGATAGCTCAGGATATGGAGACGTTCCTTTTGATATTGATATCTGGGGGGCCGGGGATCTGTGTCGCACAAGCTGTAGCCACAACACAATAGCGGTAGAGAAAGAAGCAAGAGGGAGCCAGACTAAGCTGCTCTGGAGCATAAGGCAGTGGCTGCTACAGGAGGCCAGGTACAGTGAGTTCCCTACCTCTGGCCATTGAAGTGGTCAAAATTATCCTGTCTGATATAAATGCCACTCAGAAAAGTCACTTTAGCACAATTGCAGAGAAAGAAAGCAGCCTATACAGAAGAGATAGCCGAGCTGGGGCAGATGGTTTTATTGGTGGATGAGGCGTTAACTGAGACCCGTAAAACAATTACAGTAAGTGATGGAAATTAATACCGCCTTACTTGATAAAACAGAAGAGACTGTTTAGCATTCATTTTTATTTACCATTTGTTTGCATGCTATTCCACTGGGGCTGCCTGCTGTATGTGTGGTGGAGAGGGCACACAGAACAGGCCTGCACAAACCTGCAACTAACTCAAATGCTGAAAGACAACAGACCCAGGCAGGTGATCGATAAATACCTGAATTACTCAGCCAACCTGCTGCCGGCCTATAAACAGTCATAGCAGAACACAAGCTATTGCTCTTTAATGAATATTCAGTGGAGGTGGAAAAAACGCAGGAAAGCTTAAGCATCAAAATGTACAGCGCTTGTCCAGCTGCAACTAAAAAAGGGGGTTGAAGTATTAGGATCAAATTTACATAGTACAGGAGAAAGCCTCCATCTCTGAATGATACACCAAATGAGCAGGTTATCTTTGAGAATGGTAGAAACCTCAGAGGGTTGCAAGTGTAGTAGAGTAGGGACGCTAAGGAAGAAGCAAGTGCACTATCAAGTGAAGAATTGGCAAATCTGCCTAATCTAAACCTTTAAATTAGGCAGGTTAATACCACAAAGACATTTCATCTGCTGTAATTTTTTTTTTTATAAACTGTAAATTTTTTGTGAAGTTTTACAAAGACAATAGGAAAACATACTTCAACAGCAGACAAGGGAGGAAGGATCCCCCATATCAGTAAATAACAAATAGTCTTCCAAAGGTGAAACATATCAATGAAACAAGTTACAATCATGCAAATAACACCAAAAAAGAACAGGAAGAGCAGTTTCGAAGTAAGTACATTTAGGGAGAAGACCACTAGGGGAGGGGGGGGGGGGGGGAGACAGACAAACAACATAAAAGCTGGAAGTCAACAGAAAAACAACACCAAAAAGGAAGGAGACAAGGAAGAAAAGAAAGAGAAGGAGGTCTGGAGGTGGAGAAAGAGAGGGGGGGGGGGGATACCCTTCTCCTCGCTCATGGGGGCTGCCTATCCGTAAATCTATCCCACGGATCCCACTCGGCCAAAAATAGGGGGATGGTGTTGTTCAAAGAGGCAGTGAGGGACTCGAGCGAATGGATCTCAGGTATCCTAGCTAGAAGCTTGTCCTCTGATGGGGGTAGGGACTGCTTCCAATGCTTGGCAATGAGGGTTTTAACTGCGAGGACAATGTGCAAAAAGAGCTTGAAGAGTTTTTTGGTCAAACCCCGAGCAGAAAGGTGCAGAAGGAAGACCAAAGGGTCAAGAGGAACCACAATTCCCAGAACTGCAGAGAGATAAGGGACTATCAGTGGACAAGTCCAAAAGACATGGAAAACAGTACCCAAGACCACCCTGCAACGCCAGCATTGGGGAGGGATAGTAGGGTTCAGACTATTGAGTAGGGCCGGGGTATGATACCAACCCATTAGCATCTTAAATTGTTTCCTCCATCTTAAATTGAAGCTTTAGAAGTTCGCTCCCAGGTCAGCTGCCATTGAGGGATGGTAAGAGTAGTATTAAGAGCTTCCTCCCAATGGCTCATGTAGCGATGGGAGGGAGGGGGACTGTCCGGGGGAGACAGCAGGAAGGAGTATATGTTAGAGAGTAAACCCCTCGTCTGAGGACAACCCCTACACAGCTGATCAAAGCCAGTAAGAAGGGAGACAGTCAATGAGCTCAGTCTAGAGGAAAAATAATGACAAAGTTGCATATAGTGGTGTTCCTCAGAGGCAGGGCCACCAGTTGGTCAAAGGGTAAGAGTGAGCGAGTACGAGGATCAACCACACCAGCCCAGCAAAAGAGACCTCTAGAGCCCCATTCCCTAAGGAAGCAGGATGATAGAGAAAGGACTGTAAGGGAGAAAAAGAAGAAAGAAGTCCGAATCGACGAAAGCAGTAGGTCTAGACATATCAAAAAACGACATCGGTCCCAAAAGGGGGTGGTCAGGGGAGGGGAAGCGTCCACAGGAAAGAGTTAGGAGGGACAGGGCTAGCCACAGTTTTTCCAACTCCATCCATTTACTGTAGGCATGATAATTGGACCAGGCTGCGGAGATGAGCCCCCCAGTAGTATTTAGTCGCATCCTGGACCCCCAGACTCCCAAGGGATCGAATAGCCAACATTACGGTCATTGGGAGGCAGTGTCGCTTAGTATCCCAGATAAACCGAACAATTGCAGACTGAAAAGAATGCAGCACAGCTAGGGGGACCCGCACTGGTAATGGTTCAAAAAAGTAGAACAGTTTAGGGAGGATAGACATTTTCACCACCGCAATACGCCCAAAAAAAAGAAATATATTGTGACCTCCACTTCTCCATCAAAGCACGCAGCTCACAGAAAAACCGAGGGTAGTTGACAGAGTACAAAGAGGAATAGTGAGGGGAAAGCGATACACCCAAGTACGTGATGGCAGAGGAAGACCATCGAAAAGCTAGCAGGAGGGAAATCAAGGAAGATTAAGAGGCATGGCTTCAGATTTAGAGAGATTGACTTTATAGCCAGAGACAAGGCCATAGGAATGCAACAGTTTATACAGTGAGGGCAGGGACAGAAGAGGATTAGTGAGAGTAAGCAAGACGTAATCAGCAAAAAGACAGATCTTAAAATCCCTGCCATGGAGCGAAACACCAGAAATGTCCGGATCCCCCCGGATTAGGGCAGCAAGAGGTTCCATGCTTTGGGCAAAGATCAGGGGGGGGGAAATGGGCATTCCTGCCTAGTGCCATTATGTAAGGTAAAGGTCTGAGAAGAGGCATAGGGGAGTTTGATAGAGGTGGTAGGGGAGGAGTATAGGCCCCGCAGAGCAGTAAGGAAGTTGCCAGAAATTCAAAATTTTTGGAGGGTAGCAAACAGAAAAGGCCAGCCCAGCCTATCAAAGGCCTTTTCGACGTCCAGGCTCAGAACCAATGCCTGCTCCGACCTCCGATTAACGATATCAATAAGGTCCACAACCCTTCCCGTATTGTCTCCTCCCTGCCGACAGGGAATAAAGCCAACCTGATCCTTGTGTATAAGGGCTGGCAGGAAACAGCAATGACAGTTCGCCAAAATTTTGGAAAACTATTTCAAATCAGAATTGAGAAGGGCAATGGGTCGGTAGCTGGAGCAGTCATGGGGATGACTTTTTACCATGTTTAGGAATTAGAGTAATCAGAGAATGAAGGAAGGACTGCAAGATTCCCCCCCCCCCCCCCAAGAAAGAGTTAATTAGAGGGACCAGCTTAGGAAGGAGAATGGAAGAGTAAGTTTTATAGCACAAGTAGGTAAAGCCGTCAGGGCCCGGAGAGCGTCCCTCAGGAAGAGTCTTGAGAACATCAGAAAGATCTTCAATAGTGACCGGAGCATTCAGAGTCTCTCTGTCAGCCACCGAAAGAGTTCGAAGGCTACACCAAGGAGTCAAACAATGCAGCACAGTCTCCAGGGTCCGAGGGGAGTTGAGAGGGGAGTGAGTTTAGAGTAATAGTCAAAAAAAAAGCAGAAACAGAATCAGGGTGATGCTGGAGGGTACCAGAAGGATCTTTCAGGGCAGAGGGAGCCTGGGCAGCGGCTTGATGCTCCACCTTGAGGGCCAAGTCACTTAACTGGGACCGCACCGCCACCAGGCGTCTCAGCACCGAGAGGGAGGGGGAAGACAGAAGGAGAACTTTTAGGCAAGCTATCTAAGCCCTAAGTTCCCGGAAACGAGCCAAGGCATTACGCTTCAATTTGGAGCCCAAAGCAATGCAGTGCCACGGACCACCGCCTTGTGGGCTTCCTATAGGATAGCCGGGGAGGACAAAGAACCTTCATTATCGGCAAAATAGGTAGCTATGCTCGCCTGAATCGAGTCCCGGGAAGAGGAGCTTTTAAGCAGAGGGTCATTAAGACGCCAATGACAGCGGCATATGGAGGAAGCAAAGGGGGAGAAAGAGAGCAGGATAGTACTGTGATCGGACCAGGAGATAGGTTCCAGAGAAGCAGAGGAGAGCATGCGGACCATAGGGAGGTTGCCGAAAAAATAATTAATACGGGTATGGAGTTTATGAGGGTGAGAATAAAAAGTAAAGGAGCGGTCAGAGGGGTGGTTAATCCGCCAAAGATTGTAGAGAGCCGCCAAACGTATCAGTATCATGCGAAAAACCGTAGACAAATGAAGTTCCACAGAGGGGGAAGAAACTAAGTTAAAATCGCCACCCAAGAGCCAAGCAGAGGAGGAGTGTTTGTATACACGACCCGGCATAAAAAGGGGATCTGGAAGGTGTTAGGAGCGTAGAAATTACACAAAAGCAATTGCTGACCCCACAGAGACAATTATAAACCGACCAGACGGATCCGCGTAGGTAGAAGAGACTTGGAGAGGACAGTACTAGAAATTAAGATAGCAAACCCCGCCACTTTCTTATCAGTAGAGGTCATGTAAGCATGAGGGTAGAGATGGTGTAGGAATTGAAAGGAACCCGTCGTGTCCTGGAGGTAAACAATGTAGGTCTTCAGGGCAACCAACTCCCTCTGTAGCAAATGCCTCTTAGTTAGGGAGTTGAGGCCCTTCATATTCAAGGAGACACACTTAACCATGAGTAGGTAGGTGGGTGAGCAAGTGCAAGTGCAGTTGGGTACTCAGATCAACGAGGTAGTCTCGATACAGCTGAGGAGGAGAGAAGGGCCAGGAGAGCTCCAGCAACCAGCATCCGGACCTGAGAGGGAAAAGGACGGACAAAGAAGACCAACAAAAAGGAAAACCAGCAGGACAAAAAACAAGAGGAGGGAACAAACGACAAATACAAGGAGACACAAGGGAAGGAGTAAAAGGTGAATATAACCGTGAATGAACCAATGACTTGTGAGCCAGAGAGAAGACCAAAAGGTAAAATAAGACAAGACAATGAGGTATATCATTAACATGTCAGTCCTTGGTTTGGCCTCGATGGGGGAAATGGAAGTACACTCCAGAAGGGATACCTCACAAGAAAACATTGGTCCCGCACAAAGGCCAAGCCAAAGTAAAGTCCTGCTGCAGAACCCCTAGGAGCAACAAATAAGCAAAGAAATAAAACAAGGGGTAACTAGTGCAATCAAATATCAGCAATGAAGAGGCAGAGCAGACAGAAAGTCCCGCATCCAAAGCTTGTAACTGAGCAGTGTAAGACCTTGTGGAGTCGTGAGCTCATTCAAGTCCTCCACTCTATTGGAGACATGTTGAAGGTCCTGGCGGAGAACAGAGATTTCCGCCCTGCATGAATCTTTAACTTCTGCAATTAGGGCTTTAAAGTCCTCCTTAGTAGGGAATTGTGATAGAAGCTGACTGAAATCCGGGAGGGCCGGGTTAGAGGCTGGGACCCCTGAGCAGTCCAAATCAAAGTCCAGTCTGGCGTCCCAAATGGGGTTGACAGCAGCAGATCGAGGGGCACCCAAGTCCCTTGATGTGGAGGGGGGGGGGGGGTCGTGCAGTCTTGGGGACACCCATGTTGGAGTTGTGGGAAGACACTATGCAGCAAGGCAGGAGTCCCAAGGGGATAGCAGCCCCCCGACATTAGAATGCAAAGGTGAGGTTACAGTCCAGCCAGTCAGGGCCGCAGGAGAGGACCCAGCAGGAGAAGGGGGCTGATGAGGAGAGAGTGTGTGCCCTGGTGGAGGGGGTGTCCCTGGAAGGGGTGAGGTTCCATTAAGAATGGCAGCCCAGGATGGCCTCCCCTGCAGTGGGAAAGGGGGATTCTCAGGGGCCTGAGGGTCCAGGAGAGAAAGGAGCGGAGGTGAGCCAGAACTAGGCAACTGCAGGGCAGGGGGAGAACTCGATAGCAGCGGAGAGCCGGCAGCCAGGGAGACCCGCAGGGGGGCCTTCAGCAGCAGCGGCACCCATTCTGTAGGAGTCGCACAGGGGGAGGCAGAAGATGGTGGGCAGGAGGCAGCGCCGTCCCCCACGTGGATGCCGGAGGCCGGGGCAGATGGCAAGATCAGCAGAGGGAGCTCACCACGGTCACCAGCAGGAGAGGCAGACCGTACAGGGCTGGCTGAAGGATGAACCGCCGGAGCCTCAAACAGCAAATGACAGATTGGCTTTGCCAAAAGATAATTAAGGATTTTGGTTACCTCTCACATGCTGCTATAATTTGGCGGTGCACTTTGACATGTTAGGGACAGGTCCATGGTATTTCATATTTCTCAAATCTTGCACTAGAAAGGGCATTACTGGATCCTGATGATTTGGTCTCTTTATTGCTCTGCCCATTCATCTCATGTAAAATTAAGCAGGGTTCTTTGAAATACAGTGGCTGTTTGGAAAACAGGAAACTTTTTTTACGTGCCCAAATATAAGCCTATATGTTCCTGAGAGCTTTTTCCATTAGGCCGTCAAAACCCAGTTTTTAATGTCTGGAGAGATATAGGTGTGGGAAAGGTGGGAGATTGTACCTACTAAATCACACGGAGGGGAGGATGTGGACCTGGGAAGAGAGGCTAAATACTGTTTTGGGGCCAATCAATATCTTCAATATGCTCATTTGCTAATATATTGTAAATCATTGGTTCAAGATGTGGGGGCTGTTGAAAAGGAAGGTCCATTTGATGGTCTGATCAGGCAAGCAGGTAGAAGATAAGGAGGTGGTTTTTGGCAGTCAGTTTACCTTTTTATATTTCTTATTCTTTGCTACTTTACACCTGAGTTACTGATATAATATAAAAATCTTTTCATTAATGAATCATTTTATAGGGTACGGTTTGTTGTTCAAAACCATGGACGACTGTTTCCCATTCTGTATATGTACACTCCTATTATTCCTATCCATAGTGTACACATCATTGATGATGTATCTTTGCTTTGTTTGGGTTATGTACAGTTTCATATTCTATGTTCCTTAAAAATGTATTAAACAAAAATAAAAAACCTTTCATAGGTCACACTGACACAGTCTGTGTGTTTAGACCCTCACCAATCGCTAGATGGATCCTGAAGTGACACGCAGCTGAGCACTTCTCTCACTGACTTGCTGCATAAGATAGGCTTCATTTTAAGTCCATGGAACCTGTCTTATGTATCAAGTTGGGAAGATCAGTAAGCGGTAATAGAGGAGCCCAGCCACGTGCTTCTCCCACCTTGTTCTAGCGATTGGTGGGGATCTGAACACTCAGACCCCGACCCTTTAAAATCTTTGACATATCTGTGTTTTAAAAGTGACAGTAACACTTTAATAAAGTGAGGGAATGTATAAAGTAACTCAACGTCTCTCCATGCACAGGAATACATTGTAGTGAAGAAGGTAACCGAAGAAAGTGAAGAATGGAGCAGGAGCCATGATTCTGACATGTCTGCTCCACACTCACTCATACATGACAGAAACAGCTATCGGGAAATCTTGAAACTCCTCAAGAAGATGACTGAGCTGCTGACTGGAGAGGTGAGCATGGCCAGAATTGCATATAGCAATACTAATAAATATAGAAAAAACCCAAAATTCTGTATACAAATAAGAAGAGAACTGTCAGTCAAACTGAGTTGGATGGGGAGAGGCCAGAGAAAAGCCATGTACCATATACTTCTCATTAAAGGGGTACTCCGGTGGAAAACTTTTTTTTTTTTTTTTTTTTTTTTTTAAATCAACTGGTGCCAGAAAGTTAAACAGATTTGTAAATTACTTCTATTAAAAAAATCTTAATCCTTCCAGTACTTATTAGCTGCTGAATACTACAGAGGAAATTATTTTCTTTTTAGAACACAGAGCTCTCTGCTGACATCATGAGCACAGTGCTCTCTGCTGACACCTCTGTCCTTTTTAAGAACTGTCCAGAGTAGGAGAAAATCTCCATAGAAAACATATGCTGCTCTGGACAGTTCCTAAAATGGACAGAGATGTCAGCAGAGAGCATTCTGGTCATGATGTCAGCAAAGATCACTGTGTTCCAAAAAGCTAATAAGTACTGGAAGGATTAAGATTTTTTAATAGAAGTAATTTACAAATCTGTTTAACTTTCTGGCACCAGTTGATTTAAAAAAAAAAAAAATAAAAGGTTTCCACCGGAGTACCCCTTTAAGGTTAACACTTTCCACAAATGTATCCTGTTTCCAGAGACCACTATAATGGCAGTCATTTACTCATTTAGATGTCGCGATTGCCATTGATAATTGTGATTTAACTATTTATTGCTATTAATAATGCTACCTTAGTATCTGCCATGACTGATCTGCTGATACACAAAACATTCCAGAAAAATTTTTTATGAAAAGTGGTCAAAAAGACCCATCTGTGCAAAAATGGTAGCAATAAAGAATTTCAGATCACACATCAAAAATGTGCCCTTGAATAGCTTCATATGTGGAGAAATAAAAAAAAAAATTTATAGGAGTCAGAACATGGCGATGCATAGATTTAAAAAAAAAAATGATAGTAAAAAAAAAAATTACATTTGTTATAGTTGGAATGCTATTGACTCTTGGTATGTCAGTTTTACCATGCGGTGAACTTGGTGAACTCACAAAATTGTGTGATTTGTATTTTTTACATTTTGTATCAGGAAAAAATGCAACTTTTCCTACAAAAAATTAATCCTTATAAGGTGTATATGGTGCTGTCAGTGGAAAAGTAAAAAATGTTGTGTCTTAGAATTTGAGGAGGAAGAAAACATAAGCCAAAGATCTAAATTCGGGATGTTTGGAATGGGTTAAAAATGGTAGTAAATGTTGTTGTCATCTAATACTAGTAAATTATTCTACTTTTAACTGAAGTGCTAAAGCTGCATTATTGATTGTATGATAAGCATATCTGTAGGTTGGTGTGTATAGGCAAGACATAATAATAGTAGCGTAGTAGACACCAGTAAGTAACTATGTGCTAATTCCACTACAGAAGCCAAGATGGTTCATAAATTGCATGGCTGGCACATTCTGACTGAGTTTGAACCTTTATGTGTATCAGGTTCCCATAAGATGTGAGGATGTCACCGTCTATTTCTCCATAGAGGAGTGGGAGTATTTTAAACGACACAATGATCAGTATGAGGACATTATTATAGAGAACCACATGATTCTCACATCACCAGGTAAGAAGAGATTTTCCTTGTCCTCAGGGCTGGTGCAAGGATTTTTGCCAACCTAGGCAAAAGCTAATTTTGCCACCACTTTAACTCTGCCCATTGCTTCCCCCTCCCCTTGACACGCCCCACCTTACTACTGGGGAGACACATTGTAACAAGCCCCCTCCTCTTGTAATCTCCTTACTACTGGTGTAAAACACTGTAACAAACCTTCTTCTCATGTAATCACCTTAATACTGTGGTGAAACACTGTAATAGACCCCCTCCTCATGTAATCTCCTTACTACCAGGGTGATACACTGTAACAAGCCTCCTTCTCATGTAATCTCCTTACTACTGGGGTGACACACTGTAACAAACCTTCTTCTCATGTAATCACCTTAATACTGTGGTGAAACACTGTAAAAGACCCCCCTCCTCATGTAATCTCCTTACTACTGGGGTGACACACTGTAACAAACCTCCTCTTCATGTAATCTCCTTACTACTGAGGTGACACACTGTAACAAATCCCCTCCTTATGTGATGAACTCACTGAGGTGACACACATCAGAGGTGGGTTATGTGGTGCTGCTGGCTGAGCTGGTTGAGTGAGAGGTTCAGATGCAAGCTGTCTAACTTTCTTGTGGCGGGCAGAGCAGACCCCCATCAAGAGGGCGCTCTAGGCGGCTGCCCATTTTGCCTATAGGCAGAGCCGGCTCTGCTTGTCCTGAAGTGTTTTGTTCTCACACAAAGCCTACAACGGTGTCGCGCTCGCAGCGCAACACGACAAGGTGAGCAGTTTCATTCCCATTCCACTTTACTCATATCCCCATGAGGTAACGGCACAGGGTGCGCTGGTCTTCTGTTCCCTTTTGTTCCCTTTTCTCTCTCGAATCAAGTTCTCACACTTTGGAGTGATATGTTTTTTTAGGCTGTACCTTGTAGTTATGTTTCTTTGATATGACTGTTATTCCTGCTTTTATGAACATTACTTTAAGATATGTAATGTATACTGTAACTGAAAGTTTTCAGATCCTTTCACTTTTTCACATTTTGTTATGTTTTGGTCTTGTGCTAAAATCACCAAAATTCAAGTTTCCTCTCCATCATTATGTGCTTTAAGTGAAAACAGAATGTTAAAACTTTTGGCTAATTTATTGAAAAGGAAAAACTAAAATATTGCAGTGACATAAGTATTCAGACCCTTTACTTTGTACTTAGTTGAAGCCCCTTTGTCAGCAATTACAGCCTCCAGTTTTCTTGGGTGTGATACCACCTGGATTTGGGGATCTTCTGTCATTATCCTCTGTACATCTTCTTAAGCTCTATCAGATTGGGTGGGGACCATCGGTGGAAGACATTTCGGGGGCTTTCCAGGGATGTTCAATTTGGTTTTAGTCAGTGCTCTGTCAGGGTTACACAAGGACATTCACATAATTGTCCCTAAGCCCCTACTGTGTTGTCTTGGCTGTTGGTTTAGGGTCATTGTCTTGTTGGAAGGTGAACCTTTGGCCCATCATAGGTCCAGTGCAATGAGGCCGTTTTACCTGTGATTTTTATTCATTTTTGAGAGCAGGAATCATTTTTTTAACTATGTACATGTGATAAATAACATGCTTACTTGTTTACGGGTTAATATGATTTTTGCCATTCAAAATATGTATATTTAATACCTCAAAAGCATGTTTTATGGTAAAAAAAATATTTTGTGCTGCAAATTATAAGCAATACATTTTTGTTTTATTTTTCTGTCAACATAGCCATATGAGTTTTTATTTTGTACAAGATGAGTTATCATTTTTATTGGCACCATTTTGTACATCAGGAAATGAATGTGGCAGTTGTATTAGGTAAGTCAGTATTTGTGTGTCCTCAGATGAATCCAGTAAAAAGGAAACAGCATCAGAGGGTTGTCCCAGACACAACAAGGAATATTCAGAACATGTAAAAATTCCACAGGATATTCAGGTAGGTGGACGTACTAAAATGCTTTATAAGGGCAGGGTCACACAGGGCGCATCCGCAGTGGAATTCTACAGCAGGAAATCCGCCACTACATGCGGACACACAGAGCTTCCCGCCCATAACCGGGTGCTCACTATGCTGTCCCTCTGTCACTGCTGTCGGAGCATCTGCAAGGTGAAATACGCTGTGGATGCGCTCCGTGTGACTCTGTCCTAAGTTTTTATCTCAGGTAATTTAACATTTATTCTACTTTTTTATTCTCTTTAAATATTTTGAGACGTGATTAACTAAAATTATAAGTTCATTATCTGTCTGATGCTTTTTCTTATCATCAATGTTTGTTTGTTTTTTTAAACTTTTGTAACTGTCTTGTTAATTGTACATCATTTGTATTATACTTTGTGAATTAGGTAACAAATATGAGTGAAATAAAAGTGGAAGACATAACAGAAGAAGATATATATGTGAAAGAAATTTCTACAGATATTAACACAGGTGAGTGATTAATATTAAGGGATGAAAAAAAAAGTCACGTTCTCCTATTTTCCTTTCTGTTGGTACGATGTCACTGTAAATGTCTTCCCAATAAGGGCCTGGACCTGTCATCTCCTATTCAGGGCTAGTGCAAGGAATTTTGCCACGCTAGGCAAAAGCTAATTTTCCCGCCCCTTGACTCCGCCTATTGACCTGCCCCTTGACACAACCCACCTTACTACTGGGGTGACACTCTGTAACAAGCCCCCTCTCATGTAATTAGCATACTACTTGGATGACATACTGGTGGTAGAGGGGCGGTGACGCAGTTGTGATGTCATGAAGCAGGTGCCACAGGACCTGAGGGATCATGCCTGTCTGCCTCGAAGGAGCACGGCGCTGCCGCTGAAAGCAGTACTCTTCTGAGGCAGACAGACATGATCGCTCAGGAGCGCCATCACTGACTATTATCACCATACATATTACCATCATACTGTCACTGACCAAATCCTTTATACTGAGACCAATATTACCAATAAAAGCCATAAAGTGACCATATATTGGTAGATACCAGCTTTACACAGGCTTTGCAGACCATATAAGGGATTACATACAGTTACAGGTGACTCGCAGGTGATGTCTTCTCTAATTGAAGAAGGTCGTTCATTTTCATTTTTCTTCTCCATCCACCAAGACCATCATGATGATTTCTTCCAGCCACAACTCGTCTCCACAGAGCCAGCCAGACAAACATTTTAGGCTCCACACTTTTTCAGCACCTATAGCGCTCCATACAGTAATAATAACCCCCTTTTTGGGTAGATAAGTGGGTTGGGGAAGAGTAGGTAGGTCACTCCAATAGGTGACAGGTCCCTTCACATGGTTTCCCCAATTATGGCGGTGCCATGAGTAGGTAGGTGTCACCTGGAAGTGTAGATATCCCTGTGTAGATAGCTGTCCCCTATAGGTTACTGACTGTAGCTAGTAGCAGCCTCCTATAAGTAGGGGTAACTCCCTGTAGGTAGGTCCCATTGTAGATAGCAGCCCCCCTTTATATGGTTGAAGTCTCCTAAATATAGTTGCAGCCCCCCATATATTATAGTTGCATCCCCCCACATATAGCGGTAGCAGCCCCACTTTAGGTAGTAGTAGCAGCTGCCCCTTTTAGGTCATAGTTGCAGCAGCCCCTTTTAGGCAGTAGTAGCTGTATCTATCATACATACACAAATCATGCATGCATACATACATACACCCATCTATCATACATACACACACACATCATACATTCATCATACATACATGTTACACACTTACCACATCATATCTACATACTTACGCACATCATATGTACACCATCTATCGTACATACACACACATACATACATCATACACACATACCACATCATACCTACATACATACATCTATTATACATACACACATCATACATACATACATTATTCATTCATACATACACACATCCTGCCGAGATTCATACACACACATATGCACACACACATCATACATACATCATTCATAGACACACATCATGTCTAGATAAATACGCACACATATATACACACATCATACATACACACATCATACATTCTCACACACACACACACACACACACATCATATATACATCCATTTAAAATACATACAGCCCTCACCCTTGGTCTCCTCTCCCTCCCTACATGCAGCCACCATGTATCCAAATCATTTGTCATCACCTGCTGCTGATGAGGTGCTGAGGATACACAGGGGGCCAGAGGCAGCACTCACAACTAAAGTACACCGACTCCTCTCCAGCATCCATTTCTTCACCCCCCAGCGAGGTATGGCCACTCGGCACCCATGACCCTCAGGGCCAAGCACGGCAGTATGATGAGATGAGTACCGTGGGAGGGGGATGGTGGTGTTTTGGTGGGTGTAGCATGGCAGTGGAGCGTGGCAGTATGATAGTATGATGAGGACCAGAGGGGGGAAGGGGGGTTGGTATGGATGGTTGATTTGGATGCTGTCATTGGAGCACTATAACATGAGGAGGTGGGGGTGAGGGCGGTTTGGTTATAGGGGGCGCTATCAGGACTGCGCTAGCTGATCAAGTTTGTTTTGCAGCGGCCTATTCTGCCTATAGGCAGAGAGCTGGCCCTGCTCCTATTAGACTTTTTATCTTACATCCTGTTATTAAATTATAATATATACACTAAAAGTTATCTGTGGCACTCCTATAGTAAAGTATTCTAAGTCATTGAAGATTTTGAATAGTAGCAGCATATCTTAAAACATCAATTCTTTATTTTCTAGTTTGGCAGGTCCAAAGATGAAAATGCACCATGTAGTCAGGCAACCGCTGTTTTGCGCTATGTTCAGCCTCCCTCGTTCCCGCATCACTGCCAGTATAATGAATATCCGGTACTTCCAGATTCAGGGACATGATATCACATGCCCGCTCAGCTTTTCAGCTACCGAGGCTGGTCATCGCTGCGGCCGCAAATCCGGGAGTGCTGGACATTGTGTAATAGAGCTCCATTATACTGGCAAAATGTAGGGCATTGTACCTTAAGGCACAGGCAGCCATGCTGTCAATGGCTAATATACCAGTTATTGTAAATTGCCTTTCTACTCATATTCACAACAGGCTTATGCTTATTATTAATTTTTTTATGTATTCATATTTTTTTATTTAAAATGCTTATTGTAAAATTGAGGGCATACCCTCCCATTTTTATTTTTAGGCCAGTCTGTTTTATCTCCTTTTATCTTTAGATTATAAAGTAAAAAACAACAATATCACAGAAGATAATTCAGAAAAACTTTCCACAACAACTTATAGCACAAATACGCCCTCACACCTTCACAGTAGAGATCTAGCTATTGATCCTACTAATCAAGAGGAACAACCTTATCAATCACAGCATACTGAGCAAAGTACAGGAGAAACAGAACATAAAATATTTCCATGTTCTGAATGTGGAAAATATTTTAAAAAGAAATCTAATCTTTCTGTGCACAAAAGAATTCATAGAGATGAGAATTCATGTTCAGAATGTGGTAAACAATTTAAAAGTAAATATAACCTTTCTATGCATGAAAGAATTCACAGAGATGAAAGGCCATTTTCATGTTCAGAATGTGGGAAAAGTTTTCGCCAGAAATCAGTTCTTTTTAGACACCAAAGAAGGCACAGAGGGGAGGAGCAATATTCATGTCCGGAATGTGAGAAACGGTTTCACCAGAAATCAGACCTTGTTGTACACCAAAGAACTCACACTGGAGAAAAGCCTTATGTATGTTCAGAATGTGGAAAATGTTTTATGCAGAAGTCATGTCTTGTTATGCATCAGAAAATTCACACAGGGGAGAAACCATTTTTATGTTCCGAGTGTGGGAAATGTTTTAGGCAGAATTCAGATCTCGTTGTACATCAAAGAAGGCACAGGAAGGAGGAGAGGTTTTCATGTCCAGAATGTGAGAAAGGTTTTCAACAGAAATCAGATCTCATTGTACACCAAAGAACTCACACAGGGGAGAAACCCTATTCATGTTCTGAATGTGGAAAATGTTTTACCCAGTTATCAGCCCTTCTTGCACATCAGAGAACTCATACAGGGGAGAAGCCTTATTTATGTTCTGAATGTGAGAAACGCTTTGCAACAAAATTATGTCTTATTGAACATCAGAGAACTCACACAGGGGAGAAACCATATGCATGTCCAGAATGTACAAAATGCTTCAGCCACAAGTCCAGTCTTGTTAAACATCGTGAAATCCATACAGGAGAAAAGCCATTTTCATGTTCAGAATGTGGGAAGTGTTTTATAAAGAAAGCAAGTCTTGTTAGACATCGGATATGTCACACAGGAGAGAAGCCATTTTCATGTTCTGAGTGTGGGAAAAGCTTCACAAGAAAATCAAGTGTTGCTGAACATCAGAGAATTCACACTGGGGAGAAACCATATTCATGTCAAGACTGTGGGAAATGTTTTAGCCAGAAGTCGGATCTGGTAAAACATCAGAGAACTCATACAAAGGAAAAGTCGTATTCATGTTTAGAAAGTGGGAAATGTTTTAGTCAGAAGTCCAATGTTGTTAAACATCAAACAATCCATACAGGGTAAAAGCCATTTTCATGTACAGAATGTGGAAAATGTTACAATGATGGATCAACTCTTGCTCAGCATAAACAGCAGTGCCATTTTAATCATGAGACTGTAACAAAGGTTTTACCTCCGTATTGTATTATTTTATTTTTTACTCAAAAGTGCTCAAAAGACAATTTTTTTACCTTAGTGTCACAGTCTGTTATTTCCCTCTAAATTAAATGTGGCCAAACTGAGCAACCAAGAGTAAGGGCCAGTTCACACAATGTTTGTAGTGTATGGGTGCCGGATAAGGCTGGGGGGAGCGTATATGGTGGGAACATCGTACACGGGTCAAAAATGAACCGACCGGAGTCAGCGTTTGACTACGGCCAGCTCATTGAAATGAATGGGGTTCCGGACAGATCCAGCTGGGATACGGGAGCGGACAGTTTTCGCTGCCCCCAACCAGATCCGGCACCCGTACACTACAAACGTAGTGTGAACCCAGCCTAACTCTGTGCCCTGTACAACTCCAGATAACATGCTCTGTGTCTGCTTGGACTCCAGATCCCTTATCCTATTTCTGGCAGTAGGTAATATGCAGATTGAGAAACCAAATGCACAGCAGAGTTCCAAGCATACATCTTAAAGGTGTTCTCCGCCCCTAGACATCTTAACCCCTATCGGGATGGCCGCGGTGGAATCGCGGCATCCCGAACATCTGTGACACAGCAGGAGGGTCTCTTACCTTGCCTTCTGGTGTCCGATCGCCAAATGACTGCTCAGTGCCTGAGATCCAGGCATGAGCAGTCAAGCGGCAGAATCATTGATCAATGGTTTCCTATGAGAAACCATTGATCAGTGTAAAAGATCAGTGTGTGTGCAATGTTATAGCCCCCTATGGGAGCTATAACACTGCAAAAAAAAGTGGAAAAAAAAGTTAATAAAGATCATTTAATCCCTTCCCTAATAAAAGTAAGAATCACCCCCCTTTTCCCATAAAAAATAAAATGTGGTATCGCCGGATGCAGAAATGTCCGAACTATAAAAATATATCGTTAATTAAACCACACGGTCAATGGTGTACGCACAAAAAAATTAAAAAGTCCAAAATATTGTATTTTTGGTCACTTTTTATATCATGAAAAAATAAATAAAAAGCGATCAAAAAGTCCAATCAATACAAAAATTGTACCGCTAAAAACTTAAGATCAAAGCACAAAAAAATAGCCCTCATACCGCCCCATACACAGAAAAATAAAAAAGTTATAGGGGTTAGAAGATGACCATTTTAAACATATAAATTTTCCTGCATGTAGTTATGATTTTTTCGACGACAAAATCAAACCTATATAAAAGTAGGGTATAATTTTAATTGTATGGACCTACAGAATTAAGAGAAGGTGTAATTTTTACTAAAAAATTTACTGCGTAGAAACGGAAGCCCCCAAAAGTTAAACATTTTTGTTTTTTCTTCAATTTTGTTGCACAATTATTTTTCTTTCTGTTTCGTCGTTGATTTTTGGGTAAAATGACTGATGTCATTACATAGTAGAATTGGTGGCGCAAAAAATAAGCAATCATATGGATTATTAGGTGCAAAATTGAAAAAGTTATGATTTTTTTAAAGGTAAGGAGGAAAAAATGAAAGTGCAAAAACGGAAAAACCCCTGGTCCTTTAGGGGTTAACCTTCAGCACATTTACTACTACTATTTCTTCTATGAATCTACTATCCTTGTTCCACTCCGTCCAATGCCAACTAATAACATTTCCTCATCAGATTTATTCCTGGACAGTCTTTATAACATGGCTTTTTTGTTCTACTGATGCCAATATCTTCCAGGCAACACTTGGTATACATAGTACAAGGCTAAGACACACCTCCATTTGGTATGCCCATTACCTTGAAATGTTGATCCAAAAAAACAGCCAATTTTGCTCATCTAAGGGACAAAGAAAATTCCTTCCAGTAGAAATCAAGCTCCAAAGTCCACCAATCAGAATTAATACCTGGATCAATGACAATTCTTCACAATCTAGAAACTATAACCTGTAATAATATGACACTCAGACATGTATCCAGGCACCTAATGAACTCTTTTAGTGTGTTCACATGACAAGTTCCTTTGGTAGAGAGCTCTATAGTCTCACTTCTCTTATTGTACAGAATCTGCTGTTAGGCAAGCGTTCCCAACCTTGGGTATGCATACCCCAGCAGTATGCAGCAGCTCTCCTGGGGGTACACTTAAAAGAATCTATTGTGGCAGCTGCTGGTTTGGTATGGCCAGAGGCATTAAAGAAGAGGTGCTGGGCCGGACCCCTCAGTACAATCTAGCCCCACGCAGGTATGTCTACTTAAACACGTCCCTCACGTTGCCCCCAGAATGGAGCAGCTAGGAGAGAAGAGAGAGACGCCATACCACTGACAAGAGAACCTAGGAGGTTACCTGGCCAGTAATCATTCTGTATTATACAGTCAGGGCTGCGCTCACTACTCTGCTGGTGTGGAGTCACTGTGTATATGCATTGCAATCTAATCCCCTGTACATGATAGGTAATTTAATTGTACATATTCCTTTACTTAACATGCACTGATCCTGAGTTACATTCAGTATTATACTTCAGAGCTGCAGCCAGACTTTGTGTATAGGCGGAGAGAGGTTCAGGGGGACTGTATGGAGTATAGAAAAGTGTATATATTTGAAATAACAGCAACTATGTTGATTACAAAGATGTCACTATTATGGGTGGTACAATTTTTGGAAATGGGCTGCCAAGGGCTACTCAGACTAAAAAGATTGGGAACCACTTCTCTAAACATAGAGGATGTATTTTTTTATTTTTTTTTATTTTTTTTTACTGTTGTTACACTCTCTGGTATAACTAAATTGTGGGAGAGATCTCTAGATTGACCTTTGATATACAGTACATAGTTATCAGGTTATCCCTCAACTGTCTTTATTTTCCCTCAAATTAAATGAACCCAATTTTGATATTCTCTCAGAATACTGTAGTCCACCTATTCCACATATTACTGTGGCTCCCATTTTTTATTTATTTATTATAAATCGTTATTAATTTCCATTAGTTACAAAATACACTCCTTATACACATCAGTTAACTTGTATAGAATACATAAGAGAATTCAGGAGTGACCCAACATTAATATATAACCTCAATTTTAAACTTTTTTATTTGAGGATACTATAGTTGTATTTTTAATTATTCTGTCCCAGGCAGACTCATCCAGCTCTCCAAGATCCTTTCCCCATTTATCTTTAATCCTCACCTGAAAGTCAACGGGATATTCTTTAATCACATTTTTATAAATAAATCTAAGCGGCTTAGCTAATCTAATAGGTGAAATTATAAAATTAAGAAGATTATGAGTGCTAATATTTAGTTTCTCCCTATTCATAGTGCAACAATTAGCATGAACTATTTGATAATACCCCCCAAAAATTTCAGGGCTCAGCCCAAATATCTCAATCAGTGTTTGAAAGGGGATTAATTCCCCATGACCAAAAATTACTCCCCCAAAGTGGCTACCACTCCAAACTAGTGTTAATTTTACAAATCCCTTTTATTTCCTGCCAAACTTTGTGAAATAGATTAAAATATGAAAAGTGTTTTAATTCAGAATTCTGTGGACAAGCTTCTAATGCTTCTACAATGTCTGTAAAACTCCCATTAAAGGGGTATTCCAGGAAAAAACTTTTTCATATATATCAACTGGCTCCAGAAAGTTAAACAGATTTGTAAATTACTTCTATAAAAAAAAAATCTTAATCCTTTCAATACTTATGAGCTTCTGAAGTTAAGGTTGTTCTTTTCTGTCTAAGTCCTCTCTGATGACACCTGTCTCGGGAAACGCCCAGTTTAGAAGAGGTTTGCTATGGGGATTTGCTTCTAAACTGGGCGTTTCCCAAGACAGGTGTCATCAGAGAGGATTTAGACAGAAAAGAACAGCCTTAACTTCAGAAGCTCATAAGTACTGAAAGGATTAAGAATTTTTAATGGAAGTAATTTACACTCCCCTGTCTGTACCACCTTCCCCCCCTGATGTGCCTTTGATCTAATCGGTCAATAAAATCCATCTGCATTCAAGGTCTGGTGAGTGCTCCGCTTCATCTTTTTACTGGAATTTACAAATCTGTTTAACTTTCTGGAGCCAGTTGATATATATAAAAAAAGTTTTTTTCATGGAAAACCCCTTTAAATGTATTTTATATTACAATGTATTTATTTAATATTTAAATGTATTTAATATATATGCTATCACTGTATTATCCCTACCTTTTTTGATATCTTGAGCTATTGCTGCCAAAAACAAGCTTCTAATACTTCTACAATCTCTGCAAAACTCAAATTACATTTATTTAATATATAAGCTATCGCTATATTATTCCTACCTTTTTTTGATATCTTGAGCTATTGCTGCCAAATTTTTTTAAGTGGGGTAACCCCCAACCACCTTTCCCCTCTGGTTGAATTAAATGACCGTACTTAATTCTCACTCTACTGCGGCCCCAGATAAGTTTGTTCAAAGCAGCCTCTGAACCATCCTGCCGGGATCCACATTGGTGAAATTATTATCACATATAACATTTGGGGAAGAAATACCATCTTTAAAGCTGTTACTCTGTCTGCCTGGGACAGAGGGAGCTTCCTCCATACCTCAACTTTATCTTGTATTCTTTTCAAGAGCGGATTCAAATTTTGATTTAAAATCTTTTGTTTGTCCAACTCAAATATTTAAAGGACTCCTCATGTCCCAATATAGACACTCCCTCCACCTCCATCCTTGTACCTTCAACTATTGGGAGCAGACAGGACTTAGACCAGTTTATTCTTATACCTGATAACTCTCCGTACTCATTAATTATGGACATCATCTTTGGAAGCACTACTTCTGGTTGGTCTAGGAACAGCAGGTCATCAGCATATAAGGAAATTTTATTATTCCTGCAATCGACTCCAAAGCCCCATATATCAGATGAGTTCATAATCGCAATTGCCAAGAGTTCCATATAGTGGAGAAATAAAAGCGGGGAAAGCGGGCATCCCTGCCGTGTTCCCCCGAAACAGCGAGAAGGAAGATGTTAGTCTGCCATTAATAACTAGACTTGCCTTTGGGTTTTTGTAAAGTAGTTTAATCCAGGCTATACTTTTTTAACCAAAATTAAACTGGTCCAAGACCCTCCACACAAACTCCCACTCAACCCTGTAAAATGCTTTTTCGGTATCTAATGACAGGATGGAGCGGTGTGGGTGGCCTTCCATTTGAAACGTGGCAAATACTCTGGATAAATTGTCTTGGATCCATCTGCCGGGAATGAAGCCGGGTTGGATCAACCCCGGAATTACTTTAAGCAATCTGGCAGCTAAAACTTTTAATAACAGCTTAACATCCACATTTAGCAAGGAGATCGGTCTAAATGCGGCAGGAGTTAAATTCACCTTATCTTTTTTTGGGATCAGTGTTATTTCTGCCTCCATCATCAATGGGGGGGGGGGGGGAGAGTCCCTTTCTCAAAGGGTTCATTAAAAATCAGTAACAGATTAGGCAAAAGAAACTCTCCCCACTCTCTATAAACTTCCCATGGGATACCATCTGGCCCCGGAGCAGATGGACCAGAGTATGAGGCTAAAGCTGACTTTGGTAGATCAACTTTCTATGGGCGATCCCCAGCATGATATGCATACAATGGAGGATGCCTGCAAACGGTCACAAGTACCACAAATGGCATCCTACACCTGATAAACTTGTGGATGTATGAAATCTAGACATCAAACAAATTCACCGATGTGGTCCAAAATGGCAGATGGTCCTCAACCCCAAGTGCAGTTGTGCACCCCAAACTGAAGTAGAGGTCCTTCATTTGTGGACCACAATATAGGTTCACTACTGTGGCAGATGCAAACAATGACATTAACTAACCCTCAAAACTGATGTTAAAATTGAGACATTAGCCAGTATATCCTCATATGAAGGACATACCAGAGCCCGCACACCAACGTCAAAGTTTCTCAGATGGTACGGGACCTAACACTAACCTACCTGTGCGTGATAAGCAAAACCAGGAACCAAATTACAGCAGCATCAGGTCCGGCTTCTAGACTGCTCCCAGGTTAACTCCAGTGTGACTATGCACACATACAATGGGAGGGGGAGAGACAGGCTACAAGCCCCACCCTGGTTGGCATATATATTGCCGGCCTCACAGGTGAAACCTTAATGCTACCCAGTATGATAAAAAGGGTGCATTAGTATAAACTTTAGACATAAAACAGCTTACAATTGCGTGGTCTGCAATGGCAAGAGATACTCCACCCCAAGTGCAGTTGTGCACTCTATTCTGGGGTGGAGCTCCTGCATTTGTGGTCCGTTGCTACGGGCGATCCCCAGCATGATATGCATACAATGGAGGATGCCTGCAAACGGTCACAAGTACCACAAATGGCATCCTACACCTGATAAACGTGGGGCTTGTAGCTTGTCTCTCCCCCTCCCATTGTATGTGTGCATAGTCACACTGGAGTTAACCTGGGAGCAGTCTACAAGCTGGACCTGATGCTGCTGTAATTTGGTTCCTGGTTTTGCTTATCACGCACAGGTATGTTAGTGTTAGGTCCCGTACCATCTGAGAAACCTTGACGTTGTTGTGCGGGCTCTGGTATGTCCTTCATATGAGGATTTACTGGCTAATGTCTCAATTTTAACATCAGTTTTGAGGGTTAGTTAATGTCATTGTTTGCATCTGCCACAGTAGTGAACCTATATTGTGGTCCACAAATGCAGGACCTCTACTCCAGTTTGGGGTGCACAACTGCACTTGGGGTTGAGGACCATCTGCCATTTTGGACCACATCGGTGAATTTGTTAGATCAACTTTCCCCACAAAGGAATAAAATGTAAGTATTGAGAAATTATTTTCTGATTTATAAAGTGCAGAGAAAAAAATCGAAGAGACACTGTTGAATCTTTAAACTATGTGATGTACTCCAATTTCATTAGATCCTTTCTGAACATTCAACAAATCCCCTCTACAAAGTGCTTTTGTCCTGAAAAGAAAACTACCGTATTTTTCATCCTACAGGACGCAGTGGCGTATAGGACGCACCCAATTTTTAGGGGCAAAATCTAAAAAAATAAAGATTTTGAACCCAATAGTGGTCTTCAACCTGCGGACCTCCAGATGTTGCAAAACTACAACTCCCAGCATGCCCGGACAGCCGTTGGCTGTCCGGGCATGCTGGGAGTTGTAGTTTTGCAACATCTGGAGGTCCGCAGATTGAAGACCACTGCATAGGAGGTAATACTCACGTGTCCCCGCCGCTCCGGACCTGTCACCGCTGCCCTGGATGTCGCTCCATCGCTGTCGCCGTGTCCCCGTCGCTCGGGAACGTCTCTGCTGCCGGCCGGGTATCCTCGCTCTCTGTCGCCGACGTGATGACGAGGAAGGAGAGCACCGGCATACAGGGGATCCCTGAACGGAGAAGACACTGAGGAGGCAGGTAAGGTCGCCCCCGGTGTCCTGTAAGCACTAACCCGGCTATTCAGTCAGGTTGTTCGGGACCGCCGTGGCCAGCTATTAACCCTTTAGATCAGTTGACAGTGGCGTCTAAAGGTGCCTGTATTCAGTCCCTGGTGGTCCAGTGGGGTGTATCGCCCCCCCCGCAGCACGATCGCGGGGGAGTGATCCACTACTGAGGTAGCCTGAGGTCTTACCTCTCCTGCTGTGGTGGCTCCGGTGCTCTGAATGATAGAGCCTGGCAGGGCCAGGCTTTATCAATCGAGCGCAGAGCACACAGATTATTGTGGTTTTATGAAACCACAATTATCTGTATGAGTAATCTAATGATTTCTCCTAAAAGTCCCCTAAGGGGACTAAAAGTGTAAAATAAAAAAATAAAAGTTTAAAAACACACACATTAACCCCTTCCTTATTAAAAGTTTAAATCACCCCCCTTTTCCCAAATTCCATATTAAAAATATGTAACCATAATAAAAATAAACATGTGGTATAGTCGCGTGCGTAAATGTCTGAACTATAAAAATATATCATTAATTAATCTGCACGGTCAATGGCGTACACGCAAAAAAATTCCAAAGTCCAAAATAGCGTATTTTTGGTCACTTTTCATACCATAAAAAAAGGAATAAAAAGCGATCAAGAAGTCCGATCAAAATAAAAATGGTACCAATTAAAACTTCAGATCATGGCGCAAAAAATTTGCCCTCAAACCACCCTGTACGCAGAAAAATAAAAAAGTTATAGGGGTCAGAAAAGGACAATTTTAAATGTATAAATTTTCGTGCATGTAGTTATGATTTTTTCCAGAAGTACGACAAAATCAAACCTATATAAGTAGGGTAACATTTTAATAATATGGACCTACAGAGTAAAGATAAAGTGTCATTTTTACCGAAAAATGTACTGTGTAGAAACGGAAGCCCCCAAAATCTACAAAATGATGTTTTTTCTTCAATTTTGTCGCACAATTTTTTTTTTCCGTTTCGCCATACATTTTTGTGTAAAATGACTGATGTCATTACAAAGTAGAATTGGTGGCGCAAAAAATAAGCCCTCATATGGATTTTTAGGTGCAAAATTGAAAGGGTTATGATTTTTAAAAGGTAAGGAGGAAAAAACGAAAGTGTAAAAACAGAAAAATGCTTGGTCCTTAAGGGGTTGATAGAAATTTATGAAGAAAAAACAAAACAAAAACTGTGGTTCCCTTACATTTATCAATATTGAACCTCAGCTGCTACTTCCGAGCCCAAGCTTCCAAATCATCCTGACCCCTTTGTAAGAGTGTAGTCACTTTTGTATTAACCACTTTATACAATTTAGTATCATCTGCAAAAACTAATATTTTACTGTATGATCCCTCTACAAGGTCATTAAAAGAGTTTTCTGGGACTTTGTGATTGATGACCTATCTAAAGGAAACTCCATCTTATGCTAATCAGTGGGGTGCCTGACACCCTTGCCAATTAACTGTCCAGCACCTCACACTATGCATTAAATGGTGCCAGAAACCCTGTGTCGTTCTTTGTATAGGAGTGATGTCCAGGCAGACATTCTGCAAACATTGGGAGCCGGCGAAACATGCCAGCATCTGTGACCTACACAGAGAGGAGACTGGACCTCCCCCCGCTGCGCAGTGCAGGCGCCGATGATGTAATAAGGTGAGCAAAATCTTTTTTCCCATCCTGGGGAGGGGAGGACCTCTGCTGTCTATGTCTAATGTGGGGGAACTCTGCTGCCTATACCTACTGTTGGGGAACTCGGCTGCCTATACCTACTGTGGGGGAACTCTGCTGCCTAGCTAATGCGGGGGACTATCTATTATGTTCCTGCCTAGCTAATATGGGGACAAAATATGAAACTAATAGGGGGATACCTACATAGGGGGTTTTCATACAGGGGGCAGCTATCTGGGGGATTTCCCTACAGGGGGCATGACAACCTACCTGGTGGAAATGAACTATTTAGAGGAGAGGAGACGTTACCTTCCCCTGCTGTGCAGTGCAGGAGCCGATTATGTCACTCATCGGCATCTGCACTGTGGAGGATGAAAGACGCAGTCCCCTGCTGCGCTTCGAGGGAGAACACTGCATGGGGTGTAATCAAGTGAGCTAATTTTTTTTCCATCCTGGGGAGGGGAGGGAGGGAGGGACTCTGCTGCCTATACCTAATGTGGGAAACTCTGGTGCTTATACCTACTGTGGGGGAACTCTGCATCCTAAACCTACTGTGGGAGAACTCTGCTGTCTACACCTACCGTGGGGGAACTCTGCCGCCTACACCTACTGTGGGGGCATTCTGCCACCTTCACCTAATGTGGTGGTACTCTGCCTCCTAAACCTACTGTGGAGGAATTCTGCCACCTATACCTACTGTGGGGTAACTCTGCCACCTTTACCTACTGTGGGGAACTCTGCTGCCTACACCTAATGTGGAGGAACTCTGCTGCCTACACCTAATGTGGGGGAACCCTGCTTCCTACACCTAATGTGGGGGAACTGCTGCCTACACCTAATGTGGGGGAACTCTGCTGCCTAGCTAATGTGGGGGACTATCTACTATGTTCCTGCCTAGCTAATATGGAGACAAACTACAAAACTAATAGGGGGGACACCTCCTACCTACATAGGGGATTTTCATACAGGGGGCAGCTATCTGGGGGATTTAACTACAGGGGGCATAACAACCTACCTTGTGGAAATTAACTACCTGGGGGCGTGACCTCTTAGGGGACACTACCTACCTGTAACTTCCATAAGCAACACCTTATGTTCTGTCCAGTAACACAAAATACTCTGATAGTGCCCATCCCGAGACTAGACTCTGGATCCGCCACTGGAGTAGATATTTAACCCCTTAAGGACCAAGGACGTACCGGTACGTCCTTGGTCCTGCTCTCCTGATATAACGCGGGGTTACACAGTAACCACGCGTCATATCACGGCGGGCCCGGCGTCATAGTGAAGCCGGGACCCGCCTCTAATAGCGCGCAGCGTCGATCAGAGCTGAGCCGCGTGGCTAAAAGCGGAAGTGAAAGTTGCAAGCTAGCTCAGTCGGGCTGTTCGGGATAGCCGCGGCTAATCGCGGCATCCCGAACAGCTTACAGGATAGCGGGAGGGCCCCTACCTGCCTCCTCGCTGTCCGATCGCCGAATGACTGCTCAGTGCCTGAGATCCAGGCATGAGCAGTCATGCGGCAGAATCGTTGATCACTGGTTTCCTATGAGAAACCAGTGATCAATGATGAAGATCAGTGTGTGCAGTGTTATAGGTCCCTATGGGACCTATAACACTGCAAAAAAAAGTGTAAAAAAAGTGAATAAAGATAATTTAACTCCTCCCTTATTAAAAGTTTGAATCACCCCCCTTTTCCAATAAAAAAAAAACACAGTGTAAATAAAAATAAACATATATGGTATCACCGCGTGCGGAAATGTCCGAATTATAAAAATATATCATTAATTAAACCGCTCGGTCAATGGCGTGCGCGCAAAAAAATTCCAAAGTCCAAAATAGTGCTTTTTTGGTCACTTTTTATATCATTTAAAAATGATCAATAAGTCCTATCAATGCAAAAATGGTACCGATAAAAACTTCAGATCACGGCGCAAAAAAATTAGCCCTCATACCGCCCCATACATGGAAAAATAAAAAAGTTATAGGGGTCAGAAGATGACAATTTTAAACGTATTAATTTTCCTGCATGTAGTTATGATTTTTTCCAGAAGTCCGACAAAATCAAACCTATATAAGTAGGGTATCATTTTAATCGTATGGACCTACAGAATAAAGATAAGGTGTAATTTTTACCGAAAAATGTACTACGTAGAAACGGAAGCCCCCAAAAGTTACAAAACGGCGTTTTTTTTTCAATTTTGTCGCACAATGATTTTTTTTCCCGTTTCACCGTAGATTTTTGGGCAAAATGACTGATGTCATTACAAAGTAGAATTAGTGGCGCAAAAAATAAGCCATCATATGGATTTTTAGGTGCAAAATTGAAAGAGTTATGATTTTTTAAAGGCAAGGAGCAAAAAACGAAAATGCAAAAACGGAAAAACCCCCGGTCCTTAAGGGGTTAAGAAAACTGTCAACATAGTATGCAGAGAATTATGTGAAAAACATTTGGCGTAAGGGGATTCTGTGGACATGAACATCTGGTCTACATAAGGGGTTGAATACTAAGGTTTGTTCTGCACAGTGAATTTAAATGGGCACTGTCAGATACAAAAACTTTTGATATGTTGTAAAGCATGGAAAACCAATAGTAGTTCATACTGAAAAAGCCAGTCGAACAACTGCCCCAATCCACCCCCCCCCCCCCCCCGCCTGCTCGGACACATACTAGTCCTGCTGTGTCCATGCGTCATTACCTATGTCATGGACACACTTGCTTGATTGACAGCTGTGAGCGCAGGGCTCACATCTGGGGGAAAAATCCTCCTACTGTCAGCTTGTATCCCGCTACTGTCAGTGAGGACAAGCTGGGAGTTGTAGTTTTGCTAATTCTAGGGGAGATGTGAGCAGACAGCATACTGAGGGAGGGGGCGCATCCCGAACAGCTGTACCTTCTCCTGCGCTGTCTGATCGCCGAATGAATGCTTCAAGCCTGAGATCCAGGCTTGAACATTCAATCGCCGAAAACACTGATTGATCCATTCCTATGGAGATGGATCAATCAGTGTAAAAGATCAGTTAATGCAATGTTATAGCCCCTTATGGGAGCTATAATATTGCATAAGAAAAGTGTAAAAAAATCATTAACCCTTTCAATGATCCCTTCCCCTAATAAAAGTTTGAATCACCTGGCATTTCCAAGAATTAAAAAAAAAACTGTGTAAATAAAAATAAACATATGTGGTATGTCCGAATTATAAAAGTATACCGCGTTTTAAACCGCACGTTCAATGGCTTACGCGCAAAAAAATTCAAAAGTCCAAAATAGCGTATTTTTTGGTCACTTTTTATCTCATGAAAAGATGAATAAAAAGCGATCAAAAAGTCCGATCAATGCAAAAATGGTACCGACAAAAACTTCAGATCACGGTGCAAAAAATGAGCCCTCATAGCGCCCTGAACATGGAAAAATAAAAAAGTTATAGGCCTCAGAAAATGACAATTAAACGTATGAATTTTCCTGCATGTATTTATGATTTTTTTCAGTAGTAATACAAAATCAAACCTATACAAGTAGGGTATCATTTTAACAGCATGGACCTAGAGAATAAAGAAAAGGTGTCATTTGTAACGAAAAATGTACTACGTAGAAACGGAAGCCCCCAAAAGTTACAAAATGGCATTTTTTTTTTCAATTTTGTCCCACAATTATTTTTTTTTCTGTTTCGCCGTAGATTTTTGGGTACAATGACTGATGTCAATACAAAGTAGAATTGGTGGCGCAAAAAATACGCCATAATTCAGATTTTTAGGTGCAAAATTGAAAGAGTTATGATTTTTTAAAGGTAAGGAGGAAAAAACGAAAGTGCAAAAAACGAAAAACGCCTGGTCCTTAAGGGGTTAATTACCGGCATCGGAGCGACACGATTTATATCACACATGAGAGAACATCATGGGGGGAGGGACCCCAATGCCATGAAGTTTGCTGCTATTGAGAGAATAGAAGCTACTAATGGGAGAAAAGACAGATACCAGCAGCTCCTGATAAAATAATCCAGGTGGATTCTCCACACGGAAGCTCTTGGTCAGCTCGGCTTAAATGAGCGGAATGAATTGGGAGAATTTATTACTTCCTAATTATGCTAAATAACTCCTGTAACTCACATGCATAGTAGGTTTTTGCTTTTAATGTATTTTGCTATCTCTGTGTGTTTTTTATTCTTTGTCTTGTAATATGTTTACCTGTAACCATAGAGATACCTGCACGCGCAGGTTTAAGAGCACACCCACTATCAGCATGACGCATGACCTGACAAAGCGCTACGTGCGCGCAACGGTCCTTCACCTCTCCTTCCCCCTGCACGCCTGTCCCCCCGCCTGTGTATGCCACTGGACTTTTAATTCAATAAAGAAGACCCACCATTGAATGACTACCTGGTGAGTGCTGTGTTACATTCTTCTACCAAGTTAATCATTATTTATGCCTCTATTTCTGTGACACCCAGGGGCAGACTGACACCACTAAGGGCCCCCGGACAAAATAAAGCAAGGGCCCCTAGCAAGACTCCACCCTTGGCCCCACCCCTGCCCCGCCCAGTATGTACATGAATATTTGCCATAGAATAGGGGTTGCAGTGCACTTGAGGCTATGGTCTACTTTGAGGGATGGCAATGCCAATAACCTTAACTACACCAAACGCTTAAAAACACTGAACTATCCTCCTCCTCTTTGTGCCAACTTGGGATCTCTGTCTGCGATACCCAGTCCAACTTGGCTCCAGCCTTCACTCACCTTAAAGAGGTACTACGGTGGAAAACATTTTTTTTTAATCAACTGGTGCCAGAAAGTTAAACAGATTTGTAAATTACTTCTATTAAAAAATCTTATTCCTACCAGTGCTTATTAGCGGCTGCATACTTCAGAGGAAATTCTTTTCTTTTTGGATTTTTTTTTTCTGTCACGACCACAGTGCTCTCTGCTGACACCTCTGTCCATTTTAGGAAATGTCCAGAGCAGCATATGTTTGCTATGGGGAATTTCTCCTGCTTTGGACAGTTCCTGACAGACAGTAGTATACAGCCGCTAATAAGGAAGGATTAAGATTTTTTAATAGAAGTAATTTACAAATCTGTTTAACTTTCTAGCACCAGTTGATTTTAAAAAAGAAAAAAAAAAGTTTTTCACAGGAGTACCTGCCTAACTCATCTCTGACTGTGCCATCATATAGTGAGCGTTGAAAGGCACGTAAAAAATAGCAACTAGTCCATTCATAAGCCACACACTTTACCTTTTTTGCCTCCTGCTTGGGTGAGACTGAGGCCTCTAAGGTTTATTAAAGAAATAGCACACCAGCACAGAGTATTTCTGGAGGGAACTGTAGTGAGGCAGACTGTCTGAAATACTCTGTGCTGCTGGGAAGCCTACTCCTGCCTTTCACCGCTCCCTACATGATGGCACAGTCTGAGATATAAGTTATCTGTGAAATATAACTTATATCTCTGACTGTACCATCAAGTAGGGGGGCGGTGAAAGGAAGGTATAAGATGGAGTAGGCTTCCCCGCAGCACAGAGTATTTCTGGCAGACAGTCTGCCTCACAACAGTTCCCTCCAGAAATACTCTGTGCTGCTTTGCTATTTCTTTAATAAATCTTAGAGGCCTCACCCAAGCAGGGGGTGGTAAAAGGGCCGCAATACACAAAATGCACTATATCTATTTAACTGTAGATTAAAGTGCTGCTTTAGACAGCAACTCACAAATTACGTCTTCTCTAATCAGCCTTGTTCCCTTCTCTTCTCCATTAGGTCAGCGCCATCATGACAATTTCTTCCAGCCACAATTCTTCACCATTAAACCTGCAAAACAAACCTATTAGGCTCTGCACTTTTTCCAATGGGTGACAGAGGGGTGTAGAGGAGTGTACAGGGGTGACAGAGGGGTGTAGAGGAGTGTACATGGGTGACAGAGGGGTGTAGAGGAGTGTACATGGGTGACAGAGGGGTGTAGAGGAGTGTACAGGGGTGAAAGGGGTGTATAGGAGTGTACATGGGTGACAGAGGGGTGTAGAGGATTGTACATGGGTGACGGGTGTAGAGGAGTGTACATGGGTAACAGAGGGATGTAGAGGAGTGTACATGGGTGACAGGAGTGTAGAGGAGTGTACATGGGTGACAGAGGGGTGTAGAGGAGTGTAAATAGGTAACAGGGGTGTAGAGGAGTGTACATGGGTGACAGATGGGTGTAGAGGAGTGTACATGGGTGACAGGGGGCGTAGAGGAGTGTACAGAGGGGTGTAGAGGAGTGTACATGGGTGACAGAGGGGTGTAGTGGAGTGTACATGGGTGACAGGGGTGTAGAGGAGTGTGCATGGGTGACAGGGGTGTAGAGGAGTGTACATGGGTGACAGAAGTGTGTAGAGGAGTGTACATGAGTGACAGAGGGGTGTAGAGGAGTGTACATGGGTGACAGAGGGGTGTAGAGGAGTGTACATGAGTGACAGAGGGGTGTAGAAGAGTGAACATGAGTGACAGGGGGCATAGGGGGTTACAGTGGGGTGGACAGGCGTGACAAGGTGGTAACAGAGGGGTGGATAGGGGATGGACATGGATGAAAGGATGTGGTCAGGGGTGGACAATGGAGAGTGAACATCATGGGTGACAGGGGGATGGACAGGGGTGACAGAGAGGTGGATAGGGGGGTGGACATGCATGACAGGAGGGTGAAAAGGGTGTAAAAGAGGGGTGGACAGGAGTGAGAGAGGGGTGGACTGGGGTGACAAAGGGACAGAGGGGTGAATAGGGGGTGGACATGGGTGACAGAGGGGTAGACTAGGGGGTGATCAGAGGGGTGGATGGGGGGTGATCATGGGTGACAGAGAGATGGACGGGTGACAGAGGGGTGGACATGGATGACGGGGGGGTGGATATGGGAGACGGGGGGTGAACAGGGGTGACAGGGGGGGTAAAAGAAGGGTGATAGGGGGGTGGACATGGCTGACAGGGGGGTAGACAAGGGAGACGGGGTACAAAAGGGAGACAGGGTGCGTGAACAGGGGTAACGGGGTCAGAGGGGTGAATAGGGGGTGGACATGGTTGACAGAGGGGTAGACTGGGGGGGTGGTCAGAGGGTTGCTCAGGGGGGACATGGGTGACAGGGGTGGCCAAGGTGGACATGGATGACGGGGGGATGAACATGGGAGACAGGGGGGATGGACAAGGATGACAGGGGGATGGACAAGGATGACGGGGGATGGATAAGGATGACAAGGGGGTTAAAGGGGTGAATAAGGCTGTGGACATGGGTGACAGGGGGTAGATTGGAGGGTGAACAGGGGTGAACAGGGGTGACAGGGGGTCAGAGGTGTGGACAGGACTGACAAGGGGGTAAAGGAGGGGTGGACAGGGGTCACAATGGGACAGATAGGTGTATAAGGGGGTGGACAGGGGTGACAGAGGGATGGACAAGGGGGGCCAAGGTGGACATGGATGACAGGGGGAGTGGAAATGGGAGACAGTGGGGGTGGGTGAACAGGTATGACAGGGGGGGTGGAAAAGGATGACAAGGGGGTAAAAGAGGGGTGACAAAAGGGACAGAGGGGTGAATGGGGGATGGACATGGGTGACAGGGTAGACTGGGGCTGGACAGGGGAGCTGGTGAACATGGTTGACAGGGTGGACAAGGCGGACATGAATGAAAGGAGGGTGGACATGAATGATGGGGGGGGGGGGTAACAGAGGGGTGGAGGGGTAACAGAGGGGTGGAAAGGGTACAGTACCTTAAGCAAGCCGGCACAGGGCGCAGCTTGCAGTTCCACGGCATCTTTGGCACCATTTTCGGCTTACTGTGCCGGAGGAGGACGCTGGGTACGCAGTACCCACGTACGCTTCCCTTCCCCCCACCGGCGCTGTGAGTCACAGGCGCAAAGGCTGGGGAGGGAAATTATAAAAAAAATATAATTAATTCACGCATAAATCACGTGGCATTGGGGGAGCACGGCTTGATCTGGGGGGGCATGGTCCCCTCTCGCCCCCCCCCCCCCCCCCCCTAGCGACGCCACTGGTTCTCCGGGGGGCGGGCCCGCCGGCTAAATCACAGACACCGCGGTAGCTGGTGTCACGGGAAATTAAAATATATATACATTTTTTATTTTATTTAAAGTGACAGGCGGTGGACCCCTTCCCTGCCGGGCCTTAGGACGACGGCCGATTGGACCAGCCTGTCAGTCCACCCCTGGTGACACCTATATACCCCAGCCATTCATTGCGGCTAAGGCATAACACTTCTGCTCCTGTGAATTATACCTCACCTGCATCCGCCGATAGTCCTGGGTGATGCCGGTAATAGATTCTACACGGAAACACTTCATGTTATCTGTTTTCCTGGATTACCTTGGCACACCATCAACTGTAGGACATAGAATTTGGCGAATTACATACTGCTATAATGGAGGATATAAATCCAAATGACGGGGACAATGCCATCAGTGTGGGGAGAGTGAACGCAGGGGGGTTCTTCATGTCCTGTGAGGCTCAAGAGGATATCCAGGTTATGAGCTATAAAACCCTGGAATACAAAATAAATAACCTAGCTGACCGTGAAACACGTCTGTTTTGGACTATCAGTTCCCTTCAGGCTTATGCAGATGACAATCAAACCCCCTGTGGACTCAGAATGTACAAAGTCCCTTCCCAATTCACGGAAGATGAAACATTTATTGAGGCATTGAAAGCGGAACACCTGCAACACTCCTTGAACCTCCAAAAATTGATCTGGGAGATAAACACAGGAGTATACCCGCATCACAGAGGACCTATGTAAAGCTAAATGCGAATTAACTAGGTTATCGGACCAGCAGTTTAAATTATTCATGATGAATCTGGAGAAAAAAATAAGTCTCTTACATAACACCATTAAAGAGTCCAAAAGGGACAAATTTCTGAGGGACAAGAGTATTTTGATTTACATCAGAAATTTACCTGGAATAAATTACGACCTCCATAGAGTAAGGGACATGCTGGGAAGATAAGAGGAAGTGGATACAACAAAAATAGAAGAAACAGAAGACCTCCAAAGAAATCTGACTATTTTACCACCGAGTTGGAATTAAGTGGTTCAGAGGAGATGATGGTCACATGTGGACAAGCTGACACCATTAATTTTTTAGGGCTCCCTCCAAGCGGAGAACAAGATGAGGAGGGGGCGAAAAAGGAATAGGAAACCAAAGGAAACCACAGCAGAAACAAACATTTGTATAGTGGAAGAAGTAGCAACTGAGAATATATAGTCATTAATCTTACAGACTATGCTTTGAATGACACTCATATTTCAGTTCTGAATAAGGACTTACATTTCGGCCTTAATGAACCTTTTGATTACACCTCCTTTAAAGAAGAGTTATTCAGGGCCACTCATTCTCAAATTAATAAAAATGTGTCACAATTGCAGCAAAAAGGAGAGGCCCCTTGTGTTATTAGCCCATTGGGATTTAGAGTTACTAAAGAGGCTGATATGCAGGATGAATCTGTCATACGAACGTTAATGGAGTTGGGAGGAGACTCTGGGAGTGGTGATAGGACTTTGGAGGCTATTACATATTTTTCAGGGGGAAAAAGCTTCTAACTTTAAACACTAGTTTGCCCCTGGAGGCGCAATAGATCTGTTCTACAGATCAGTATGTAAGGGCATTAAAGTCCTCATGGCTAGCTGATAAAGATGATATTGTAATATCAAAATCTGATGGGGGGGGGGTAGTGGTGTGGCGTAAAACAGACCATGATGCGGAGGTAGGCAACCAACTCGGCAACATGGTGGTGTATGAAAAACTATCCCGCGATCCCACCAATAAAATCAAGGACAAGCTGAGAAGCCATCTATGTTCATATGTTGAAAAAAATTTCATCACAGAGAAAACAAACCTGCTAAACCGAGGTGGTACATATTACCTAAAACCCATAAGAATGTACTCCCCCCTCCCGGCCGTCCCATCATGGCGGGCATAGGAGCCCCTATGGAAAACTTGTCAAACTATGTATACTAAAGAAAAGAAAAGTTAGCCACTATTAATAGATGCACACCACAATAATAATGTAAAAAGTATGTCTACACAAAGGACATGGTGAAGGATTATAACCCAAATAACCACCTACCCCCCCCCCCCCCCCCGGGGATATATAATAAGCAAAATAAGCATATGGTAAGGGCCCCTGGAGTAAAAACCAGAGTTGGGAAAAACCCACCTGCATCAGTAAGGCTGGTAATGAATATAGAGTAATGTCATGACTCAAACAAAAATCCCAAATATGGCTATCACCACCAGCTAATACTGTACCGCCTATAAAATGGTATGCATGTATACCAGGGGCTACCTCACATACCAAGGGCGGGGACACAGCAGCTCCACGCGTTTTGATTGAGGAGTTGACGTTCACCGGATTTCTCGGGTGAGGGTTTACTCCTAGTGGGGCCTTGTTTTTGTTTTTATTTATGATATTCTTGCTTCATCATGTCTGTTTCTCTGGGCCTAATCATAAATATATAAAATTATTATTATTTTTTTTTTTTTTTCCCGGTTTGCTGTTCCACATATTTTTTGCATGTGTTTTTTGGGTGGGGTGTTCATTATTTATCTATTTTTTTTTTTCACCCCCCGTTTTTTTCAGTTTTTTTTTTTCTCCAGCATACATATGTTACCTAGTACATGTCCACGTTAGGACTTTGGTCACACACAGTCGCACATTTGTACATTTTCTTGTTCACTTCACATTGCACATTGACCATTCTATTGTAGTTTCTTCACAGCAACACTCACATCTTACACTCATCACACACATTCACCCTCCCTTCCCCATTTTTTTCTTTTTTATAGTATCATTTCAATTGAGATTTTTTTTCCTTAAACCTTGTTTTATGCACATATTTTTTAGATGAATACAACATTAATAAACACGACTCATTATGCTTCTTGCCCCTCCAAGGACCGGGATGAGAAAACTTGTCAGTTACATACTTATGCATTATGTGCCATATTATGTGATCAGTATTGTCTGTTACCATGATATTTATCAATATATTTTATGTGTCACATCATATTATCAGTATTGCTTATTACTATGATTTCTTTACTTTTAGAGGGGTTACAAGTTCTATGGAATAGCCATTGTGAGGGCTCAAGAGGCTGCATCTCTTCTGAAGCACCTGGAGGATGCATCTTCCAATGGTTCTTAGTTGTGTGATTCACAATGTTATGACTATTTGCACCTTCATTTTGTCACAATATGGGGATCCTAACATGTTATGTATTTACCCATTTAAATGTATAACTCATACATTTAAGACATGTATGTCACTTGAATTGTAATTTGATATAGATATGCATGTGTTTTCTGAGTTCTGGGTTACATGATTTGACACAGATGGCTTGTTGGCTAACCTCTTCCTGGCCATATTTGAGAGGAGGTTTATATTTCCCACTGAACTTGCTAAATTTATAAAAAATTTCCTAGCCTTCGTCCAATACCTTAATAATGTCAATAATGTCAATGATGTCAACATGACATTAACATTCACTTTTGAAGACAGCGTCCTAGATTTTTTGGATGTGAGAATAGAAGTCATCAATAATTCCCTGATAACTTCAGATTATAGAAAATCTACCTCCAAAATTCCATCTTACATTACAGTTCTTCCCACCCGGTTCCCACTAAAAATGCTATCCTCTTTAGCCAGATGGTATGTCTCAAAAACATGAACAACCACCCCAATAATTTCCAAAAGCAAGCAATAGGGGTATTGCTCTAGGAAATTCCAACTTTTTTCCCGTGTATCTCCCCTCCAGTCATTTCTTTACCACCCCGCTTTCCCGCCAGGCCTGACGTCCCCTATGGTTAGGGACTGGGGGGGTAGGGGTCTCTTTTGCTGGGCGGAAGTAGTCAACCCTCTCTCTCATACTCTCCTATCCTTTGAGAACCTAATTTCCCGGTATGGTTTTCCCTCCTCCGAGTGACTTCATTATCTCCAGCTCAACCCTGGGCACTTTTGTGGTTTCTGTGCCTACAGCCTTTGAGCGGTTATGCCGTTCGGGGCCAAAAGGAGACAAAGGGTCTCCTATCAGACATCTATTCTATTATAAATGCTCCCTTGGTCAGGGATGCCCCGTCTCATCGTTATATGAGTCGCTGGGAGGAGGTCTTGAACACCACTATTACCCTGCCTCAGTGGAGGATTATATGGGAACGGGCTTCTAAGGCCTCCATTTGCACAGCTTATAAAGAAACGCAATTTAAGATATTAATGGGTTGGTACCATACCCCTGCTTTGCTAAATAGATTGAACCCGAATATCCCGCCTCAGTGCTGGTGTTGTGGGGTGGGGTTGGGTACGATCTTCCACATATTTTGGTCTTGCCCTCTGATAGTTCCTTATTGGGAAGTGGTGGATAAGCTAGTGGCAAATGTGCTGGGGACTCGGGTTCCCTTAGACCCCCTCATATATTTACTGTTTCTCCCCTGTAGGTTGATAGCCAAGCGCCCCTTTAAGTTGTTTATGCACATTGTCTTTGTGGCAAAGACTCTCATTGCAAAATGTTGGAAGCGCACTCTGCCTCCCTCGGAGATGGATCTGCTGGCAAGGGTTAGGGAGATTCGCTCCCTTGAATCCCTTACAGCCTCCTTTAATAATACCCTACCTGCGTTTCTGTCTGTGTGGGAACCCTGGGATAGCTTCGTAGACAGGCAACCCCCTTAGCTTCCCCCTTCCTTGTGTTGAGGGACTTAACTATCTCCCCCCCCCCCCCTTGTTTTCTACTTCTCTTGGTCTCTTTGTCTTTTGTGTTTGTGGAGTCCTTGTCCTTGTCTGTTTTGTCCTGTTGGGGTTTCCTTCCCTTCTTTACCTTTACTTTTTAATTGTAGCGTTCCTCTGACGAGATACTGAGAGTAGCCTCCCTGGGATTACTCTGGGCTCTTATGGTTGCCTAAGCACTGTCTTGTTTAATGATACCCAAATGTTTGATCAGTTATGCACCTCTTGTATCTCACTGATTTTTCATGGAGTGATTCTGTTTTTGTATTGTAAACTTTTGAAAACTTTTATAAAAATTTACTGTAAAAAAAGTAAAAATACAATCTCCTCTCATTGGCATATGTTACAGCAGGATGACGATTTAAAGAAACACACTTCTGATCCGACAATTATCACATATAAAAAGAATACTACAATTCGTGATTTTATAAAAAAAAAAAAACATAAAAGGACTAATAAAATAAAAAAATCTAACTGGTTAACAGATAGTCGCCCTATGGGTAATTTTGCATGCGCATCATGCTCCTTCTGTAAATACAATGCCAAATGTAACCAATTTAAATTGGGTGGCTTCAATGAACAGGTTAAACAAAGTATCACCTGTAGATCTAACTATGTGGTCTACAGTATAATCTGCAACTGTGGTAAAACTAGTCGACCATTGTTTCACAGGATCCGTGAACACATTAGGTAATTAATTACCGGCATCGGAGCGACACGATTTATATCACACATGAGAGAACATCATGGGGGGAGGGACCCCAATGTCATGAAGTTTACTGCTATAGAGAGAATAGAAGCTACTAATGGGAGAAAAGACAGACACCAGCAGCTCCTGATAAAAAGAATCCAGGTGGATTCTCCACACGGAAGCTCTTGGTCAGCTTGGCTTAAAGGAGCGGAATGAATTGGGAGCATTTATTACTTCCTAATTATGCTAAATAACTCCTGTAACTCACATGCATAGTAGGTTTTTGCTTTTAATGTATTTTGCTATCTCTGTGTGTTTTTTTATTTTTTGTCTTGTAATATGTTTACCTGTAACCATAGAGATACCTGCAGGTTTAAGAGCAAACCCACTAACGGCATGACGGATGGCCTGACAAAGCGCTACGTGCGCGCAATGTTCCGTCACCCCCACCTGCACGCCTGTTCACCTGTCCCCCCCCACCTGTGTATCCCGCTAGACTTTTAATTCAATAAAGAAGACCCACCTTTGAATGACTACCTGGTGAGTGCTGTGTTACATTCTTCTACCAAGTTGATCATTATTCATGCCTCTATTTCTGTGACGCCTATGCACCCCAGCCATTCATTGTGGCTAAGGCATAACCCTTCCGCTCCTGTGAATTATACCTCACCTGCATCTGCCGATAGTCCTGGGTGGTGCCGGTAATAGATTCTACACTGATACACTCACACTGATTACACCTCACCTGCATCCGCCGATAGTCCTGGGTGGTGCCGGTAATAGATTCTACACTGATACACTCTAGTGATGAATTGGACGTTAGGATATACATTTTCGCGCTGCCACAAGGCTTGTGCAAGACTACAGTGTTCTATCTACATGTTTTGTCGAAGTCCCATGCAAGTCCCTGGCATGGGTGTCAGCACAAATGTTTAAAAATATATCCTGACGACAGTTGTGCAGTTGTACTCCGCCCACAGTATGTATAGAAGGATGGGTTTTCCGCGGCCGGAGACATGACTCCACACCCCTTCCATTCATGTCTATGGGAGGGGGAATGACTACTGTCACGCCCCCCTCCCATAGACCTGAATTGAGGGGGTGTGGTGTGACATCACAAGGGTGCATGGTGTAACGTCAAAGTCAGCGTTCTAAACATACTGTTTTGAATGCCCGGTGCGGCACGGGTGCTGCATGGAGATCGTGGGGGTCCCAGTGGTGGGACCCCCGCGATCAGACATCTTATCCCCTTCCTTTGGATGGAGATAAGATGTCTGTGGGCGGAGTACCCCTTTAACACCACAACTCAATGCTCTATACCAAAAGTACCCCTATTTCCAGAGGTTGTTCAGGCTCACAGGTTAGGCTTCTTTCACACTACTGTGTTCCTGCATTTTAACAGCCGTTTTTCTGCTGAAAGAGGTCATAAAAAAATTGACAAAATAACTGAACATAATGGATGACCAATGTCTATTATTTTAACGGGCATTCTGTCAAAATAACAGACATGTTCCATCCGTTATCACCTGTTATTTCATCCGTTATAGTCCGTTATTTTATTTTCATGTTCTACCATGTGCAGTGCAAATAACGGATCATAACGGACGTTAAAATAACAGGCACTAACGGATGTCAATTGTGAACATCCGTCACCCATTGACTCATATGTTAAAATTTCAGTTTAATATGGTTCTGCAGGATGGTCAAAAAATCCCATTGACATGAATGGGGTTTTTTGACGCCTGTGTTACGGACTTTGAGACAGGAGTTCATAACGGAAGTTTTTGCAGGGTGACAACGATAGTGTGAAAGGGGCCTTAGCAAGACCACATAACACTACCTACTACATATAACTACTACACCTATCCTCCTTGTGGGTTGAAATAGGGATATTAGCTGGTGAAATATTTCAGGTCTTTTGCATTCAAATGATCAAACTATATGACAGGTGAAAATATCTTTGGAGGAACAATGGAGGGGGATTTATCAAAACCTGTGCAAAGGAAAAGTTACTGAGTTACCCATAGCAACCAATCAGATCACTGCTTTCATTTTTGAAAGGGCCTCTGCAAAATGAAAGAAGCAATCTGATTGGTTGCTATGGGCAACTCAGTAACTTTTCCTCTGCACAGGTTTTGATAAATTGATAAATCTTCCCTCACGAGAACAAGAAGTCACATAGTTAAAAAAAGAGAACAGCATGAAACAAAGACGAGAGCCTGACTCCTCCCACATAACTGGTCACATGGTCATGGCATCTTCGAAGGTCCTTTAGCTTCTGCGGCAGCACAACCTGGAGCCTGACCCCCCCCTCCTAGTCATGTGACTGATCACGTGACTATGACATCATCAAAGGTCCTTTTGCTTTTTGGGCTCTTGCATCTATTGATAAGTTACTGGTCAGGATAAGTATTTATTATTATGACCTTGTCATTGATATACTGTACATGTATGTGTGTGTGGTGTATGTAATATATACAGTCTATACCAACTAGTGTGTACATACAGTACAGTGATGTGTATGATGTTAGTAGATCATGTCATTTTATATCAATAGAAATGTAATTTTGGTGTGTATTATGTGTAAAATATAAATTATATGTAATGAATATCTATAGCAGTGGTTAGAGATGAGCGAACGTACAGTAAATTTGATTCGTCACGAACTTCTCGGCTCGGCAGTTGATGACTTCTCCTGCATAAATTAGTTCAGCTTTCCGGTGCTCCGGTGGGCTGGAAAAGGTTCATACAGTCCTAGGAGACTCTTTCCTAGGAATGTATCCACCTTTTCCAGCCCACCGGAGCACCGGAAGGCTGAACTAATTTACGCAGGATAAGTCATCAACTGTCGAACCGAGAAGTTTGTGACGAATCGAATTTACTGTAAGTTCTCTCATCTCTAGCAGTGGTCTTCAACCTGCGGACCTCCAGATGTTGCAAAACTACAACTCCCAGCATGCCCGGACAGCCGTTGGCTGTCCGGGCATGCTGGGAGTTGTAGTTTTGCAACATCCGGAGGTCCGCAGGTTGAAGACCACTGATCTATAGTGTAAATGTACAAGGTTGTACTACAATGTGTTGTGCATTAGTATTTCATATATGTATTTGTAATACCATTGTATTATGTGTGGTATACATACTTCACAGATAAAGCAAAATCAATACCCTGCTAGAAATAACGGTTCACAGAAGGGGTAAAAACATGTAAAACATAACGTTTAATCGTGCTATTTAAAACAGTATCCCCACTGACATACAAACAACAAGGAGATAGGTCAAGGAGTCCCAGAGGCCACAACTAGCGATGATAGTTGGAGTCAGACAGTTCAGTGGCCTGAATAGAGACAAAGTGGGGTGACCGGGAAAAGTGTAGAGACCAGGTGGGGTGGGGCTATAACCCTAGTATACCCTGACAGGGGAGATGTTGTGCCCACTAGCCCTGCTCGCTCAGGGAGCTGTCGGGGCACTCGTCCTTGAAAGGACGACCCCTGCCCCGGTCTATCCCTTGGTCAGCCCCTAGACTAGAACAAGTGTATAGCCCGCCCAACGCGTTTCCCCCAAGTTAATGGGTTCATCAGGGGCTCCAGGGCAAACAAAAAGTTTGGTCAATAATGCGTTACCGAATGTAAATAATAATACATAATACATACATGTGTGGTATACAGCAGAAACCGTATTTAACATTTTTAACAAATATAATTTTATCCGCTTCAAAGTGTATAAACTATATGTGTAAAATGTAATGTAATATATGTGTTAAATGTAAACAAAAACCCAGTGTGAACCCAGCTTAACCCCTTAATAATGACAATATCTGTTGTGAGTAGCTGTACATTCCCGCGCCATGACAGATATGTACATTATGCTGATCTTGTGGATACTGTGCACTATACCCACAATATCAGTGCAGGGGCTCAGCTGTCTCACACAGCCAGGCTGTGGCCACAACTGCTGGGACCCAAGTAAACTTCAATCCCAGAAGTGTAATCCTTACAGCTGTGGACGATAGCGACCATTATATGTAAGGTGTTTGACAGAGACAGGAAGCTCCCTCTCCACAGGCAACCTGCAACATGAGCGTGGGGTGCTGGTGCTCACCATGGCATCAGCTTTGTAATAGACTGCCCGTCAGTGTAACACTATATCGCTTCTCTGCCTTTTGGCTAAGATCATGTGTAGTGTCTGTTCTGTAAGTTGGTGGTGTGGAAGTGCACCAAGGCAGAATGGAGAACCACACAGAGGTTTGGAGGGGATGGCCAACAGCTACCCCGGGTAACCTCTGAATCTGGCCATAAGGTTTCAGGTAGAGAGAGAGCCAAGAGAGAGCCAAGTGCAGAAGTGCCCAGGGAGTGGTGACAGGAGGGTGCAGTAACTCACTGGGCATTGTGAAGTCACTTGAGGGAAAGCACTGAGCACATACTTCACTTTTACCCTTCTGAGCACTCACCTTTAAAGGGGTACTCCGGCCCTGAGACATCTTATCCCCTATCCTTTTGCTAAGATGTCTCACCGCGGGGGTCCCACCGCTGGGGACCCCCGCAATCTTGTGTTCGCCACCCACCTGTTTGAGCTGCACGCCGCGGTGCCAGCTCACAAATAGCCGGGTGGCGACCACGGGGCCGGAGTATCGTGACATCACGACTCCTTCCCCGTGTGACGTCACCCCCCGCTATGCAAGTCTATGGGAGGGGGCATGACGGCCGCAGTGAGGCATCTTATTTCCTATCCTTTGGATAGGGGATAAGATGTCTCAGGGCCAGAGTACCCTTTTAACTCCCAGGCCTGGCTGCTGGTCTGTTACAAATAATTTTTATAGATCCAGTCAGATGTCTGAGCTGTATTTCATAACGCACATCTCATTTATTTTACAAATTTTTGTAACTGTGCTCACTATGTGTGATGTGTTGTCACTAGGACTTTTACAGGATGTGGCGCCCTTCTGGATGTCCCCCTGGAGGTCTTGGGAGGTGTGCGTGGCCCTTAGGTTCCTCACCTCCTTCAACCCTGGGTCCCTGCTTCAGCAGGGATGCTGCCTGGTTTACAGCTTTCCAGTTGGAGCCTGGGTTAATTCCCAGGCAGAAGCTGAGAGTATTATTGGTCCTCCTGGAGCTTCAGCAAATGGTGGACATTGATCTTGGACTCTTGCGGGGCCTTTTGGGCCAAAAGTAAAGAGAAGGTTGTTGGGTGCTTGCTATTTTCTTTGGGAGAAGGGCTTGCAATGGACCCCATCCCATTTTGCACTTGGGTAATAGATGCACATACTGCCGGGAGAAAACCAAAATGCTTGTTAATATTTAGTATGCCAAAGCATTGACATAGCAATTAGTTAACAGTAGGGCATTAAATAAATAAATAAATAAAACATGAATATATAAAATAAAAAAAATTACATTTGATATAAATTATTTTACAAAGTCCCCATTGATACTGCGTTTCTGCAGTATGTTAGAGGTATCTGTACTTTCCCACACAGCCCCATATTGAATGCAATGCTCTCTTTTCTCCCTTTAGCTGTGCGATACCTGGAGATTCCTCCACCTAGCTGACTATGATTACACCCTCTATTTCAGTGTTTCTCAAGCACGGTCCTCAAGTGCCCCCAACAGGTCATCTTTTCTGGATTTTCTTAGTCTTTCACAGGTGATATAGTTATTGTCAGTGAATCAGACATCACCACAAGTTATATCATCTGTGAAAGACTACGGAAATCCTGAAAACATGACCTGTTGGGGGGACTTGAGTACCGCACTTGAGAAACACTGTTCTGTTTGCATGCAAGGAAATTGTACCTGAGATTGGATTACATGGAGCAAGATGCAAACGTGAGGCTGTGTGTACATTGAGTGCTTCTAAAACAACTGCACTCTCTTGAGTCTCTTCACAAATCTGTGCTCACTGATGAAATTCTCTGAGATCTCCTCTCGCGTCCTCAAGTCATCCTCGCTAAGAACTATGCAGGTTATATTGGGTGTCCATAAGCATTCCACCTTGCACATTCTCTAATACTCTCAACTGTAACACTTTTATAACAAGTGGTGGGTGGTCTGGAACTTTCATAGGGACTTGACTTTCTTTGTAAACTTGTGCTTGGATAAGGACATGCCATGCATATGATGTCATTGCTTTATACCCTTCTTCGTAGAAGAGACCAGGACTCCTTGCTGACTTACAAAATAGTTAGGTGCATGAACTTGGGTGCACCCCAGCAATAGGGTCTGAGACAGCTCCTTTCTGCTATATCATAAGACATAGATGTCGGTGACTTTGCAAAAATGGAATTTTTAACTCCTTTCTAGGTGGTACAGGGTTCTGTCCCTTCTCCATAAGTTGTATCCCTCTGTTTTGGACCTTTGCTATCAGTTCACCCAATCTTGTGGGATGTTTTCACATATTTGGGTAACCTGCCCTCGCATGACGACCTATTGGTCCTCAGTCCAAGAACTGATTACAGTTATTACTAGCACCCATCTATCCCTCTCTCCCTCTGTTCTACTTCTCAAAATGATTCTGGGTTCATCTCAGGACCTGAAGAAGGGCCTGATGGGTTTGTTGCTTGCAGCGGTGAGATGGGTGATACCAAGGAGGTTTACTACAGAAGCTTATCTTAAACGCTGGTGTCCGTGGATAAAATTAAATATGTCTCTTCTCCTCAGCATCTATGTTATGGCCTTCCTGCTAAGACCTCTTGATTTGTGCAGGCAAAATGTATTATCTTATCCTCTCCTTGTGCATCGACTCCCTTAGTTTGAGACATGTCACCTAATACTCTAAGGTTGATATGGTGTGGAATACTCTTTTGTTCTCTTTATTGCTATGTATCTTTTGCTATGTATTCTTTTTATTGTAACCCCTACTTGACTGTCATTTACGTGACTTTTCAATAAAAATCTTTTTGAATGCAAAAAAAAAACAAAACCTCTACTTACCTCCTGCGGTGCCTCTGGTTTTCTGCTCCGGCCCCTCTGTAATGCTTTTCATGTTACTGGAGACATTTTATGCTGAAGGTCAGCAAATAGCTGGTCGCAGTGTTGCTCCCCCTCGGCCAGTGATAGGCTGAGTGGCAATGTGACCGATTGTATATTCACAATTACCCAATTATAGACCATTATGTGGAGGGTTAAAGGAGTTACCATATGTGGTGCAGGACAGCCTATCCAAAAGATAGGGGATAAGTATCTGATCGCGGGGGTCCGACCCCTGGTACCTCCACCCTTTTCAAATTTTTCAATAAAAGTATTAAAGAAAAGTTAAAAACATAAAATAAAAGATACATAAACACATGTTTCTTGTTGTGTTCTAATGCTACTGATAAATATGCCAGTAGTAGGAATTGACCGATTATCGGTTTGGCCGATATTCACGATTTTGGACGTTATCGGTATCGGCAATTACCTTGCCGATAATCCGAAAATGCCCCGCCCAACGCACCACATCGCCCCCCCCCCACGCACCGCCCCGGCCAGAGACCGCCGCTACCCCATTACCTCCCCCATCCCCGGTTTTATAATTACCTGTTCCCGGGGTCCACGCCACTTCTGGCTCCTGCTGCGTCCTGCGTTGCGCTGTGCGCAATGACGAGTGACATCCTCAACACGACATCATCGTCGGTGCGCACAGTGACAGCTCGGGACGCTGCTGGAGCCAGAAGTAGCATGGACCCCGGGAACAGGTAATTATAAAACCGGGGATGGGGGAGGCAATGGGGCAGCGGCGGTGCGTGGGGGGTGCGGTGGTTGAACTAAGGACCGGCAGGGGGAGAGAAGCGGGCGGCGGTCAGGGATGTGTGCTGAAATTAGCCGATAACTTATACCGGAATATCAGTATAAGTTATCGGCTATCGGCCCTAAAGTCCACAGAGTATCGGCCCCAAAAAATCGATATCGGTTGATCCCTAGCCAGTAGTGTTGAAATCAGCTCAATTATAACATTATAATAACCATTATTAAGTACTAAAGGAAACAATTATTCAAAATGGAACAATGGAAGATATGGTAGATAAAGGTGACTATCACCTATAAGATAGTCAAAATATAGAATGTAAGTAAATCTATTCATCCAATAAGGATGATTAGACCAGTCATCAATTATTTTTCCTATGGCTGTTTTACCTTTGCTAATTCAAATAGCTCAGATTGCTATACCTTTTTATGTTGTATCGCCAATCTTCATATTGGTTCGAGGATCATGTCAGGTCTCCTCCTTACCCTGCTCTCCACTGCAATGACCACTGTGTAACTTTCCAATTAAGATGTCTGTCTCATGTACTACACGTTTAAGGCTCACACACGAGCGATAACTACTACAGTATAAATACAAATTCCTCGATACAGCCAAACTCACAGGTTTAGATAAATTATTTTGGGATAATGTATTTATGTAAACGTACATGATATGCCAGAAGGGGATTCCGCACTCCCATTCACACTTCAGAATTTCCACATGCGGATTCTGCATGTAATCTGCACCGATTCCGCATGAAATCCGCACAAGCCAGAAACCACCCAAATGAATGCAGACGTGCAATTGGTGCAGATGTGCAGAAATTCTGCCCTTAGGGGGAGATTTATCAAAACCGGTGTAGAAGTAGAGTGGTGTGGTTGCCCATAGCAACCTATTAGAATTTTCAATTTTAGAGAGACCTGTGAAAAATGAAAGACATTATCTGATTGGTTGCCATGGGTGCCTGCATCACTCTTTGTCTACAAAGGTTTTGATGTGTCCCTGTTTGTTCTGCTCTAGCTGCGCAGTGAAGTGTGTGCAGATTGCTCTGGCTGCATAAGGGTCTATTCACACGGCGGAATTTCCGCATGCCGAATTCTGCTTATGGAATTCTGCCTCAAATTAAAGTCTATGGGATTCCACACACCGATTCAACCTTCTGAAATTCCGCTAGTGGAGTTTCATAAGTTGAATGCGAGTGTGGAATCCCATAGAAGTCTATACTAGGGCTGGGCGGTATGACCAAATGTGTGTATCACGGTATTTTTGTAACTTTTGGCGGTTCCACATTATATAACAGTATTTCCTCCTCCCCTCCCCCCCCCAAAAAAAATGATCAGCCCAGCGCTGCCCCCATCGGGGTAAATACTCACATGTCACCCGCAATTGCTGCCCTCCTCATCCTGTTTGTTGCAGCTGCCGGCGCTGGCACTCTATACTGTGCGGTATCCCTATGCCCGGGCTGCAAAAGGTAAACAAAATAAACTCGCGCACGTTCCGACGTCGGCCTTACGCTGGGGACGGGAACGTCGGACAGCCGTCAGCCTATCACCGGCCGCAGTGATGTCCTGCCCCGGCCGGTGATAGGCTGAGCCCACTGTCATGTAAGGAGCTCTGGCCGGCTTCTTACATGACAATGGGCTCAGCCTATCACCGGCCGAGGTGGAACATCGCTGCGGCTGGTGATAGGCTGACCGTTGTCCGATGTTCCCGTCCCCAAGAAGCGGGTGAGGCCGGTACCGGACCAACGGGAGGTGAGTTAAAGTTTATTTTGTTTATTTTTTGCAGCCCGAACATAGGGATACCGCACAGTATAGAGCAGTGGTCTTCAACCTGCGGACCTCCAGATGTTGCAAAACTACAACTCCCAGCCGTTGACTGTCCGGGCATGCTGAGAGTTGTAGTTTTGCAACATCTGGAGGTCCGCAGGTTGAAGACCACTGGTATAGCGTGTCAGCGCTAGGAACCGCAACAGACAGGAGGACGAGGAGGGCAGCGCTTGCGGGTGATATGTGAGTTTTTTCCCCCGATGGGGACAGTGCTGGGCTGATAATTAATTGGGGGGGGGGGGGGGGGGGCAGAACAGCGTTCACGGGTCACATATGATTAGTTCCCCGATGTGGGGACAGCGCAGCGCTGGGCTGATAATTCATTCATTCCCGAGGGGGAGGGGCCAAACCAGTATTGCGATATGGGTTAAAATTCATATCGTGCAGCACAAAAATTTCGGTATTCGGTATGAAACGGTATACCGCCCAGCCCTAGACTATAGGCTTTCATTTAAGGCGTAATTCAATAAGCGGAAATTCTGCCGTGTGAATAGACCCTAAAAGAAGATGCATGATGCTCATGTGCAACATCTTGGATGCCTACAGTCTTAGCTCATCAGAATAAGGGGCACATGTTAACTTACTTTGGGGACAATTATTGCAGTAACTACATTATGGTAGGTCTTTGTTTACTTCTCCAGCCTAAACATTTTAGGAACTGTCCAGAGTAAAAGGAAAACCCCATAGCAAACATATGCTGTTCTGGACAGTTCCTAAAATGGACAGAGATGTCAGCAGAGAGCACTGTGCTCATGAGGTCAGCAGATAGTTCTGTGTATCAAAAAAGAAAAGAATTTCCGCTGTAGTATTCAGCAGCTAATAAGTACAGGAAGGATTAAGATTTTTTAATAGAAGTAATTTACAAATCTGTTTAACTTTCTGGCACCAGTTGATTTAAAAAAAAGTTTTTCACCGGAGTACCCCTTTAAAGCATTCCTGTCATAAAAAAAAAAAAACCTTTTCATATGTCATACAAATATGTCAAAAATTTTGATTGGCACTGAGACCCATAGCAATCACTAGATATAGCCGTGAATAGGGTTAGACTGTGCTCTTCATTCTCTGGCTAGCTTTTCAATCTGACTCCAGGCTCCATTATAGCTCTATTGAACTGCAGATCTGGTGGAGTGATGTACACAGCCGTGCAGTGGTATATCTAGTGATCGGTGGGGGGGGGGGCGGGGGGTCCCAGATTTTATTAATATCGCCTGACATAAATCCAGATTGATTCAGACGTTCCGGGATTTGTAACAATAGATATAATCAGACTAGTACCCAGCATAGTATGTTGAATCCCATTTCATATGACTTGTGTTCTAGCACTGTACTGTTATTTAGCTATTAAATGACATAGGTCACATGACCGTATATTTTATACAGAAGTATAAAGTCTTATTTGATTTGCTTTCTTTTTCTTCTCTGGCTCCATAAACAAGAATATTTGTATTTTCCAGACTGACCTACTAAGGATGGACAATGACCGAAAACATATGGCTGAGAGAATATTGAACCTCACCCTAGAGATAATCTACCTGCTGACCGGAGAGGTGAGGGATTCGTGAAATAATGTCATATGTCAGGACATATCTCTTAAAGAGGACTTTTGTTCACTCTAAAATTAATGACTTAGTTCTCCTTTAACTGTATTTGCAGCTACCATTTTGCAGGAAGGCACCTGATATTACTGCACAAACCTTTGCCCTGCTTATTTAAAACTATGTGCTCTTGGGGTAGTTTTTCTTATTTTAAATATACTTTTCTTTACTGTGTTGATTCCCTCTATGTATATAGAAACATAGAATCTGAGCACATGCTTGTGTATAGTATTTTGATCAACCCGCCCCTCCACCACCTCATACCGGATATATAACATCCTGTACCTCATCTGACGATCTCCGTATTCCATTAGAGGGGCGTAATTGTACTGTGCGCTGTGTTCCGTGCGGCAAGTGCAGTGGGGGCCGTGCATATTAAATAAAAGAGTCATGGATGAACGATCAGAAGATCCTGCTGTCTGATTGTGGCCACACCACCTTCATTTAATATACATGTCCCCTGCTGCACTCACCGCGTGGAACACAGCGCACAGTATAATTACATCCTGGCCCCTCTGACGGAATAGTGATCATAGGAACAAGGGGGGCATCAACATACCATATACAGGTATGGGATTAGCCTCCTGAAGCTATTTATAGGTAGGACTAAGTCATGTTCAGAGCAAAAGTGGAGCAGTTGCCATAACAACCTCTAAAAGGCCTTTAAAAATAAAAGAAGCAATCTGATTGCTTGCTGTGGGCAACTGCACCACTTTTTCTCTGCACCGGTTTTAATCTCCCCCACTGTCTGTCTCCATGAACAGGATTGCAAAGTAGTAAAGAAGATAAGTGATGAAGATGATGCATATAGCAGGCACCATCACAGTCCTATCACGGTGCCTCTACTACATTCAATGACACATAAAGAAAACAATTTTGAGGAGATCCTGGACCTCACCAACAAGATCACTGAGCTGCTGACCGGAGAGGTGAGTGCTGCTGGGAATTACAGAACCTTATACAGTAACTCTAAGAGAAGCATTGGTTTGATCATTGTGTATAAAAGCAACCTTGTCAGTACATTTATCAGGTGTCCTTAACCATAGAAGAAGAAAGCACACGTGCAGGGGGGCCTCCAGCTGCTCCAAAAAGTCCAATTAGAAAATTAAAATTTCACCTTTAATATAGCATGTTTAAAAACGAAGGATATCCATGATGGAAATAAAAGAAGGAAGGTAAACCTTCCTTCTTCTTTTATTTCCATCATGGATATCCTTCGTTTTAAAAAATGCTATATTAAAGGTGAAGTTTTAATTTTCTAATTGGACTTTTTGGAGCAGCTGGAGGCCCCCATGCACGTGTGCTTTCTTCTTCCATTGCCTGCCTTGCCCTCCTGCAACTACGGAGCTCCTGCATCCAATACCGCACGGTGGTGAGCTGAATCCCCCTTTTTCTTTGTTATTTGTCCTTAACCATAGGCATTATGATTAAAAGACAAGATCCCTGCATGCCTGTAGTGTGTTCTAAAATAGAGTGCTGCAGTATTTTAGGGAAATCATTTAACCTGTATAGAAGCATATTCCATTAACATATGACACATATCTCGGATTAAAGGGGGTTGTCTTCGTAGCTGGAGAAGTTGGCAAACTCAAGAAAATTTCATTCCAAATTCTTTTGCACTAAATTATTCTTATAGTATGGGTTTCTGAAAAAACACCAACCATAAAGTAGTGGTTAAGGTTGGTGAAAAAAACAAAAACATATGGGTTTTGGATAGCTAGAGGAAACCAATGGCAGGAGCGGTGTTATGAAACTGTCTGGGTGCAGTGCAGTAAAGGAATGGAGGGTGGAGAAGTATAGGTACCGTAATTGACCCTTTTTGCTTTTTCTCTTCTTCCCTCTCCAGGGGTGTGTGGGTGGTTTGGTAGTGGAGAATGAATCCTTGCAAATGCTGTATGTCATTGTTATAAAAAAAAAAAATATATATATATATATATATATATATATATATATATATATATATATATAGATATATATATATATATAGATATATATATATATATATATATATATATATATATATATATATATAAAAGGAGGCAATGAAACTCATTTTCAGCTGTCTAATAAATTAACCTGTCCATTTGCCTAACTACTCTTTATTAACCCAACTTGTCTGGCGTCCATCATGTAACACACTTGCTGTTTGATCGGGGCACTCTAGCTGGGAGTTAAGTGAATTCTCTCTCCCTCCCACTGTGTGGGAGGAGTTGTAGTTAAGAAGGTGTAGTGTGAGGGAGATACAGCTGGCTAAGTTTCCAGCTAGAGTGTCCTAACCAGACAGAAAGTCTGTTACAGGATGTACCCTAGATAGTAAGTTGGGCTAATGAAGGCAACAAAGCACACAATTTGCATTAAAAGCAAAAGGATAGCATGAAGGACCACAGAAATGCTAACATGGCATATTAAATAAGGATTGTGAAAGACACCGCTAAGTTATGGGTTCTTATCATAACCAGATACATAGTGCTGGGCGGTATACCGGTTCATACAGAATACTGAAATTTTTGTGCTGCACGATACAAATTTTTGCCATACCGCAATACCGGTTGGGCCCCTCCCCCTTGGGAATGAATGAATTATCAACCCAGCGCTGCGCTGTCCCCACATCGGTGGAGCTAATCATATGTGACCCGCGAGCGCTGTGCTGCTTCCCCCCAATTAATTATGAGCCCAGCACTGCGCTGTCCCCATCGGGATAATACTCACATGTCACCCGCAATCGCTGCCCTCCTCGTCCTTCTGTTTGTTGTGGGCCGCCGGCGCTGGAACTCTGTACTGTACGCTGTATCCCTATGCCCGGGCTGAAAAAGATAAACAAAATAAACTTTAACGCACCTTCCTACATTCCCCCGTCGGTCCGGACCTGCTTCCTGGGGACGGGAAAGTCGGAGAGCCGTCAGCCTATCACCGGCCGCAGCGATGTTCCACCTCGGCCGGTGATAGTTTGAGCCGGCCGGCTTCTTACATGACAGTGGGCTCAGCCTATCACCGGCCGAGGTGGAACATCGCTGCGGCCGGTGATAGGCTGACGGCTCTCCGATGTTCCCGTCCTCAGGAAGAGTGTGAGGCCGATGTAGGAAGGTGCGTTAAAGTTTATTTTGTTTATCTTTTGCAGCCCGGGCATAGGGATACAGCGTACAGTACAGAGTTCCAGCGCCGGCGGCCCGCAACAAACAGGAGGACGAGGAGGGCAGCGCTTGCGGGATGACATGTGAGTAGTTCCCCGATGGACAGCGCTGGGCTGATAATTAATTTAGGGGGGGGGGGGGGAGAAGCAGAACAGCGCTCGCGGGTCACATAATTTGGGGGGGGGGGGGGAGAAATATCGTTATATACCACGGAACCGCCATAATTTACAAAAATACCGTGATACACATATTTGGTCATACCGCCCAGCTCTACAGATACAAACAAATTCCAATACAGAAGAGGGGAGCTTAACATTTCCACGGTTGACTCTTTTGTGGGTTTCAGGTTCCTGTTAGGTGTCAGGATGTCACTGTCTATTTCTCCATGGAGGAGTGGGAATATTTGGAACAACATAAGGATCAGTATGAGGACATTATTATGGAAAATCACTGGAGTTTCACATCAACAGGTAATAGAGGAGAGATAGTTACGAAAAATACAGCTTTGGAGCAATCTGTTTTTCTTAGGCTTTATTCACGTGTGCCTTTTTATCGCTAGTTGCTTTTATTATGTCTTTGACAGTATCTCTGTTTGTTTACAGATTTCCCTGATATATATCACATACAATTCAGATCATCAAACAAATATCAATTTTAATTGTAGAACTCAGAACAAATCCAATTTCTTCTCAATCTATACACTCGTCATCACTCTTCAGGACTAAACAATCTTTTTTTTTTTTTTTCCGTAGTATTTTTTAATATAATATCATTTATTTAGTTCCTTTCCACAATAAAAGCATATTTTTATGAAGAATTTTTTTTTTGTCTCACTGCATTTCTAATGCAAATACTTATTTTTACATCTAACAGATTGGATCCTTTTTTCTAATTTGTGGAAAAAGTTTATATTAAAAGTTTTTCTGCTGGTAATGGAAAAATTTTTTCATTAGAAAACAGGGTTTGAAATTTTTTTAAAATTTTTTTTTTTTGGGGGGGGGGGGGATTCCTTTTTTCTTAGGTTTTATTAAAGCACATTTTACATTATTTTGATCCCTCTGGGATTGTTAGATCTCTTCTATAATGCTTTACAATAGTAAATGTTCCAATCAGTGTATTTGCTACTGACATGACCACATAGGCAAGTGGTCTTAAACTGTGGCCCTCCAGATGTTGCAAAACTTCAACTTCCAACATGCTCGGACAGCCGTTGGCTGCAGCCAATGGCTGTCCGAGCATGTTGGGAGTTGAAGTTTTGCAACATCTGGAGGGCCACAGTTTAAGACCACTGACATAGGAAAATGCCTGTTCATCCCACCTTATTTGGTAACTTATCTGCACCCCTCCTAAGTTCTCTCCTCTTCTCTGTATCAAATTCTTTAGATGCAGTGGTCGTTATTGACTGTTGCATCTAATGGAGTAATTGGCTGGCAATTGAAGCCACAATTATACAGGCATACAGTTACAATCTATTACAGTAAGGCGGTGGAAAACTTTTTTTTTTTTTTATCAACTGGTGCGAGAAAGTTAAACAGATTTGTAAAATACTTTTATTAATAAATCTAAATCCTTCAAGGACTTATTAGCTGCTGAATAATACAGAGGAAATTATTTTCTTTTTGGAACACAGTGCTCTCTGCTGACATCTCTGTCCATTTTAGGAACTGTCCAGAGCAGCATATGTTTGCTATGGGGATTTTCTCCTACTCTGGACAGTTCTTAAAATGGACAGAGGTGTCAGCAGAGAGCACTGTTCTCGTGATTCAGCAGAGAGCTCTCGGTTCCAAAAAGAAAATAATTTCTTCTGTAGTATTCAGCAGCTAATAAGTACTGGAAGGATTAAGATTTTTTAATAGCAGTAATTTACAAATCTGTTTAACTTTCTGGCACCTGTTGATTTAAAAAATAAAAGTTTTCCACTGGAGTACCCCTTTAACATTTTGTAGTACCATAGTGGTTTATTGATGGATCCCCCCCCCCCCCCCCCAAAAAAAAACTGTGATTTTCAAGAAGCGCTGTAAAACCATGAAGCAGCCACAAACTGTGAACACTGCCTCAGGTGGTCACAATTAGGAGGGCAATAGTATGTGCAGGGATTAAAGTTAACCTTTAAATAATAACGGAAGTGGTCACCTATAAAATGCACAATTTCTAACATAATTCGGCTATATTTTAAAAATAATTGCAGGCTATTTTATTTGGTCATTATGTGCCTTCCACAGATGAATACAGTAAGGAAGAAACGCCAGAAAGATGTTTCGATCCAGTATATTCCAACGATGACTCAGAGGAAAATCTGAATGTCCTGAATGAGTGTCATGAGGTAGATGGACTTGCCGAATTCTGTATACTGTATATAGTGTTTTAAAGGGGTATTCCAGGATTTTTTTTTATTTGACTATGCTACAGGGGCTGTAAAGTTAGTGTAGTTCATAATATAGTGTCTGTACCTGTGTCTGATGGGTTTCTCACAATTCTTATGTGATTTTCACCCCAATATTTATTTTTATCAGCATACAAAATGACTGTTGTCTCAGATTTTTCCCAGCTTGCAATGTGGTCGAGACCTTACTCACTAGTCAGCTGATGACAGGGAGCCTGTCTGCTTCAATGGGTGGAGAGATCGCTTGGTGGGAGTTAGATCAATCTACAACTAATGCAACAGCTGTAGGCACCCTGATTGAAAACCACAGGTCTTTTGAATGGATGCAGCTCATTTATGTTTCAATGGGTGGGGTGGCTGATGTGTGGGAGAGAATAAAATTGAATTATGGGATTTGTAGTCAAAAAAAGAAAAGTCAAACAGGAAATACCAGTTCACAAAAAGCTAGCCACAGTGTTATGGTAATCTCACAACATAGCCATTTATCCCCAAGACAAGCGCAGATCCTTCCTAAGCATGTCCATTACTGCCTGCCAGGTACGTACTAAAATCACCTTATGCTGGATAACCCCTTTAATATTAGTCACTCACTTTTTTATTTCTTTCACTTTAAATATTCAGAGATGATGAACTGAAATGATCAGAAAACTGTATTGAAATAAAACTATTACCCAAAGACGTAACTTACTAATGTACTGTTTTTGCAATTTGTACTGGTTTCAGCTGGGATTTTGTCTCTGAGCTCAAGCCCACCCCTTTGGCCTCCTCTGCTGAACAGCCCCTATGGCCTACATCACCATTTGTGATATAAATATTTATTTATTGCATTGGGTCATTTAGGGAAGAATTAGGTGTGTTTACAGCATGCTGCTTTTGTGCTAAACAATGTAACAGGAGGGAGAGTAGACAGGGAGTGAATGCAGTGACTGCTCAGAAGTACAGGGTACAGACATTGGGGGAGAGGAGGTGCAGACCCACAAAAGGATTCTTGGTGGTTTCAGAACTGGGGTAGACAAGTAGCAATATTATATGCTACTGGAGTGTGTGTGTATGTATGTGTGTATATGTGTATGTGTGTGTGTGTATGTATGTGTGTATATGTGTATGTATGTGTGTATATGTGTATGTGTATATGTATGTATGTATGTGTATGAGTGTGTGTGTGTGTGTGTATGTATATATATATAATATACTTTTTACCTGATACCCTAGTACCCCTTTAAGAGCTTATCTATGCTATGTAATCATATTCTGCTGTCATTGACTATTTTGTTATCATGATAGCTGCCAGTGACAGATTTTTGGTCTCACTTTAAGCTTTTTAAATGTGTCCTAAATTATTTGGTAGGTGACAAAATTAAGTGACATAAAAGTTGAAGTGATAACAGATGAAGATTTAAATATGTGTGTAACACAGGAATGTAAAGAGGAGGAAATCCCTACACATATCAGTGCTGGTAAGTAAAAAGTAGAAAGTAGAGAGATAGTTTTAACCATTCATGCCCCACATACCATACAGCTACTAGTGTACATACAATAGTGTCATCATGGAGATATAATATACAATCAAAGCAATGGAACATACTTACTGATCCTCTTCTTGTGGGGATTCCTGTCTCCACGTGGTGCTGTCATGAGCATTCCAGGGTTGCAACAGTGAACAGATCGGCCAAGTGCAAAGCTGCCTGTTAGAGCTGTAGGTGAGCCAGGCCGCCAAAGTAGTGGGCAGGGATGTTGGGCCAATCAGGTCCAGTGTCGCCATCCCATGCCTGACTCCGTATACTATCTAATACTAATTTTGCCTCTCCTGGTTTGACCTGTGCCTGGTATATGTTTTTGTTTCTGGTTTGGATTCTGCACTGCTTTGCCCTATTGGTTATGACCCTCTGGTCTGTTATTGGTTTTCCTTACTGTGTTCTGATTCTGTCCATGGAGAGACTGGTTTATGGCTCAGCCTGTCTGCCCATTCCCTATGCACTTAGTCAGTGTAGTGACAGTTGCGCAGTTGGGGGCTGCCACTTAGGGCAGCTCATCTAATTAGGTAGGGACAGTGGCTGGGGTGAGTTTAGGGCTGCACTGATCCCTATTTAACATGAAACATATGCTGTATAATAAATACATAGTGTATATCATAGAACACAAGTTGTCCAGCTCATCCTTCTCTACCTGCTGAGTCCTGGATTGTGTGGGATGACACCCAGAGCAGACATAGAAAGAAACAGGTCCAGTGAACGTTTCAGGTGTTTACACATGCACACTCTTAGTCGTACAGGACTTGGTCTTGTAGAACTATGGGTGTGCATGTGTAAACACCTGAAACGCGTTACATGTTTCTCACCATTTTCTGATGTTGGCATTTTAACTAAATAAATCCTTGGAATTTGCACTGGACCTGTTTCCTTCTATAGTGTATATAATGGTTTCTACTATAATGCTTACAATCAAGTAAAAAAAGCAACAACGCTCTAACGTTACATAATGGTAGTATGTCTTCATTCAAACACTATATAAAGTAAAGGTGATGTTTTTTTCTGGACAGCAAATGTTTCACATATCATATGTAGATCTAGTTGGTGCAGCCTCAATCTGATAATTGAGGTATTGGTATATTGGTATTGGTGAGCATCCATTGAAGTGAATGGGTAGCAAAAAAATCTGTTGCAGAGGGAACGTGGCTAGCCATGGCAGAGTGAGGGCGCATGCTGCTGGAGCTCCGGTCCTGCACCCGCCATTAGCACTGATCCAGGCTGTCTATATTGGGAGAACCTGTAAAAAATAAAGGAAAAGGACTCACTCTTGTCCCCCCTCTCCTCAGAAGGACTTGGCGACCTACTTCACCCGATCCCAGCCCTGCCGGAGCACGTCCCTACCTCCAGACAATATGGCCGCTGGCTCCTCAGTGACTCTGGGCCCTGCATCTCAGCCCGCCGCAAACGTGGTCTTGGCTACTCCACAAGCTATGTGGTCTGCCTCTCTTGCGTTGTAGAGCTCAGCTGCTACACCTCCGTTGCCGCCGCGGGCAGCCTCCTCCTCTGTACAGCCGTTAGCTGGGGGAGTCCTGGGGTACGGCGCTCCACAAGATGGTGGCGCCGGCCTGCGTCTCTCCTGCTGGGGATGACCGCCCTCCTGCTTCCATGCCGGCGCATCGCGAAGGGACTCAGGCGCAGTGCTTACCCTCACTGGCCCCAGCAATGAACTGCCAATACACACAAGACCCTCGAACCGGAGGGCTCCGGCCCCTGATCCCCTGCGCTACTCTCCACAGAGGAATGAGCATACCTGCTGGCCTTCATCGCCTGGCCCCATAGCTGCTCCCCCAGACCCCACTGCCCTGCAGGAGGCAGTTTCTGGGGGCGCACATGTGTCAGAGATTGTCCCTGGCCTGGCTCCTGAAAAATGGCCCCCCATCTCACAGTGTACCCTCCCTTCAAGGGATGGCCTTCTACAACATGCCAAATCCCCTGCCTTCACAGTATCAGGGGCCTGCTGCATCTCCATCATGGTCCTCAGGGTCCCCTTGGGACTCCCCCTCTCACCAGCCTCCTGCAGTGTACCCCTGGATGCCCTTGCATAGCACCGCGCCACTGGCGTCGCCCATGGCGGGGATGTCCCCTCATGCACCATCTCAGGGGCCTCCCCCCAGCCTGGAGGGCACCCCCTCTATTTTTGGGGCTCCTTCCCCTACACAAGCTGCTGCCCCCAATACTCTGGCTCTGTCGGGGCCTTCTCCATACCCAGGACGCTCTTAACCCTCTCCAACGGATTGTCCTGTTACCCTGAGAAATGCTTCATTTTCTTGAAAAATTTCAGGGGTGCCAACATTTACGGCCATGACTGTGTGTATATACACTGCTCAAAAAAATAAAGGGAACAGTTAAACAACACAATGTAACTCCAAGTCAATGACACTTCTGTGAAATCACACTGTCCACTCAGGAAGCAACACTGATTGACAATCAATTTCACATGTTGTGCAAATGGAACGGTGGAAAGGAGTGGTTCTGCAGGTGGTGACCACTTCTCAGTTCCTATGCTTCCTGGCTGATGTTTTGGTCACTTTTTAATGCTGGCAGTGCTTTCACTCTAGTGGTAGCATGAGACAGAGTCTACAACCCACATAAGTTGCTCAGGTAATGTAGCTCATCCAGGATGACACATCAATGCGTGCTGTGGCCAGAAGGTTTGCTGTGTCTGTCAGCGTAGTGTCCAGAGCATGGAGGCGCTACCAGGAGACAGGCCAGTACATCAGGAGACGTGGAGGAGGCCGTAGGAGGGCAACCACCCAGCAGCAGGACTGCTACCTCCGCCTTTGTGCAAGGAGGAGTAGCAGGAGCACTGCCAGAGCCCTGCAAAATGACCTCCAGCAGGCCACAAATGTGCATGTGTCCACTCAAACAGTCAGAAACGGTCAGAGACTCCATGAGGGTGGTATGAGGGCCCAATGTCCGAAGGTGTGGTTTGTGCTTACAGCCCAACACCATGCAGGATGCTTGGCATTTACCAGAGAACACCAGGATTGGTAAATTTGCCACTGGTGCCCTGTGCTCTTCACAGATGAAAGCATGTTCACACTGAGCACATGTGACAGATGTGACAGAGTCTGGAGACGCCGTGGAGAACGTTCTGCTGCCTGCAACATTCTCCAGCATGACCGTTTTGGCGGTGGGTCAGTAACGGTTTGGGGTGGCATTTCTTTGCCCTCCATGTGCTTGCCAGAGGTAGCCTGACTGCCATTAGGTACCGAGATGAGATCCTCAGACCCCTTGTGAGACCATATGCTGGTGCGGTTGGCCCTGTATTTCCTCCTAATGCAAAACAATGCTAGACATCATGTGGCTGGAGTGTTTCAGCAGTTCCTGCAAGAGGAAGGCATTGATGCTATGGACTGGCCCGCCTGTTCCCCAGACCTGAATCCAATTGAGCACATCTGGGACATCATGTTTCACTCCATCCACCAAGGCCACGTTGCACCGCAGACTGTCCAGAAGTTGGCGGATGCTTTAGTCCAGGTCTTTAGTCCATCAGGAGCATGCCCAGGCATTGTAGGGAGGTCATACTGGCACGTGGAGGCCACACACACTACTGAGCCTCATTTTGACTTGTTTTAAGGACATTACATCAAAGTTGGAACAGCCTGTAGTGTGGCTTTCCACTTTGATTTTGAGTGTGACTCCATATCCAGACCTCTATGGGTTGATAAATTTGATTTCCATTGATCATTTTTGTGTGATTTTGTTGTCAGCACATTCACCTATGTAAAGACAAAAGTATTTCATATGATTAGTTCATTCATTCCGATCTAGGATGTGTTATTTTAGTGTTCCCTTAATTTTTTTGAGCAGTGTGTGTGTATATATATATATATATATATATATATATCTCCTAGCTGAGTACCCATTTACTAGTCTTTCTACCTAAACCTTCTTGGAGTGGAAAATCAACAATGATGCTCTCATCCTCATATCCCGTTATGGTGTAATACTTGACATATTGCATGTAATTGACATCAAGGGTTATATACTGTCATACCTCTTTCATCATTGTGTATGTAATGGTATAATATAGAACCCCTAACTCTAGGCATTGAAAATAATATTTTGATACAGGTTTTAGTCATTGGTATGGGAACATTTTTATAATATTTATTTTGTTTTATTTTGCAAAAGATAATAATATGTTTCTATTCACAGCAGATAAATGCAGCAAAAACTGTTCTGGAAATCTCATGTTATCTTCAGATTATGAAGTAAAATATAAAAAATTTATAGAGGACAATGATGGAGAACGTTCCATAACACACTTTAACACAAATATACCCTTAGACTTCCACAGCATTTTTACTGATGGCACTGATAACAAGGATCTTTCATTTGGTCAATCACAGATTGTTAACCAAAGTTCTGAAGAGATGGTAGAAAAAATATTTCCATGTTCTGATTGTGGGAAACATTTTAAAAAGAAATCTGTTCTATCTATGCATGAAAGAATTCACAGAGATGAGAGGCCATTTACTTGTTCAGAATGTGGGAAAAGTTTTCGCCAGAGGTCAGATCTTTTTAAACATCAAAGAAGGCACAGAGGGGAGGAGCCATTTTCATGTCCAGAATGTCAGAAAGGTTTTCAACAGAAATCAGATCTCATTGTACATCAAAGAATTCACACAGGGGAGAAGCCTTATGCCTGTTCTGAATGTGGGAAATGTTTTACGAAGAAATCAGTCCTTGTTATGCATCATAGGATTCATACAGGGGAGAAGCCATTTTCATGTCCAGAATGTGGGAAATGTTTTAGACAGAAATCAGATCTTCTTGTACATCAAAGAAGGCACAGAAAGGTGGAGCCGTTTTCATGTTCAAAATGTGAGAAAAGATTCAAGCAGAAATCAGATCTCATTGTACATCAAAGAACGCATGCAGAGGAGAAGTCATCTTTATGTTCTGAATGTGGGGAATGTTTTCCAAGGAAATCACTTCTTATTAAACATCAGAGAACTCATATAGAAGATAAACCATTTTTATGTCCAGAATGTGGAAATTGTTTTAGCCAGAAATCTGATCTTGTTAAACATCAGGCAATCCATACAGGGGAGAAGCCATTTTCATGTTTAGAATGTGGGAAATGTTTTAGTAGGAAATCCTATCTTGTTGAACATTGTTTAACTCATACAGGGGTAAAACCATTTTCCTGTACCGAATGTGGGAAATGCTTTACAAGGAAATCAAGTGTTATTGTACATCAGATGACTCACACAGGAGAGAAGCCATTTTCATGCCCAGAGTGTGGGAAATGTTTTAGCCATAAGTCCGATCTTGTTAAACATTACAGAAGTCACACAGGGGAGAAACCATTTTCTTGCCCAGAATGTGGAAGGGGTTTTAGCTACAAATCTGATCTTGTTAAACATCATAGAAGTCACACAGAAGAAAAACCATTCTCCTGTTCAGAATGTGGGAACTGCTATAGTCAGAGGTGCGATCTTATTAAACACCAAAAAAGTCACACAGAGGAGAAGCCATTTTCATGTCCAGAATGTGGGAAATGTTTTAGGCAAAAATCCACCCTTGTTACACATCAGAGAATTCATACAGGAGAAAAGCCTTTTCCATGTTCAGAATGTGGGAAATGTTTTAGACATAAGTCTGATGTCCTTAAACATCAGGTAATCCATACAGGAGAAAAGCCATTTTCCTGTTCAGAATGTGGGAAATGTTATAAACAAAGATCGGCTGTTGCCCAGCATAAGAGAAGAAGCCATGGTAATGTTCAGATTGTAGAAAATATTTGATCTCAGATGTAGTTCTCCAGGGTAAACAGAATTTTTATTTTATTTTTGGGCATTACATAATTTCTTTCCCTCAAATTTGCTCACTAACTACATCTTCATGGCAATGATTTACAATGGGAGCACTAAAAAGGTTAACCATGTTATCCCATCCTTGTGATGGGAAACTGCGACAGACCTACCTGTTTAATACTAATATTAAAAAGATATAATTGAAAATGCATACAATGTTTGAAGAGTGATATTGAGGGTGTGTGAAAACATTGGTGAAAGTAGATAAAGACATAGACAGTATAGGGTGACATGCATGGGAATTGTCTGAGAAAAAGGCTAGCAAGACTGAACATAAATGAATAGGCAATGTAAAAATGGTAAATTACACAAAATGTTCTTTCCCTGCACCCGCACTGATAAAACCACTGGCTTTAAACCCTATTTTGTTTCATATCCTATTCTTGGGTAATAAGATCTGTTATATATATATACAGTGATCCCTCAACTTACAATAGCCTCAACATACAATAGTTTCAACATACAATGGTCTTTTCTGGACCATTATAAGTTGAAACCAGACTCCACAAACAATGCTACGGACAGTACAGATCTGCAAAACATATCAATAGCTGGAAGAACCGACCAATCAGAATGGACATTTCACTGGTAAAACACCTGTATTACTGAAGTGTAGGCATTGACTGGTGTCTGGTAGCGCCCCCTACAGTACAGGGAGGTATTATATGTTCTGTACACTTTACCTGTACCACAGTTAGCTGCTCCTTTGGACACCAGGCGAGGGCGGCTCCATGTTACTTTTTTAGGACACTGTGTACTGTACAGGACCCTGAAGAAGCTCCTGTCCTCTACATAGACCAGTGTTTCCCAAGCAGAGTGCCCCCAGCTGTTGCAAAACTACAATTCCCAGCATGCCCGGACAGCCTTTGGCTGTCCGGGCATGCTGGGAGGTGTAGTTTTGCAACAGCTGGAGGCTCCCTGCTTGGGAAACACTGACATAGACAGTGATTACAGCTCCCAGCAGGGTGTGTGCGGGTGTGTCTCCTGAGACTTCCAGCAGAGCAGAGCCAAGCAGAGATTTCCAACAAGCCTTCCCCAGGTTTGTGGCAGATTCCTGGGGAAGAAGCTCCTGCAATGGAGCCTCGTGGCTCCACTCCCCGTTCCAGGCTGGCGGGAAGTGGAGTGAAAACTTCGACAGCCATTGTTCCGGCCGGGAGAAGATCGGGCAGAGTCTGCAGCAATGCAGGCTCTGCTACCCAGGCTACGGGTGCCAGCCAGAGATCCACTGGTGGAAGAAAGGCACGGAAAAGCAGTGTGGAGATGTGGTCGGAGAGTGGGCCCGGCGAGTCCAGTTCCACGTACTGCTCCCGCATGGCCGCAAGGTTTGCGGAGTACGAGCAGCGCGGCAAGGAGCTGAGGATGGCCAGAGAGGATCTGCGTGCGACCCAGAGTCTGATGAGTACCGGATCCAGAAAGAGCAAGCCAGAACTGAAGAAGAGGATAACATCGCTGAAGGGCGAGATTGTGAAGCTGGAGGCGAGGAGAGCGGAGATACTGGAGGGGAGCGGTCACTTCAAGGAGAAGCTGATCAACAGCAATCGGTTTGCCGCCACGAAATCCCCAGGTAAGGTGGAGGTGGATGATGGGGAGAGTAGTGGCGGCGAAGATAGTGAGGATGGTGGTGAAGAGGAGAAGATGGAGGAAAGTGTGGGAGTTTTAGCTACTCCAGGTGACACCCAGACCCAGGACAGCTACATTGAGGCTGGACAGGTGGCACTTCCGCCAAGCGAGAGTGAGGAGGATGACGTGGAGGGTGAGGCTGGGGGTCTGCTGAGGGCAATTGTGATGCAGGAGTCCCCAGCCCACCTCCAGAATTTCACCTTTGGGGACGAGGAGTGTGAAGATGTGGTGGTCAAGCAGAGGTCCAAGAAAAGGAAGACAAAGGAGACGGTACAATATGTATTTGTCCCCTTCCAGCAGTCTGGGCCAGCTGCAAAGCTGGTTCAGGCTGCGGGCTCCCCCAAACTGCCAGACCCCGTTCCTGTGGTGGAGCAGGGCCAGCACGGGGAGTACAGTAAGGCGTCAGCAACGGCTAAGGGCGCAATAGTTGTGAAGCCCACCCATCCTGTCGGTAGGGAAGGGCAGGATGGGCTCATGCCGGGCAGCTCTGGCACTGCAGGACCGCCCCAGGGTGGCAGGGGGCGTGTCCAAGTGCCAGAGGCAAGTTATGCTGCCGTGTGCTCGGGGGGCGGTTCCCCGAGTACTGTGGGCACTACTGGCGCCGCGGGGCACTCCCCGGTGAGGGGGGGGAGTGTCCGGGCGCCAGAGAGCGTTGTGTCTGTGTGCTCGGGGGGCGGTCCCCCGAGTACAGTGTGTTCTGTGGGCACTGCAGGGCACTCCCCTGTGAGGGGGGGGAGTGTCCCGGTGTCGGGATCAGTGTCCGGCAATGGCGCCGTGGGAGGAGCTGGGGTGCGCTCGGTGGGGCAGCCCCAGACTCAGGAGGCACCATTGATCATTCAGAAGGAGGAGCCATCATCATCAGCAGCAGCAGCAGCCAAGACGGAAAAAAAGACTGTAATTAAGCCAGCGGTACTACAAATCCCAGCCAGCCCAGAATCAGTTAGGCAGGGTATGAGTGAGAATGCTGAGTGTAGTAGTGTTGTGGATGAGAGGAGTGTCAGTGGAGTGAATGTTGGTGGGAGTAGTGGTATGGATGGAAAAAAGGATGATGTGAGTGGTGGTGTGAATGGTGGTTCTGGGTCTGGGTCTGGGTCTGGCCCGGCTGCCCCCCCGGCGGTGACTGCTCCTAGGAGCTATGCTAATGTCGCTGCCGGGGGTCCAGGGGGGTCCCCGTCTCCGTCCGTCCCCGGGGGTTACTTGCAACAGCGCCTCCTGGAGGCTCTGCGTAGGGGAGACAGGTCGATCCAGGTAGAGGGAAGGGGTGAGGTCGACCTGTCTTTCTGGATAGAGAGGCACGGTTTGGGGGCTTTCCGAGAGCAGAATGGGGAGGTGGTCTGGTCCCTCCCGACAACCGGGCAGGACAATAACCGCAGGAATGTGGTCCGTCTGATTTGGAGGGGTGAGGATGCGTGCCCACCTCGCGCTAAAGTGGTTGAGCTCCTCCTCCAGATGGAATTCAGGGCGAGTGACATCTTTGCCCTGATCCACCCCTACGGTACGTCCGAGTTTGACGTCAGTTTCGTTCGGCCAGAGGGTCTCGAACTCTTCTGGTCAAACTACGAGGTGGCAAAGAACGAGCCCGGCTGGCGGGATTTTGCCGTAAAGGCAATTTCCCGTCAGAACTCGGTCAAGAAGGTGACCGTTTTGACCCGTAACGAGTCACTTTCTTGTTACGACATCATGACCTGGCTCGGTCGGTATGGGGATGTGACGGACATGCCCAAGAAAAACATTGATGAGCACGGGATCTGGTCCGGGGCCTGGACGTTTTCCGTCAAACTCAGGCGTTCAGGGAGTACGGTTGCCCACATTCCGTCAGCCGCCTTCCTTGGACGTGACAGGATCCAGGTCTTCTACCAGGGGCAGCCTAAGGTCTGTCACAGGTGCGGTAGCCCCACCCATTTTAGCGCAGCCTGTACTGTACAGGTCTGTGCTTTGTGTGGTGGGGTGGGTCATCTGGCCGCATCCTGTAGGCAGATCCGCTGCCATCTGTGTGGTGTCCTCGGGCACCCTTTCAGCCGTTGTCCTAGCGCCTTCGCCCGTGCGGCGGCCGCTCCGGCTGGGGAGAGCTGTGAAGTTGCCTCGGCTGGAGAGGGTACGAGCAGGGATGGGGGCGCACCAGGGCTAGTGAGGAAGAAGGGCCCCGCCAAACTAAGGCGGGAGGAAAATCGGAGGAGGAGTAGGGAGCAGGAGAGTGCCCAAGTGACGGGGGTAGCTCCGGCCCCTGCTCCTGTAGCTGGCCTTGAAATGACTGAAGCCCTGGAGGAGGACGTGCTGGATGAGGAGGTCAGGAGACTGGGCGAAGAGGAAGGCAATATGGCCGACTCTTCCGATTCCTCCCACTATGAAAGTGTGGATGAGGAGAGTGTAGAGAAGGCCAAAAAGAAAGACAAGGGCAAAAGGAAAGGGAGAAAGAAGAGGTCCAAGCCCTCTCTCCCTCGTACTGCGGGCCGGGTCCAAAGCGGAAGCCTGACTGCCCCCCCTCTGGTTGACCTGTCAAACCGGTACCTCGTCCTTGATAACATCTCCTCCCCCTCCTTGGAGGGGGAAGGTGAGGGCGAGGTGCCTAGGGAGAGAAAGCCTCTGGGGGGAACTGGGCCCTGTCCTGTTGAGGCACCTTCCTCAGAGGGCAGGGCTAGACCGGGGTCGGACGGAGACGGGGACCATATGGACCAGAGTGAGTCCAAAAAAAGGGGTAAAAGCGGTCCTGCCCTTTCTTCTTCTTCTGGGGATGAGGGCACGAAGAAGAAGGGGAAGAAGAAATAAAGGTGAGGCCGTCTAACTTAATCACCCATGATGGCGGCACTCACCCCATTGACGCTGGCATCCATTAACTGTGCCAGCATAAAGTCTGATACGGCTAGATTCGCAGCCTTTGATTTTCTCGGCCGTGTTGAAGCCGACATTTTGTATCTGCAAGAGACCAGGTTGTCAGATCTAGCCTCCCTGGTAAAAGCCAGAAGAGAGTGGAGGCGCGGGCCCTCCCACTGGTCTCTTGCGGCTGAGCCGTATAGTGGGGTGGCGGTCCTTTTTACCGCTCCGGTTGAATGCCGACGGGTTATTGAGTTAGAAATGGGGAGGTGCCTGATCTTAGATGTCCTCATGAAGGGGCAAGAGCTCCGGCTCATTAACATCTACGCCCCACAAACCAAGTGGGGCCGCAAAGATCTCTTTATGAGGATTAAGCCCTTCCTTTTTACTAGCCAGCAAGTGATTTTTGGAGGGGACTTCAATAATGTCACGAGGTCCCAAGATAGGAGAGGTTCCAATGGTCCGCTGGCTTACGATAGCGTGGCCCTCAATAATATAGTTAGGGAAGCTCGCCTAGAGGACGCCCACATCCGGAGCCCCTCAGGCCACGTGGGTTTCACCTATCATCGAGGTAGCTGCAGGTCTAGGATAGACAGGTTTTATTTAAAGGAGGAAGCCGTCTCTTCCGCAGTGTCCGTGGTTGAGGTGGAATTCTCCGATCACTGTATGATTTTGTTTTCCTTGAATGTTTCAGAGACCCCCCGGATGGGTAAAGGTTATTGGAAGCTGAATTCGTCCCTCCTGGAGGAAGCGGAGATAAGACAGTCCTTTGAGGATTTTCTTCAGAGTCAGGTACCTTTACTGGACTTTTGTAGTAGTAAGTCAGAGTGGTGGGAGATATTCAAGAAGCGGGTTGCGGGGTTCTTCCGCCAGCTCTCGAGCCTCAGGTCCCTGAATAGGTACCGCCTGTATCAGGATCTGAGGAGGAAACTCGAGCTCCTTGTCTCGACTGGAGGTAGCCGGGAGGATATCTCCAGAGTGAAATCCTTGCTGATGGGGTGTCAGTACGATAGGCACGCATCTTTGGTTTTTGAGAGGGATTACGGGAGGTACCGCTCGCCCGACCCTTACAAGAACTGTAAGATGTCAGTGAGTAGTAAAGTGGTCTCAGGACTGATTGATAGTACGGGATCTCTGAATCGGTCCAGATCAGGGATCCTGGAGGTCGTCAGATCCTTCTACTCGCACCTCTTGGGAAGGAAGGATCTAGATCGAGACGGGATGTCGGCTTTCCTGGCTGAAACTATTCCTGAGCCAGGGGTAGACCCCTCTCTTGATGGTTTGGCAGAAGAAATCAGGGAAGAGGAAGTGAGACTGGCGATCGAGGGGCTCGCCCCCAAGAAGTCGCCAGGTCCGGATGGCTTAACATCCGAGTGGTACAGGACCTTTAAGGAGTCTTTAGCTCCCCTCTTGACTGAGGTATTCAATGAGTGTCTCTCCTCGGGCACTCTACCAAAGTCAATGAGGAGGTCAGCCCTGATTCTTCTGTCAAAGGGTAAAGATCCTAGCCGGATTGAGAATTGGAGGCCCATAGCTCTTCTCAATACGGACAGGAAGCTTCTGGCCAAGATACTGTTTAATCGGTTGGTGAAATTTGCACCCCGGCTCCTTTCGGGGGCCCAGCACTGCTCTGTTCCAGGCCGAAGCACCTTAAGTGCTGTCCTCAGTGTCAGGGAGGCAGTGGAGCGGAGTAGTGCGGGTCTCTGGAAGGGGTACATGCTGTCCTTGGATCAGGCCAAAGCATTTGATCGGGTGAACCACGAGTACCTCTGGTCCGTCCTCCTGAGATATGGCTTACCGAGTACTTTTGTGAATTGGCTTGTCACCTTATATGCAGGGGCAGAGAGTTTCCCGCTGGTGAACGGTTGGTCTGGCCGCTCTTTTGAGGTGGGGTCCGGAGTCCGTCAGGGTTGTCCTTTGAGCCCGCTGTTATACGTGTTCGCAATCGATCCCTTCGTCCGGAGGGTAGATTGTGGGCCGTTGGCGGGAGTCGGGATGACTCTGGCGGAGCCGGATGTCGCCCAGAGAGTGGTGGCGTACGCTGATGATGTCACTATTTTCGTCTCCTCACGGGAGGAGGTCGATGTGGTGATGTCAGAGGTGGACCGCTACTCGGAGGCATCCGGGTCCAAGATCAACCGGGATAAGTGTGAAAGTCTCTGGCTGGGAGGGGGAGATCCCACGTTTGATCTCCCGGACACCCTTCCAGAGCTCCAAGAGTCAGCAAAAATTCTGGGCATCACATTCGGCCAGGATGATTATCCCACCAAAAACTGGGACGGTAAGCTCCAGGATGCCACTCAGAGGGTGAACCAGTGGAAGGGTTGGTCTATGACCCTCAGGGAAAGGGTACACCTGACCAAATCGTACCTGCTCCCCTTGTTTATCTATCTGGGCAGTGTATGTATCTTACCAGAGGCTTACTACACTAGGGTCTACAGCCTGTTTTTCCAACTGTTATGGGGGAACAGGTTGAACCTAGTCAAGAGGGAGGTTACGTACCGCACGAGGAGACTAGGGGGTTTATCTATGGTAAACCCTGTGGTGTTCTTAACGAACACCTTCTTGAAAGCTAACATCTCGAACCTCTGGTCAGAGAGGGCTCCTCCGTGGGTACTCTCCTGCAGGGAGTGGTTTCGGCCTTTCTTCCAGGAATGGGAGACAGGAGGGCAAGTGAAGGACCTCCGTACGCCCCATGGATATCTTCCGGCTTACGCTACCCCGACTCTGAAGGCGATACGTCGGTGGGGTCTGGGAGTGTGGGAGATCAGGACCCAGTCAAGGCAGTTCCTTGACAAACGGGTTCTGTTGACCCACTTCCAGAAGCCTCTGGCGCTCAGGGACTGCCCAGGTCGGGATCTGAGGGTGGGGTTGTATCTTTTAAACATGAAAAGGATCCCCCTGAAGTTTTGGGACTTGGCCTGGCGCTGCTTTCAGGGGAAGCTATGTGTAAAGGACAACCTGAAGTACAGGAACTCTGATGACCGGGGATGTCCCCGAGAAGAGTGCGGGGACACGCTGGAAAGCATGGACCACTTTCTGCTTCATTGTCCCTTTAACATAGGGGTCTATAACAGGGTGGGCGCTTCCATCGGCTGGAGTCAGCTTGCCGGCCTTGCCTATCCGGAGTGGGCTTATGGGGCATTCAGGAACCTGGGTGGCCGAGATCGGGGCACTTTATTTTTAGTCAGTTTAGTGGTTAGGTACTACACGTGGAACGCACGGTGCTTAGTGTCGACCCAACAGAAAATCCTCTCCGAGGTGGAGGTCTGTAGGAACATCACCGGTGACCTCGGGAAGATCAGGTCTTTGGAGTATGGCAGTCTTGGTACCAGTAGGGCTTCTCTCCTGTGGAGAGGTTTCTCATTTCATGTGCCCTAGGTACTAAACCTTTTGGGTAGAGTACCTTTTATTTTTGGTTAGGGGCAGTGTTATAGGGGTAGAGATAGGGTGAGGGTAGGGTCAGATTTATTGTAGGGATAGAATTAGGGAGAATTGTAGGGGGAGTTAGGGAAAGAGTATAAAATGATTTATGTATCAGGTCTGCCATCCTTCTCCCTGGTGGTGGGCTGATGCATGTGCACATTAGCTTTTTGTTTTGTTTTCAATTTACATGGTATGAAGGGCTTACAGGCAACCAAACTTGGGCCTAAAGGGGGTGGTGGTTCAGAATGTATAAGTTTGTATATAAGTTGGTTGGGAGGAGTGTTAGGTGGGGAGGGTGTATTTGTGGGTGGTGGTTTTGTGGTGTTTTGGGGTCCTGACATGGGTCAGTTAAGGACTGGACTTTGAGAACTGTATGGACGGTATGGACTCTGACCCATGTACAGGAGGGGTGGTGTGGGTGAGGGGACAGTTTTAGTGTAGGTGTTTTCCGTTGTTTTCTGTAGTATATTTTTGTGTATTTTCAGTAAGTTCTGTATATATTGTGTTTTGTATATATTGGGTTTTGTATTTATATTGTTTTATATTATATAGTGTATAGTGCAGTCGGGCCAGTAGTTAAGTAGTGTCATATGTGTTTATGTGTATATATATATGTGTGCGTTTATGTGTATATGCATGTGTATGTATGTATATATATATATATGTATGTATATGTATGTGTATGCTTGCGTATATGCATATATTCATGTTTGTGTATAAAATTTTATATTTTATTTTTTCCTCCTTGGGGGGGCTGCTCCCCTCCGGTGAGTGCTCTCCTCGCCTCCGGCTTCGCGGTCTCGCTTTTCGGCGGTGTTGTCCTTCTCTTCGGTTCTGGCTTGCTCTTTTTGGGTCCGGCTCTCGCCGGTTTCTGGGCCGCGCGCGGATCCTCACTGGCCGTCCTCGGCTCCTTGCCGTGCTGGGCGTGCTTCGCGGGCCTTGCGGCCGTGCGGGGGCGGTGCGTGGGGCTGGGCTCTTTGGGCCCTCTCTCCGGCCGCATCTCCGCGCTGCTTTTCCCTGCCCTTCTTTCACCGGTGGATCTCTGGCTGGGAGGCAGAGTGTTATTTAGTAGCAAGTTGTGCAGAAAATTTTTTTTTCCCCCCCCCCCCTGGGTAAGGGTCATTTTTGAGTTACAGCCAAGTTGTGCTACCTTTTATGTTCCTTTTCTTTTGTTTTATAGCCAAGTCGTGCTTATTTTATGTTTTATATATTTTTATAAGCCAAGTTGGGCTATTTTTATGTTCTTTTTGGAATGCGTGTTTGAGTGTGATATTTAGTTTTTTGGTATGTGAAAAAAGTAAAAGTATATTTTAGTAAATTTGGGCTGGCCGGTTAGGCAGATTTTGTTTTTGTAATTTTATTTATGTTATGTTTGTTATAGCTGGTTAAGCTTGTTTTTGTTTTATGTTTTGTATCAGATTTGTTTTTCATTTTTATAATAAAAAGAGTTACAGCTCCCAGCAGATATTTCTTACTTTTATATGTAAGGACTTGCTTTATCTATATTAGTTATCTACTTATTTTTCTTTATTCCTCACTTTTTCCTATTTTTGGATGACATTTTGGTGGCTTCAGAACAAATTACCAGGTTTCTATAGAGTCATGGTCTCAACATACGATGGTTTCAACATACAATGTTCGTCCTGGAACCAATTAATATTGTAACTTGAGGGACCACTATATATATACTCAAATAATTAGCTAAAAATAGGTATGCATTTTCAAACTAAGCTATATGGGTTTTTTTTCACACCATGTTCTGGAAACAAGGTCATTTCAAGCCTTTATTTATTTACTTGTTTTGGATGTAATTTATCCGGATGTTTATTTATATTTGTGGCAAAAAAATACATTTCTTTTCAAATGTGTCATATATAATATTCTCCATTTTTATGTTGTACAATTTGGTAAATAAACTATTAAAGGGGTATTCCGGCTTTAGACATTTTATCCCCTATCCAAAGGATAGGGGATAAGATGTCTGATCACGAGGGAACCCGCCGCTGTTTCCAGTCCCGAAAACTTCGAATTTCTGAGCATGGAGATGCAGCTCCGCACATAATGCGGGTGTTGCAGGGAGATCGCGGGTAGGGGGATATGGGGTAAAATGTCTAAAGCCGGAATACCCCTTTAAAGGGGTTATCCAGCAATTGCGGGGGGTCCTAACTATGCCCATTGTGTGGGCATAAAAAAAATAAACCCCTACTTACCTCCAGCACTCCCGCGGTGCCTCTGGTGTCCTGCTCCAGCCCCCCCAATGTGATCGTCTTACTGAGCTGCAGCGTGATACCTGTCATACTGCAGCTCTGCGAATCGCTGCCCACAACAAGGTTCCACCTTGGCCAGCAATTCGCTGAGCATCAGTATGACACATTGAGCCCAGAAGCCTCATGGGCCCAAAACGTCACGATTTCATTAGTCTTTCATTTTTATGGTCAGTCAGCTTTTATTGCTGTTCATAAACAAAAACAAACGCATAATATCGCATCAAAATATTGGAGGAGCAGGCGGCAGAATAAGCAAATATAGCTCTGTGTCCATATATAAAGGCCCAAAATGGATAACATAACATCCACTCTTGGGCTATAGCCAAAAACTCATATAAAAAGACATAAGTAACAGATGAAGGGAAATAATCACAACCAGGTCTGTTGCATCTTTTGCATACTATGTTTCTTTAACCTGTTAAGGTCGCAGGGGCGTACAGGTACGCCCTTGCATCCCAGTCCTTAAAGGAAATCTGTCGGTAGTATCACCCGCACTAAACCTGTTAAACAGGCTTGTAGTGCTGGCGATGCTGATTAAAACGGTACTCACAATGTCCAGATTCGCCCAGCCGTGCTGCCGCAAAATAGCGTTTTTTGTTGATGCCAATGAGGGCCTTGGGGCAAGGGCGGAGCTCCGATCCGAGCTTGGGGCACGCTGAAGTCATCTTCGCTGGTTGGCCGCTTTGCCCGGGTCAATATTCATAACCCCCCTCCATGCTCCTTCACCCGTGTTAGTGTACGGCACATGCGCCGCTTACTGTCCCCCCCCCCCCCCCCCGGCTTCTTACTTATCAAAGATGGCTGAGGCAGTGAAGCCAAGGGGAACGTCGCTTCTGGGAGTAGACAGTAAGCGGCGCATGCTCTGTACACTAACATGGGCGAAGGATCAGAGAGATGGGGGTTATGAATATTGATGAGCCGGGCAGAGCAGTCGCCTGGCGAAGATGCTTGGATCGTAGCTATGCCCATGCCCCAATGCCCTCATTAGCATAAATAGAAAAACGCGATTTGCGGTCGGAACGGCTGAGTGAATCTGGACAATGTGAGTAACGTTTTAATCAGCATCACTGCAAGCCTGTGTGACAGGGTTAGTGTGGGTGATACTACTGACAGATTTCCTTTAAGGACGCAGGGCGTACCTGTATGCCCTGGTCTCGTTACTGTGGTTTAAAGCTTGCTCACGAGCTGAGCACGCTTCAAACCGGGTGGATCCCGGCTGCTATCAGACGACAGGAGGGCCCTTACCTGCCTCCTCACCGTCTGATGAGCCGTGGTCTGATGCTCCCAGCCAGCCATGCAGAGCACCGATAACACTGATAAATACTATGCTATGGCATAGCATTGATCAGTATATACAATCAAAAGATTGCATGGTATAGCCCCCTATGGGGGCTAAATAAAAATAGAGAATAAAGTGAAAAAAAATAAAAGTTTATCAAAGTGAATTAACCTCTTCCATAATAAAAGTGTGAATCACCCCCCTTTTCCCATTTTTCTAAATAAAATAATGTAATAAAAAATAAAATAATCATATGGGGTACCGCAATTGCTGCTGCCAGGAGGGGACTAGCCATCATCATACGGCTACCCAAGTCATTCATCCAACATCAAGGACTGTATCATTGGGTCAGTGAGTGGTCCTTATCGGACCGTGCATCTTATTTTCTTTACTAACTGGCAGTTATTATTTAACAGCTGCATCTTTTTATCATTAATTCTTTTCCCCCTACATTTGTATCCCCTGATGAACCCCGCATTACTCCACATTATCCCTTTTGGAGGTGGGGAGAACACGTCGGGATTAAGAACACTGATTTTGTGTGTATTGGCACAGTTAGTTTTTTGTAGGATTTTTTGTTTGCTGTGATAGGTGAAGGTGTTGAGCCCAACATCCCTTATCTGAGCTATTTTCCACCTATACATGTTATTTACTATTGTACTTTGAGGACTACTTATCTTATTACTAAATACTATTAAAAGGTTAAGTTTTAAACAAGCTAACTACGCTACTTCTGTGAAAGAAATTCCGCTTACTAAAATGTATAGTGTAGTGAATGGGTTTCCGTTCACAAATTCCCACTTCGGAATTTGTGAACGGAAAATCCGCTTGGATTTTCCGCTTGGAAAATACTTGCGGAACACATTGCAGTCTATTGGAGACTGCAGTGTCCGTGCGGTCCTAGCGCCGACTGATTCAGTCGGCGCTGGCCGCACTCGGAATCTCCAGGCAGAAATTTTCTGCCCGGAGATTCCGTAGTGTGAAGCTAGCCTAAGGCTAGGACTCCACTGAGATTTTTGCCTTTGGATTTTTGTGGCATAAAAACGCCAGAAAAAACTTCAGAAAAACTGCCACAGTTTTTCCCTGCGTTTTGGCATTTTTTCTGTTTTTTTTTTTTTTCTTGCGTTTTTGCCCCTTTGGCGTTTTTTTAACAAAATAGTTGGGTACCAGAAAAAAAAAAAAAAAAAAAGGATGCAGTAGCGATGTAAAAATGTATTTAAATGTTTATTTTTTTGTCACAAAATTTTAATACATTTTTTAATAAAGTGTGTGTGTTCAACTTTTTTTTTTTTTTTTTTATGTAGTACTACTATTCCCAGCATGGAACACACTGTTCCATGATGAGAGTAGTAGTACCTGTACTATAGACCTATCTCCCCGTTGTCAGTCTGACACCCGATGCGATCGTCCATAATATAGCAGAGATGGGGCTCTATACAGCGCTCGCACCTCTGCTCTGTACTCTGAGTGATGTTCAAGTCACATCACTGTGATTGGCCGGATGGTTGCAGCCAATCACAGCTCTGAGGAAAAGATGAATGAATGAGTGGCCGGCCCGGAGTATAGTGCTGAGCAGGGATGTGAGCGATGTATACAGCCGCTCCATCTCTGCTATAGACAGAACGATCACAGTGGGTGTCAGTAGTGATACCCGCTGTGATGTGTCCTTAACTGCAGGTACTACTACTCCCAACATGGAGCACACTCTGCTCCATGCTGGGAGCTGTAGTACCTTCATTAATAGACAGATCACAGCAAGTGGAACTTCTGACACCTGCTGCGATCTGTCTATTAATGCAGGTACTACAGCTCTCAGCATGAAGCAGAGTGTGCTCCATGTTGGGAGTAGTAGTACTTGTAGTTAAGGAAAGATCACTGCGGGTATCATTCCTGACACCCGCTGTGATCCTCCAGTATAATGTATGGATGCGGCCGGCACTCTCCTATGGTCCCCTGCACGCCGTATATATACACATTCCGATTTCTCACAGAGAGCTATGATTGGCTGGAACCATCTGACCAATCACAGCTCTCTACAGGAAATATGAATAGGTGTATATATACGTCAGTGCAGGGGACCATAGAAGAGCGGTCGCCGCATCTATACATTATACAGGAGGATGGCAACAGGCGATCTGTCAATTAGTACAGGTACTACTGCTCCCATCATGGAACAGTGTGTTCCATGCTGGGAGTAGTAGTACTACCTAAAAAAAAATAAAAAAATAGTGAAAAACACACACACACTACATTTTTATTATTGTCGGCTACATTTTTAGTGCTTTACCCGCCCACATAAATTGATCCCTGTTTAAAAATTAATAAACATTTTGTAATAAAAAATATAAATTTTGTTAGATACAATTTTTTCCATCACTACTGTATCTTTTTTTAATAAATTTTTCTTTTAACCTGCTCAATGTTCTGGCGGAATCTTCTCCGCAGACATTGCAGTCTATGTGCATGGTAATGTCCGTGTGGTCCTAGCGCCAAGGTGCTGCCAGCACCCATAGTGTGAAACTGGCATTATTGTAAAGGATACAGTGGAGGGCTATGTGTGTGTCTGCATGTAGGAGGCGCTGTGCAGAGGAAGCAGCATGGATGTGTTTACTCTGGGCTAATGAAGCTTTTAGAGATGAGCGAACTTACAGTAAATTCGATTCGTCACAAACTTCTCGGCTCGGCAGTTGATGCCTTATCCTGCATAAATGAGTTCAGCTTTCAGGTGCTCCTGTGGGCTGGAAAAGGTGGATACAGTCCTAGGAGACTTTTTCCTAGGACTGTATCCACCTTTTCCAGCCCACTGGAGCACCTGAAGGCTGAACTAATTTACGCAGGATAAGTAATCAACTGCCGAGCCGAGAAGTTCGTGACGAATCGAATTTACTGTAAATTCGCTCATCTCTAGAAGCTTTCATCTCCATCACCTGCTAATGAGTACAGTGTTACAAGTACATGATCAAAAGAATTGCATGAAACTCCTCCAGCAGTGCAGGATCTCACATGTGACTGGTCACATGGTCATGACATCATCAAAGGTACTTGCAGCACACCCTGGATTCTAACTCCTCCCACACATGTGACTGATCACATGATCAAAACATCACCAAAGGTCCTTCACCTTACTGGGATCTGGCATCTACCGACAGGTTAGTGGTCAAGATGAATGTTTTTTGTAGTTACTGTTGTTATGTCATTGTAATATTTATATTGTATATAATAATACACACATATGTTGTGTGTTTTATATACAGAGCATAGTTTTAGGCTGTACAATTGTGAATTTATACAGTGTATATACCTATAGTAAGTATGTGTGTGTCAATATATGGTGTTTATATACAGTGCATGGATAAAGTTTTTTTTAATCACATTTATTGTGTATACCAGTGTTTCCCCAACCAAGGTGCCTCCAGCTGTTGCAAAACTACAACTCCCAGCATGCCCGGACAGCCTTTGGCTGTCCGGGCATGCTGGGAGTTGTAGTTTTGCAAAAGCTGGAGGCACCCTGGTTGGGAAACACTGATTTAAACAGTGTATGGGTATATATACAGTCATGGCCGTAAATGTTGGCACCCCTGAAGTATTTCTCACAGAACACATGTTTTGCTATACACAAACCAAAAAAGGGAGGTAAAAAAAGCTAATTGGACATAATGTCACACCAAACTCCAAAAATGGTCTGGACAAAATTATTGGCACCCTTAATTTAATATTTGGTTGCACACCCTTTGGAACAAATAACTGAAATCAGTCAAGCTTCTTACACCTCTCAGCCGGAATGTTGGACCACTCTTCCTTTGCAAACTGCTCCAGGTCTCTCTTATTGGAAGGCGCCTTTTCCCAACAGCAATTTTAAGATCTCTCCACAGGTGTTCAATGGGATTTAGATCTGGACTCATTGCTGACACTTCAGAACTCTCCAGCGCTTTGTTGCCATCCATTTCTGAATTTTTTGTGACATATGTTTGGGGTCATTGTCCTGCTGGAAGACCCAAGATCTCGGACGCAAACCCAGCTTTCTGACACTGGGCTGTACAGTGCAACCCAAAATCTGTTAATAATCCTCAGATTTCATGATGCCTTGCACACATTCAAGGCACCCAGTGCCAGAGGCAGAAAGACAACCCCAAAACATCATTGAACCTCCACCATATTTCACTCTAGGTACTGTGTTCTTTTCTTTGTAGGCCTCATTCCGTTTTCGATAAACAGTAAAATGATGTTCTTTACCAAAAAGCTCTATCTTGGTCTCATCTGTCGACAAGACGTTTTCCCAGAAGGATTTTGGCTTACTCAAGTTCATTTTGGCAAAATGTAGTCTTGCTTTTTTATGTCTGTGTCAGCAGTGCGGTCCTCCTGGGTCTCCTGCCATAGCATTTTATTTCATTTAAATGTCGGCGGATAGTTCGTGCTGACACTGATGCTCCCTGAGCCTGCAGGACAGCTTGAATATCTTTGGAACTTGTTTGGGGCTGCTTATCCACCATCCAGACTATTCTGCGTGACACCTTTCATCAATTTTTCTCTTCCGTCCATGCCCAGGGAGATTAGCTACAGTGCCATGGGTTGCAAACTTCTTGATAATGTTGTGCATTGTGGACAAAGGCAAACCTAGATCTCTGGAGATGGACTTGTAACCTTGAGATTGTTGATATTTTTCCACAATTTTGGTTCTCAAGTCCTCAGACAGTTCTCTTCTCCTCTTTCTGTTGTCCATGCTTAGTGTGGCACACACAGACACACAATGCAAAGACTAAGTGAACTTCTCTCCTTTTTATCAGCTTTCAGGTGTGATTTTTATATTGCCCACACCTGTTACTTGCCCCAGGTGAGTTTAACCCCTTAAGGACGCAGGACGTAAATGTACGTCCTGGTGAGGTGGTACTTAACGCACCAGGACGTACATTTACGTCCTGAGCATAACCGCGGGCATCGGAGCGATGCCCGTGTCATGCGCGGCTGATCCCGGCTGCTGATCGCAGCCAGGGACCCGCCGGCAATGGCCGACGCCCGCGATCTCGCGGGCGTCCGCCATTAACCCCTCAGGTGCCGGGATCAATACAGATCCCGGCATCTGCGGCAGTTCGCGATTAAAATGAACGATCGGATCGCCCGCAGCGCTGCTGCGGGGATCCGATCATTCATAACGCTGCACGGAGGTCCCCTTCTCCGTGCGGCTCCCGGCGTCTCCTGCTCTGGTCTGTGATCGAGCAGACCAGAGCAGGAGATGACCGATAACACTGATCTGTTCTATGTCCTATACATAGAACAGATCAGTATTAGCAATCATGGTATTGCTATGAATAGTCCCCTATGGGGACTATTCAAGTGTAAAAAAAAATGTAAAAAAATGTAAAAGTAAAAGTAAAAAAAAAGTGAAAAATCCCCTCCCCCAATAAAAAAGTAAAACGTCCGTTTTTTCCTATTTTACCCCCAAAAAGCGTAAAAAAACATTTTTTATAGACATATTTGGTATCGCCGCGTGCGTAAATGTCCGAACTATTAAAATAAAATGTTAATGATCCCGTACGGTGAACGGCGTGAACGAAAAAAAATTAAAAAAGTCCAAAATTCCTACTTTTTTAATACATTTTATTAAAAAAAAAATTATAAAAAATTTATTAAGTTTTTTATATGCAAATGTGGTATCAAAAAAAAGTACAGATCATGGCGCAAAAAATGAGCCCCCATACCGCCGCTTATACGGAAAAATAAAAAAGTTATAGGTCATCAAAATAAAGGGATTATAAACGTACTAATTTGGTTAAAAAGTTTGTGATTTTTTTTAAGCGCAACAATAATATAAAAGTATATAATAATGGGTATCCTTTTAATCGTATTGACCCTCAGAATAAAGAACACATGTCATTTTTACCAGAAATTGTACGGCGTGAAAACAAAACCTTCCAAAATTAGCAAAATTGCGTTTTTCGTTTTAATTTCCCCACAAAAATAGTGTTTTTTGGTTGCGCCATACATTTTATGATATAATGAGTGATGTCATTACAAAGAACAACTGGTCGCGCAAAAAACAAGCCCTCATACTAGTCTGTGGATGAAAATATAAAAGAGTTATGATTTTTAGAAGGCGAGGAGGAAAAAATGAAAACGTAAAAATTAAATTGTCTGAGTCCTTAAGGCCAAAATGGGCTGAGTCCTTAAGGGGTTAAAGGAAACAATTGAAACAATTTTATTTTTCCACAATTTGGAAAGGGTGCCAATAATTTGTCCAGCCCATTTTTGGAGTTCGGTGTGACATTATGTCCAATTTGCTTTTTTTCCTCCCTTTTTTGGTTTAGTTATAATACACACAAAAGGAATAAACACGTGTATAGCAAAACATGTATTAGTGCAATCCTTTTCTGTGAGAAATACTTCATTTTCTAGAAAAAATTCAGGATTGCCAACATTTACGGCCACGACTGTGTGTGTGTGTATATATGTGTATATATAAAATGCAAAATCATCGGTAGTTGCAGTATCTTGTAATACCTTTTTTTATTAGACTAACAAGATTTTGTAGAGACAAGCTTTCGGGATTCCTCCCTTTATCAAGTCATAAGCATTTCTGAGCTCACAAGGGGAAAACACACGTTCTATCTCACAAAATATGCAGGGGTTAGAACGTGTGTTTTCCCCTTGTGAGCTCAGAAATGCTTATGACTTGATAAAGGGAGGAATCCCGAAAGCTTGTCTCTACAAAATCTTGTTAGTCCAATAAAAAAGGTATTACAAGATACTGCAACTACCGATGATTTTGCATTTTGCTACTCCTAACTACTCTACTGTGTGTGTGTGTTTGTGTGTGTGTGTGTGTGTATATATATACGATTTTGGGCATTATCGGTCTCGGCAATCACCTTGCCGATAATGCCCCGCCCCCCCCCCCCCCCCCCGACCGCCGCACTGCCCCGGCCCCATTGCCTCCCCCATCCCCGGTTTTATAATTACCTGTTCCCGTGGCCCACTCTATTTCTTGCTCCTGCTGCGTCCTGCGTTACGCTGTGCGCAATGACGAGTGACGTCACCATCAGTGCGCACAGTGACAGTTCAGGAGGACGCCACTGGAGCCAGATGTAGAGTGGACCCTGGGAACAGGTAATTATAAAACCGGGGATAGGGGAGGCAATGGGGTCAGGGGGGGGGGGGGGCGGTCGCGGTGCGGCGGGAGCGGTGGCGGTGATAGGACTCAGGACCCCGGACAGGCAGGGGGAGAGAAGCAGGTGGCGGCGGCAGCCTATGGCACCGCAAAAGCCACTGCAGTGCATTGATTTAAAGCTCCCACTTTAAATCAATGATCTGCAGCGGTGTCGCGGGGGGATAAATAGCCGATATCTTATACTGGAATATCGGTATAAGTTATCGGCTATCGGCCCTAACCTCCAACCGATATCGGTCGATCCCTAATATATATATATATATATATATATATATATATATATATATATATATATATATATATAGAAGGAGAGGAAAGCAGCACTCCGAAAGATAAGGTGCGTGGGTGCCTCCTGTTGTAAACCTTGGTAAGAGGTCCAATAAGTGTATATCCAAAAAAGAAGCAGGGGCACTCCCGTTGATTCAGTGCAAAGTGATGTCTTTTATTCACTCCACCGTGAGCTACGTTTCGACAGCCTCTCGCTGTCTTTGTCAAGCAACAAATGGTTATTCACAGTGGGTTTTTATAGTCACGCAGGACCGCCCAT